>NC_077233.1:187629607-187969107 GCF_027887165.1 Monodelphis domestica
TTCTCAGTTATGTTTTAGTAATTTTTCAGTAAAGATGTAATCTTATTGATTGATAAATACTCAATAGAAGCAGTTTTAACTGCAACACTTTTATTTGTAGTTTATAAGAAAGTAGGTACAACTTTTTAAAATTTCAGCTTATTGTACCTTTTTATTGGCAGAATGTAATGGCATTCCCACCATCTGTTTAGAATTAGGAACCATCTGCCTCTCACTAAATCCTTATTTTCAGTTATTCTCTACTCTGTAGACCTGATGAGGAATAAATGTATCAAAGTGTATCCAAGTCTTAGAGGTCACAATCTTTGGCTCAGTCCAAAAAAATCCTCAGCTTTTAGAACTGCAAATAACCATAAAGTGTAGGTAGTCCAAACTCCAGTTTTTATGGATGAGAGAACTGGAGACCAAACTTGCCCAAGGTCATCAGAGTAGAGAATGGAAAACTTGAATCCCAGATCTTCTGACATCTAATTCTTTCATTGTACTACAATATATTTGAAAGATTGCTTCTATTTAAAAACAAAACCCACTGCTAAAAAATAATTCCATTATACCATATTCATTTTACTGCATGTTAAATATGTACATTTAAATAAAAACATTTACATATGTTTCTTAAAAGCTGAATAAGAGAAGTTAATATCTATCACTATTGAACCAAGTTTTAAAATATCAATTCCAGAATATTTGGAAATTGCCACAAAACAAAGACACATGAGTAATAATAATAGTTTTTCAAGTTTAAAAAAACTTTTAAACAAACAAAAAATTCTTTTTCTACATAGTATGCCCAGAAATAGTGTTTGATTACAACTCAGTAACCTGTATAAAATTATAATTTGTCTCATTAATTTTTGAGAATTTGACATAGATGGTGTCAAATGGAAGTGACCCTTTTGTCAGTAACTAATCATTTGTGTGAAAATATAAACAATTTCATTTTCTGTAATGTTAATTGCTCTTCATATCGATGCTTCTCTTTTAGAAGAAAATATTAATGATGTGCTGGCATGAGACTTTCAAGTAGACTACAAGATTTTGTGCTTTCTCTCTCCCTCTCTTTTCTCCCTCCCCACTTTATTTTGAAATTGCTTCTATAATACGCCCAGGCAGTTGGATTACAGGGTCCCTGAGGTGCCTTCCCCTTCTCTACATCTCTGATCTCATGATCTTTACAATGCTATCTTTTCTAAGCTCATCAGGAGTTCAACAAGGTAAGCCAATTACATGTACCACTGAAATTTTGTTTCTGATTACCTTTGGGTGCATTCAATGAAGCAAATGTCTTCATTTCAGTGTCTCTCCCAGAAAAACCTGTGAGCAATCTTTTGACCTAGTTGCACTTTATATACTGTTTTCAATCATTAGAGAATACTACTTAGAGCAAAGATTTAAAAGATTCAGTGTTTTCAATTAATAAAATTCGATCTTCTCTTCTTTCCATCTCTGCCATCTCTAAGACAAACGAAATTTTTTGTAACAGATATGTATAATCAAACAAAATTAATATATACATTTTACATATATATAATTTATATGTATATGTGCATGTGTGTGCATATATATATATATATATATATATATATATATATATATATATATATTTGCACCCAGCTCTCTGTCACCCTGGATCCACTGGAACAGAATTAGTAATTTCCACTGATCAGAGTTCTTAGGGGTTTCAAAGTGGAGCAAAAGCCAAAATGAACACTAAACTAGAAGGAAGGATTCAATTTAGATAAGAAGCTACTATACTCTAACAAAAGCTCCAACTTGACTTATTCAGACAAAGGATTCATTCTGCAAAATGTAACCTAAATAAAGAATAAGACCTTGACTTTGAATATCATTAATTTTGGAAGAAATTTAACTGATGTAAAGTAGTTACAAAATGAAGTCAAAAGGTCCCAGAAACCAATTCAGCAATAGACATCTAAATAGCTCTTTGAAATGTATAAGATACTGTTAAACATTATTTCAATTTAACCACCCTACAACCTTGTGAGAAAGATACTCTGAAGATTTATCCTCATTTCACCTACTGGGAATTGAGGCTTTGAGAGGTTAAATGGTCAGATGACTAGGGGTCAGCTAACCTGTAGTCAGATAATTAAGGGAGAGAGTGTCTGAGGTAGATGCTGAGCCCTAGTCTTCTTTACTTCAAGCCTGGCACTGTGCCACAGCCCTTGACTAGCAAACACTTACTCTTTGCCAAGTGTAGAGTCATAGTAGCTAAAAGGATGGCAGATTACAAACAACCGTACCAAATAACAAAAATCCATGGAGAAGAAAAATGAACCTGCAGAACCCTTAATATGAGATTACTGTGTATCATTCTGGTAGCATTTATAGATCAAACTGAAAAGTGGACAATTGGATGGAAAAGGGCACTTTTGTCAGCATTTCTGTAATGCTCTATTCTTCTTATTGGTGACAGTGAAGCCACTGTGTTTGAACTCCTTAAAGATTCCAGGACCCAATGTGCTATATAACCAAGTGGAAATAACATTTGAGTGGATGAGTTCAGGAAAAAGCATTATACCCGAATAAGTACAATAAGAAAAACTGATACCAGAGTCAGCACATTTTGAAAGCACTGGGATTGATTTTCAAGATTTCTTGTAGAGGAAAAGGTGTCAAACAATTGTAAAAAGAAAATCACGAATGGAATTTTTAATCAAAAGAAAGGGGACCAAGGATCTACCAACAACAAAGCTACCATTAAACAAACACCAATTTTCTCATCTTTAAAAATCTTCATGAAAGTTACCTACACAGATATTGTGAATATCCTTGAAAATACAAGAAGGAAATGAGATTTTCTCCAACAATTTTCTGCAGCAGACATCTCATCTACAAAATTGAAATGTCTAGAGAAGAGAGTATCATGCTGTCTATTTTTTTTTATTGAATCCCAAAAAAGAATGTGACTCATTAAAGTATAATGCTACTTTTTCTCCCACAAGAAGTATCTCCATTATTGTTTGTTTTTGGACCATAGCTTAAAATTTGGATTTAGAGACTTCATGTTCAGAAGCTGGAAGAAAGGATGGATAACAGGAATAATACAAAAACATATCACAGCCTTGTAAAAATAATGTTATCAGGCGCACAGAGGAAGCTGTCAAGGAATACTAAGGATAACAAAAAGTGTTGAGGAGGAGGGAAAAAAATGAGTTGATGGGATGAATACTGACTATGGATGAAAACTAAATCAATTTATATTTTCCTTCTCTGAAAGAATGACCTTTGGGCCAAAAAGGATAGAGGAAACAAAAATGGTTTATGAAACCCACAATCAATAAGGATATAGTAACAGAGCACCTAGTTTCTCCAATGAAATTCAAAGCATCAGAACCAGGTAAACTATAACCCAGATACTGAAAAAAATGGTCAAATGTTATTGCCAATATTCTCTGAATGCTCATGAAGAATGGGAAAAGTGAAACAGGTCTGCAATATGGCAAATAATGTCCCATTTTCTAAACATAAAAGTCTAGCGAAGTGTGGAAAAGTGAGATTTACCCAAAACTCCTTGTAAAATTCAATATTTTTAATGTTAGTCAACATTAACTAAACATCAGAAAAGTAAACAGTGAGTACAAAGAACCAGAATAGCTTCATCAAGAATAGATGATGGAGAGGGAGGGTCAAGATGGTGGCTTAGAAGAAGCAAAAGTTCAGACCTCTGAAAACCCTTTGTTTCTGATTACAAAATAAATGCACCTAGGGGACTGAAAATCAAACCTAACAAAAAGACAGAGCCAAGGAACCCTCCTGCTGGACTCAACTTAAAAGATACGTCCCCCAAAAGCCTGAATTTTCTGAGAAAACTCTGGTTTAGTAGTGTTAGTCTCTCGGTGACCGAGAATGACAATTGTCTTTGTGCATTATCATCTATTGATGTACCCTCATGTGACTTTGAAGTCCAAAGACTGAGGCGCACAGTTTGTGGCACATGGGGCATGGGACACCACTTGTTACGAGAGGCGTGGTTGTGGCCTGGTGTCGGCGTTCATGCGCAGCGGCAAGACGTCGACATCGTTCATCTTCAAAGGTGGTGGCGGCATGGTTAATGTGGGTTCGCCAGCTGCTTCTGTCAGAGGCAGCGAGTTCTAGTTGCTTTGGTGTAATGCCAGCCCACTTGAAGTTGAACTTTAGCTGATCCTTGTATCTTTTCTTTGGTCGGCCTTGTTTCCTGAGTCCAGCTGACAGTTCACCATAGAATACCTGTCTTGGTATTCGCTGTGGGTCCATGTGGATGACGTGTCCAGACCATCGTAGCTGTGTTTTGAGGACCAGGACTTCGATGCTGGTGGAGTTGGCTCTGTCGAGGACTTCCTGGTTGGTGATTCAGTCCTGCCATCAGATCCTCATGATTGACTGGAGAGAGCATTGGTGGAATTGCTCCAGCTTGTTTTCATGTGCTTCCGGTACAGTGTCCATGTCTCGCAACCTTACAGGAGCGAGCTGAAGACCACTGCGTTATACACTTTGAGCTTTGTCGCAGTGCTTATACCTCTGTGTTGGAGGACTTTGGAGCGCAGCCGCCTGAGTGCCTGGCTGGCCTTTTGGATCCTGGCATTAATCTCATGGTCTAGGGACCCGTCGTTGGCTATGGTGCTGCCCAGGTACTTGAAAGTGTTGACGTTAGAAAGCTAAGTGCTGCTGATTGTAATACACGGCTGGTTAGTTGGCCTCCCTGGTGCAGGTTGGAACAGCACCTCTGTTTTGCTGAGGCTGATAGTCAGACTAAACAGTCTTGTTGCTGTAGAGAACCTGTCCACAATGGTTTGAAGATGATTTTCTTGGTGGGTCATGAGAGCACAGTCATCTGCGAAGAGAGCTTCCAGGATGAGTCTCTCTGTTGCCTTTGGTTTAAGGGGAAGGAAAAAGGCAAGTCCCAGGAATCCTTCCCACCTAGAGCTCTGACAATCCAGCAGTAGCTGGAACCTCTGGGCAGACAAGGGTGCTGGTCTGGAGGGAGTTCCTTGCAGGCAAGCTGTGCCAGGCTCAGAGTATCGAACACAGGAGGTAGGGAAGCAGTTGGAGAAAAAGCCTAGAGCAGGCATCCTAGTTACAGCAGCAGAGACAGTCCATATTGCTCCCTCCTCTTCCTGAGTTTATGGCCACAGGGCACAAGCAGCTCTAGAAGTTCAAACCAGCTGGTCATAATCTCATCAAAGCCTTCAGAGGGCAGGGAAGCTCAAACTCCAACACCCCTCCAACACAGACCTCATTGAGAGATTTGTTGACTAAGCACCAAGGGAGAAGGCTGACAGAAAAGCCCAAAACTGCAGATCCAAAACATAATGAGAAGAGCAAGAGTGCAGGCAACAACAGGAGGAAGAGAAGGTGCAAATATGAGCAAACAACAGAAAAAGAAAAAAGAAATTACTGTCAACAGCTTCTATCCAAGAAATGAGAAAAGAAGAAATGTAACAAAGAAGGATGAAGAAACACCAAGCAAAAACAGAGAAACTACAGCGAATTGGACACAGTCTTTGAAGAACTCGAAATACAATTCAAAGCAAAACTAAGAGAGGCTGAAGACAAGTGGGAAAATAACTTAAAATGCAAGATAAGTCATCTGGAAACAGAGGAACTTGAAGTAAAACAAGAAAATGGTGTCTTGAAAGCCAAAATTAATCAGCTTGAAAATGAGACAAAGGAGATGAAAGATCAGAAGGAGAGGGATGACCAAAAACCATGGATGAAATTCAGTCTTTAAAAACCAGAATACAACAATTGGAAGCGACCAAGTTAACAAGACAGCAGGAAACTATAAAACAAAATCAAAAGAATGAAAAAAATGAGGAAAATATGAAGCACCTCATTCACAAAACATATTTATAAAATTGTTCTGGGAGAGACAACTTAAGAATCATTGGTCTACCAGAAGACCATGACAAAAGAAAAATCCTGGACATCATACTATAGGAAATTATCCAAGAAAACTGCCCCCATATTCTAGAACAAGAGGGAAAAGTGGAGATTGAAAGAATACTGTACTCAATCTCCAACTGACAACACCCAGGAATGTTATAGCCAAATTCAAAAACTATAAGACCAAGGAAAAATAATTACAAGCTGCTAAGAAAGTCATTCAGATACCATGGAACCACAGTGAGGATAACACAGGATCTGGCTGAATCTACACTGAAGGACTGAAAGGCATGGAATATGGTATTCTGAAAAGCAAGGGAACTAGGTCTACAACCAAGAATCAACTACCTAGCAAAACTGACTATATTCTTACAGGGGAAAGTATGGTCATTCAACAAAATAGAAGAATTCCAAGCATTTGTAAAGAAAAGATCAAACCTGAACAGAAAATGTGATGCCCAAGCTCAGAACTCAAGAGAATCATCAAAAAGTAATTTAAAAAAGAGGGAAAAAAGAAAAACAAAATGAAACAAAAAACAAACTTTTCTTAAGAGACCCAATAAGTTAAAATGATATGTATCCCTGTAATAAAAGAGGTCATTGGTAACTCTTAAAAATTGTTGTTATTACCTGGGCAGTTAGAAGAATTACATATAGAAGGAACAGTGACAAACTATATAGAATGAAATGCCAATCCATAAATATGTATTGTAAAGATTAAAATTTTGGGGATACTGAGGCAAGATAGAAATTAGTTTCTCTCTGCAAGGAGTATTATATTTTTATGAGGTTTATTAAAGGTTAAGGATTAAAGAAAATACAGAATAAGAAAACACATGTCTAGGCCAGAGAGGCCTAGACAAGATAACCTCACATCATGAAAGAGACGCATCTGCTCCAAAACAGAAGTCCAAAAGAGGCTGAGCCTATTCACAACCAGGTTTAAATACCCCATCTTGCTCTCGGCCCAGGTGAGAATTCAGTGAGATTATAGGGCATTCTGGGGAAGTGGAGCAAGGATTTCTGGGGACTGAAGTCCTGGATTCGAGACTTTTTACATCCCTCCTTTTGATCCTCTGGGGAGAAGGACTTCCCCAAAGGATCATAAAAACATAATCAACTTAAACATTACAACAGTTTAAGGATAAGAGAAAAAAAGAACAAAACCAATAACTGCTTGACGCATTGACAAAAATCCAGTTAGGGGGCAGTCCCCTTTCTGGCATGAAAGTACATACAAATAAATGTTCAATCAACTACACCCAAAGTTCATTTTTGTGCAGCTTGTGGTCTGGAGGCATCTTTATGGTGTCTTCTCCAACAGTTCAGTTTCTGGATTCAGGGAAGTAGCATCTTTCTTTACCTAAAATTATTCTCAAAAGGAATTTAAACTTTGCAATCTAGGTAATGATATTTTTTTTACATTCCCCCTTTAAGAGGGTGATTGAAAAATACAGAATTGCTTAGGAATGCATGGCTGAGGTATGAGGTATATGAATTAATTGGCAAGAGAAATTAAAAAGACATCAGAAAAATCCAAATGAAAAAGAAAAACCTCTGGATGAAAATATAGACTATCCTTTGATAGTCTTATTTGTAAAAATTCCAAGTAAAAAGAAAAATAAATCTATAAGAGATCCTTGAGTCAGAGCCCAATTAAAATGATTGAAGCAATGATGCATTTACCCAGTCAGTAGCCAGGACTACAGAAAGGCACCACACTATGAAAGACAGAAAAGGGACCAGATTATATGAGCCAAGGTTTTGGGGATACTCGTCTGTGAGTATTTTTCAGAGTGAGTGTGGACACAAGGAAAGCCTATGTTGTAACAACATGTTAAACACAGTAACCTCGAGTCTTCACACTAGGTTCAAGACCTTTGTATTAGCCTAGAAGTGCATCAGTCCATCCTGGATTGGCTTTTCTTTGGCTCTGTGCAATGGCTCATGTGTATATCTTGTCCTGGAATCAGACAGAATCATTAAGCAAAGTCCCATAATTTTCTTAAATAATTAGTGGTATCATTTTTATAGTCTCTAGCTTTTTACGGCATGCATTGACAAATGTATTTTAAACTTATACTACTGAAAAGTCAAAAAGTTAAAGAAAATCTTAATGCTGGTGACATGTGCTTCAAATATAAAAAAGGAGAGAAAAATAAAAAAACTGAAATAGTATATTGCACATGCAAGAAAAATATAATAATAAAAGTCTTTAAAAATTCAAAAATATAGCTTATAATCATTGACACACTCTGTCAGCTAAGAAAATATAGAATACAAGGCTTTCTCACCAAAACTGAGATCTATTTCCTCTTCATGTCTAGCCATGCTCCACTGTGAGTATAAGGCAAATGAATTGAGCAAGTAGTACATTTTTCATTTTTAAAGAATAGTAGTACAAATATGTAGATATCAATATCCCCAAAATTCTCAATAGTCCAATTAATTACAATAGCAAACAAACACACTATAGCAATCTTTCAACTTTGGTATTTAAACATATTTCTAAACAAAGTAAAACTCATCTTGGATTAAGAACATAATCAAGAAATCTATATATCATTCTGGTGGAAGTAAAATAGTGAGCTGAAGAGTATAAATGAAAGATGCTCCTTTTTTTGGAGGCTTTTTTAGGGGTACAAATGCCCTGAGATTAACTGCCCCAACTTCCATTCACATATTTAGAAATGTGGGAAGGTTGGGGGTTATAAAATGTATTTCCCTTCAGCTATGGGTCTTACCTCGTGGTAGGGGCAGGCAAAAATGACCAGAGATTATAAAAAAAAATTCCAAGAATCATGTTTAAAAAAACCTTAAAATCAGTTGAGATATTTAACACATTAAATTTTCCAAAGGTTGTTATAGCGATTATAACCAGTTCTGACGTCCATCTATCCTCTATGTGACAATTTACAAAGTCAAAATAGAAAGGTTGTTTTTTTTTTAAGATGGGCTTAATTACAATGATATTTTTTCAATATATGGTTATAGGGGAAAAGCAACAGAATTTTAAAACAGTACATTAAATGAACAGTATAACAATAATATTGAATGGAGTAATATATGAACTTGAAATCACAAAGTTATATCTTAAATAAAACAATCAGGAAAACGCAATAGAATACAGAAATTTTTTTTATAAACCATTGGAGTCTGAAATGCCTTAAAATATATAACCTCCAGTCTTTAAAGTTCCTTAGGTGTGTGTGTGTGTGTGTGTGTGTGTGTGTGTGTGTGTGTGTGTGTTTTATTAATTATCCATTTAAATGTCTATTGTCCAAAGGCAAAGTGGTAAGGGCTAAGCAATGGGGGTTAAGGGACCCATCCAGGGCCCCACAGCTGGGGAGTATCTGATGCCAGATTTTAACCCAGGATCTCCCGTCCTGAGGCCTGGCTCTCAGTTTGCTGAGCCACCCAGCTGCCCCATAGTTAGCTAAATGGTTGTAGGGACCTGAATCTTTCTTCTGGCATGCAGGTGAAATCAATGAAATTACCAGAACAGTCAAAAGGTATCCTTTTAAATAGCCCATTGCTTTTAAGTTCCTGTTTGGAAAAGACTGTTTCTTCTCTCCCTTTTCTAGTCTCTCTCCCCCTATGGTCCGATCCACCCACGTGGAGCCCGATCCACCCATGTGGCCAATACCCCTGTTTCTTACCAGCTAGTCCTGGGTGATGAACGATCTGCTCCAAGGCTAGGGTTTGTTGGGCAGGCAGGTCACCAGGTGGTCTCGATCTGGGTCAAACAGGGACCAGGTGAGCAACAGCCAGAGCAGGAGTGGGCAGCCAGGGTGGGCAGGTGAGCGAAAAACCAGGCGCAGCCGCCGCCGGAGAAACAGGCAGACAGAACGAAGCAGCTGGGAACCAGGTGGGCAGCAAACAGGTCTGGAGTGGGGGCTCACACACAGGCAGGGAGAAGTGGCCGAGCCAAGCCAGGTGGGAGGGAAGGGCTCAAGAAAGAAAGTCTGAAGCAGAGTTTTCTAAAAAGCATCTTGGAGAAAATGTGGCTTAAAAAAATTTCTAGGCTATCCTTTAAAAAAAATTTGAGAGTGTTTTATCCCATTTGGTCACCAACTGTAAAGATTGAAATTTTGGAGATACTGAGGCAAGATAGAAATTAGTTTCTCTCTACAAAGAGTATTATATTTTTATTAGGTTTATTAAAGGTTAAGGATTAAAGAAAATACAGAATAAGAAAGCACATATCTAGGCCAGAGAGTCCTAGACAAGATAACCTCACATCCTGAAAGAGAGGCATATTCTCCAAAACGGAAATCCAAAAGAGGCCGAGCCTATTCACAACCAGGTTTAAATACCCCATCTCACTCTTGGCCCAGATGAGAATTTTCGGTGAGATTAGAGCATATTCTGGGGAAGTGGAGCAAGGATTTCTGGGGACTGAAGTCCTAGATCTGAGTCTATTTTTACAGTATATAGATATATGTATGCATGAATATATACATATATACATATATATATGTATATATATACAACTAGATTTTTAAAACAGGTTAATACTAAGAGAAATGGGAAAAGAAACAAAAGGGGGTAAATTTATATGTCACAAAGAAATTTATATGTCACTAATTTATAAATTTATATATAAATTTATAAATAATATTTATAAAAAAATATTTATAAAAAAAATTTATAAATAAATATATATATATAAATTTATATGTCACTAATGAAAATAAGAAGGGGGGTAGAAAGGGAAATAAAATAAGGGTGGGAATTAAGGAGACTGATTAAAAACAAAACATTGGTGTAGAAGAAAATAGTGAGAGAAGAAAAGGCAAGACTAGGAGTGGAAATCAAAATGCTAGGAAATACTCAGCTGGTAATCATAAGTCTGAATGTGAATGGAATGAACTCACCCATAAAACAAAAGTGAATAGCAAAGTGGATTAGAAACCAAAACCCTACCATATGCTGTCTACAAGAAACACACATGAGAAAGGTAGACACACAGTGTAAAAGTAAGATGGAGCCAAATCTATTGGGCATTGACTGCTAAAAAGAAGGCAGGAGTCACAATCATGATATCTGACAAAGCCAAAGTAAAAATAGATCTAGTCAAAAGAGATAGGGAAGATAATTACATTCTGATAAAAGGCAGTATAGAAAATGAGGACATATCAGTACTCAACATGTATGCACCAAATGGCATAGCATCCAAATTTCTAAAGGAGAAGCTAGTGGAGCTAAAGGATGAAATAGATAGAAAAACTATACTAGTGGGAGACCTGAACTTTCCCCTACCAAAACTAGATAAATCAAACCAAAAAATAAATAAGAAATAGGTAAGAGAAGTGAATGAAATCTTATAAAAATTAGAGTTAGTAGATATGTGGAGAAAAATAAATAGGAACAAAAAGGAATACACCTTTTCAACAGCACATGGTACATTCCCAAAGATTGGCTATGTACTAGAGCATAAAAACATTGCAAACAAGTGTAAAAGAACAGAAATAATAAATGCAACCTCAGATCAAAATGCAATGAAAATAATAGTAAGGGCACATGGAGAGGCAAATCAAAAATTAATTGGAAACTAAACAATATAGTTCTCGAAAATTGGTAATTTAGGAACAAATGATAGAAACAATAATTTCATTGAAAAAAATTGAAATGATGAGACATCCTTTCAAAATCTATGGGATGCAGGCAAAGCAGTACTCAGGGGGGGAATTTATGTCATGAGTTCATATATTAATAAATTAGGGAGGGCAGAGGTCAATGAATTATGCAAATTTAAAGAGTAGAAAGGGAACAAATTAAAAATCCTTAAATGAAGACTAAGTTAGAGATCCTAATAATTAAAGGAGAAATTAATAAAATTGAAAGTCAAAGAACTATTGATTTAATAAATAAGTCTAGAAGCTGGTACTTTGAAAAAAAACAAATAAAATAGACAAAGTACTGGTCAATCTAATTAAAAGAAGGAAAGAAGAAAAGCAAATTGACAGTATCCAAAATGAAAAGGGAGACCTCACCTCAAATAAAGGGGTAATTAAGGCAATCATTAAAAATTATTATACCCAATTATATGGCAATCTAGGTGATATGGATGAATACTTACAAAAATATAAATTGCCTAGACTAACAGAGGAAGAAATAGACTACCTAAACAACCCCACATCAGAAAAAGAAATTGAACAAGCCATCACAGAACTCCCTAAGAAAAAATCCCCAGGACCAGATGGATTCACAAATGAATTCTATCGAACATTCAAAGATCAACTAATCCCAATACTATACAAACTATTTGACAGAATAAGCCAAGAAGGAGTTCTACCAAATTCCTTTTACGACAAAAATATAGTACTGATTCCAAAACCAGGCAGGTCAAAAATAGAGAAAGAAAACTACAGACCAATCTCCTTAATGAATATAGATGTAAAAATCTTAAATAGAATAGTAGCAAAAAGACTCCAGCAAGTGATCATGAGGGTTATTCACTCTGACCAGATAGGATTCATACCAGGAATGCAAGGATGGTTCAATATTAGGAAAACCATTCACATAATTGAGCATATTAACAAGCAAATCAACAAAAACCACATGATTATCTCAATAAATGCAGAAAAAGACTTTGACAAAATACAACATCCATTCCTATTGAAAACACTAGTAAGTATTGGAATAGAAGGGCCTTTCCTAAAAATAATAAACAGTATATATCTAAAACCATCAGCAAACATCATCTGCAATGGGGATAAACTAGAAGCCTTCCCAATAAGATCAGGAGTGAAACAAGGGTGCCCATTATCACCTCTATTATTTAACATTGTACTAGAAACACTAGCTATAGCAATTAGAGGAAAAAAATTATTAAAAGAGACAATGAGGAAACCATGCTATCACTTTTTGCATATGATATGATAGTCTACTTAAAGAATCCTAGAGAATCAATTAAAAAGCTAGTCGAAATAATGATAAAAACAACTTGCAGGATACAAAATAAACCCACATAAGTTATCAGCATTTCTATATATTTCCAACACATCTCAGCAGCAAGAATTAGAAAAAGAAATTCCATTTAAAATCACCTTAGACATAAAATACTTAGGAATCTATCTGCCAAGACAAACATAGGAACTATATGAACACAACTAAAAAATACTATCCACATAATTAAAATTAGATTTGATTTTAAAAAACTGCTGGGAAAATTGGAAGACAGTAGGTTTAGAACAACATCTCACACCCACCAAGATAAACTCAGAATGGGTGAATGCCTTGAATATAAAGAAGGAAACTATAAGTAAATTAGTTGAACACAGAATAGTATACATGTCAGATCTTTGGAAAAGGAAAGATTTTAAAACTAAGCAAGAGCTGGAAAAAATCACAAAATGTAAAATAATTTTAAATTATATCAAATTAAAAAGGTTTTGTACAGACAAAACCAATGCAACCAAAATTAGAAGGGAAGCAACAAATTGGGAAACAATCTCCATAACAAAAACCTCTGACAAAGGTCTAATTACTCAAATTTATAAAGAGCTTAATCAGTTGTACAAAAAAATCAAGCCATTCTCCAATTGATAAGTTGGCAAGGGACATGAATAGACAATTTTCATTTAAAGAAATAAAAACTATTAATAAGCACATGAAAAAGTGTTCTAAATCTCTTATAATCAGAGAGATTCAAATCAAAACAACTCTGAGGTATCACCTCACACCTAGCAGATTGGCTAATATGACAGCAAAGGAAAGTAATGAATGCTGGAGGGGATGTGGCAAAGTAGGGACATTAATGCATTGCTGGTGGAGTTGTGAATTGATCCAACCATTCTGGAGGGCAATTTGGAACTATGCCCAAAGGGCGATAAAAGACTGTCTGCCCTTTGATCCAACCATAGCACTGCTGGGCTTGTACCCCAAAGAGATAATAATGGAAAAGACTTGTACAAGAATATTCATAGCTGTGCTCTTTGTGGTGGCTAAAAATTGGAAAATGAGGGGATGCCCTTCAATTTTGGAAAGACTGAACACATTGTGGTATATGTTGGTGATGGGATACTATTGTGCTAAAAGGAATAATAAAGTGGAGGAATTCCATGGCAACTAGAACAACCTCCAGGAAGTGATGCAGAGTGAGAGGAGCAGAACCAGGAGAGCATTATACACAGAGACTGATACACTGTGTTACAACCGCATGTGTGGTTTCCATTAGTGGAAATGCAGTGATCCTGAACAACTTGGAAGGATCTAAGAGAAAGAACACTATTCACATTCTGAGGAAAACCTGGGAGAAGAAACACAGAAGAAAAACAACTGCTTGATTACATGGGTCAGGGGGATATGATTGGGGATGAAGACTAAATGAACATCCTAGTGCAAACATCAACAACATGGAAATAGGTTTTGAACAAGGACACTTGTAATACCTAGTGGAATTGCTCATCAGCTATAGGAAGGGTGGGGGGAGGAAAGGGATGGAAGGAATATGATTCTTGTAACCAAGGAATAATGTTCTAAATTGACTAAATTAATTAATTAATTAAAAATAAAAAACAGAAAAAAAGAACAGATCATGGAATACTAATTTCAGTTGCTTTTTTGAGAGGTTTCCTATATCAGTAAATGGAAGGAATACTAAATGTATCACTCACCTAGTATTTTAGCAAAACATTCAGCAGACTTTATGCTAGTCTTGATTATAAAATAGAAAGATATGGAATGGATATAGTACTGTGAAGAATATTCAGAACTAGTTGAATGGCCAGATCTGAAATTAATGAGCCACTGTTAACTTGAAAAGAGGTTTCTATTATGATATCCCCCAGGAAACATGTGCTATTCAAAAATTTTAATCAATGACTTGGATAAACATGCAACTGCTGTGCTTGCCAATTTTATAGATTACATATGTGATTAAGGAATCAGAACCCAAGAAGAATGCAATATGCAAGAAATGTGAGCATGAATAATAAGATGAAATATAATAGCATAAACCTTACCCAAAAAGGATGGAATGATTAGATAACATTTCACTTGGGGGAAAAAAAATCTAGAGGTTGGAGAGGACCATAATATAACTTGAACAGTCTGCTATAGCAACCAAAAAAATGAATATGATGATGGCTAAGTACAAAGCTCTCCTTTAGAACTTTGTGCTAAAGAGGGCAGCTAGGTAGCTCGGTGGATTGAAAACCAGGCCTAGAGATGGAAGGTCCTAGGTTCAAATCTGGCCTCAGCCACTTCCTAGCTGTGTGACCCTGGGCAAGTCACTTGACCCCCATTGCCTAGCCCTTACCACTCTTCTGCCTTGGAGCCAATACACAGTATTGACTCCAAGATGGAAAGTAAGGGTTTAAAAAAAAGAACTTTGTGCTAAGCAAATAATATCTACCATATTAGATTCAGTTCTGGAAACCATTCTTTTGGAAGCCAATGATAAGCAAGAAAGTAGCATCCCCAGGAGAACTACCAGGATGATGAAAGATCTCAACCCAAGCCATATGAGAATTAATGATAGGTACTGGGAACATTTAGTCTGAAAAAGAGAAGAGGGAGAATATGAAAGCTGCTTTCACATGGAAGAGAAATTAGTGTGCTTTGCCTTAGAAGCCAGAATTGGCAATAGGCAGACATTAAAAAGAAAAGCCTTTAGTCCTGATGTAAAAAAAAGACTAATCATTAGAAGTATACAAAAGTAGAATAAGCTGCCTTCGTGGAGAGAGAATTCCCCTTGCTTGAAGTTCTTCAATCCAAGGATGATCACTTAATGGATATATTGTAGAGGGGATTCTTAATTAGGTTCAAGTTGGACTAGATGGAGAGTTGGACCCCTGACTTGTTTTCCTCCTCTTCACCCATTTGTTTGTAAGGAATAACTCACATTGAGGGCAATGTGATTCAGTGGGCATGTCCTGCTGATTTTGGAGTCAGAGAATGTGGGGCTAAAGCCTGACTCTGATACTACATACATCACCTTGAATAAATGAATAACTTGAGCAAGTACCCTTATCTAGATGATCTCTAAGAGTCCTCCCAAGTCTATGTTCCTATGATGCAATCAGCATAAAGTTATCCAAAAACAGGAGCTTTGCCTTCTATATTTTTTATTCATCTTACACTTTATATCTTCCATAAGGGTGGAAAATAACTTTGTCCAGCATTGATTCCCTTGTTTTGTGCCTCACTTGATACTATTGCACATAGTTATTTATTTTGTAGTATCTTTCAAAGAATCTTAATGATTAAAAAATATATATGGAAGATACCTCTGCATATTTCACACCCACACATATTATATGAGAGGAGAGACTTTAAGGCATTATTTTGCTGCCTGGAATCATATGCTTCCCCCCCACCCCACCCCCAGGCAATAAACATTGTAGACAGTTAAATCTTGTATTCCCTGTACCTTTTAGTTCATTGTGTGACTAGGAAAGTAGAATATAATTTGAAAAAAACTGTTTTTTCCTTTCTCATAGTTTAATCAAGATGCCTGTGACATATAGCTAACTTAACATCCTAATGATTTTGTAGAGATTCAAAAATAAGATAATGATAATGGGTCAATACTTACTGATGTCATCTGGATTGTTTTGTTTTGTTTTTTTAAAACCCTTACCTTCCATCTTGGAATCAATTGATTCCAAGGCAGAAGAGTGGTAAGGGCTAGACAGTGGGGGTTCAGTGACTTTCCCAGGGTCACACAGCTGGGAAGTGTCTGAGGCCAGATCTGAACCTAGAACCTCCCATCTCTAGGCCTGGCTTTCAGTCCACTGAGCCACCCAGCTTCCCCCTGGATTGTTTTTAAAATACTAATCCCATCTGTGATTTTTGTGTTTGATATCTACCTCTCTTTCAAATATTCTAAGAATTGATCCTTCAGTGTCATCCTGCACAGACCTTCCTTATGTGTATTTGATCTCATCTATCTGCTTTGTTCCCTTCCTTTTCTTTAATGCCTTTAAAGCACATTGGGGACTATGCTATTGGAGTCTAAATATAGTGACTATCATTGATGGAAAAAAATAATTCATAAAGGAAATCTTGACAGATCCTTTCCATTTTGTTGTCCATCTAGTTTCATCCTAAAATGGCTTGGAGATGTTCTGTCTTAAATTAGGCCTCATGCCATGATTCTGAAAGCTCATTTTTCTTCTACCACTTCTAGCTATTTCTGAGATAATATTACTCATAATTTTCTACTATTTTCCACAAGATTTTATAAATCAGTTATTTATAACCCACAATTGTCCTTAATTGACATCACTCTTAGAATATTTGCTGGATGAGGCATTTTCTAGATATTTTTGGCATCTTTCTCATGATAATTTTTTTATGTATCTACTAAACTTCCATAGAAAATGGTGATAGTCCATGTTAATGTTTGTTCCCTTACCTGTTTTGCACTTTTCAGCATCTATTTTCATTTAAATGTCAATTTAGTATCAGAGTACTTGAAAGCCATCATTTCCTCATTTTTATTTGTTCTTCTAATCTAATATTGATTTTAACCCTCATTCCAAAAAGTCAAGTCTAGCTGTAAACAGACAGTTGAATAAGATATTAATCCCATATTGCACACCAATAGTTCCTTAATGAGACTTCAACTTATTTTTTCTGATTTTTTAAGCAATTCATAATTCCTTTCCTGGAGAAAAGATCCTGATATATAGATGTGAGACATCTACAAGCCCTTGACCTCTTTTGTTTCTTGTTATTTTCAAAAATATTTTTACTATCCATCCTTTTACCCACCTATGCATTAAAATAATATAATATTAATGTTTATTAACTTAAAAATCTGATTGATTTGTTTACAAAATATTTATACTTTATCCTTTTTAACAAATATTAATGCAAAAATTATAATCACCTTATTTTCATGGTGTTCTTTTTGCTTACCATGAGTATTGTCGAAGTTGCTTGACCTAGTGGATAGAGAGCTAGCTTTCCAGCCAGAAAGACCAAAGTTGAAGTTTCATTTCTAATACAGCCAAGTCACTTAAACTCTGTGCTGCTGGCAATTCTCTAAGATTACCAGTTGCAGAGAAGGTGCTGACTCATGTTGGTAGAAGGAGTTTCCTTACCTGAGTGTTGCCTATTCCAATGAAATCACTAGTCCAGTCCCTAGTTTCATCTCAAGCACTACAAAATGAGATGACTGGGGGACCCAGGATATGACATTTCTTGTTACCTTTGGTTACCAAACAAACAAACAAAAAACAACCAAAAAAAAAACAACTTTATCAACTCCTAAGTTCTCTCTAAGAAGGACCTGTGAGTTTTCTTTCCATTTAGCTGTAATTTCCTCACATCTCCTGGTTCCATTTATATCAAGAATAGCATGGTCCTTTTCTTCTAGTAGTATATTGAATGGTTTATCATTAGAAAAAGATCTCCTATTAAAAGTATCTACAGTTAGTATGTATAGATGGCCTAATAACTGGGACTCCACATTCTTTGCTTACTTTTTGGAATTGCTTGTCAGCTCTGGGAATGGGGAGGGAAGAGGAATGGGAAAAAATAATGAATCATGTAACCATCAAAAAATATTCTAAATAAATAAATAAATCCAATTTCAAAAAATTTTAAATAAGGTATGTAAGAAATGGTAGACATAAGATTGGGTTTGGGAGTTGTAATTTTTTTGAGGCAACATAGGGATTCAAATCCAGGTTTCTGAGTATAAGTACAATGCTACCTTCACTCAATGAAGAATGATATTTATGAAATGTTGAGTTTTCAATTGAAATTTAGAAAAGGGAAGTCATCTTGCATAGCTAAGATGACGGGGTATAAGCTGGCACCCAGCTGAATTTTCCCAACATTCCTTTCCAAAAAACTTTAAAATATGCTTCAAATCAGATTTTGGAGATGCAAAACCAGTAAAAGGTGGAGGGAGGCATTTTTAAATAGTAAGACAACTTAGGAGGTTCACAGGAAAGGCCTTTAACCAGGATGAGGATGGGCCTTGGAGACTGCTGTGATAGCAATAGCCGCAGTAGCAGGAAGAACAATAGCTTTAGGAACTCTCAGCCCAAAGATGGTAAAAGAGTTAGACAACTGGTCAAAAAGAAATTACTAGGGACACTTTGTTAGCACCAGGTGCAGCACTGATTGGAAAGTCTATTGGCCAGAAGTAGTTCTGGGTCACAGTTGTAGGACAGAGAGGAGTGCTTGTGACCAGTCACAAGGGAGAAAGGGCCTGGTCACAGTTCCAGGACCAAAAGGAATACTAGTTCTTGTGGCTTTGGAAGAGAAGGGTCCCTTCCTGTGTGTAGAACAGAGCACAAACCTGGAGAGCAGTGACCATACCTCTCCCAAGATAACATCATCTTGAAAGCACTGAAAACTTGAAGACCTCTCCCTTGAAATAGTTCTGAAAACATTGCCCCCAAAAAACTTAATTTTGGCATGATGCCACCCCACTCCAATGTGAGCAGAACTCAAATTTAAATATAGAATTCAAATTAAATAAATTAGGCTGAGAAAATGAGAAATTAAGAACAAAAAAACTTGCTCATAAAAGGCTACTACAGTGGCAGGGAAGACCAAAACAAACTTAGAAGAAGACAATGATGTGAGAACTCCTACAAGGAAAGATTCAAAGAAAATTACGAATTGAGCCCAAAAATTTTGAATGTGAGGCAAAAAAATGAGAGTGATGCAAGAAAATTATGAAAAAAAGAATTAACACCTCAGCCAAAAAAAAAGCACCAAAAATACTAAAGAAAATAACACAAAAAATAGAATTGACCTAATAGTAAAAGAGACTCAAAAATTCACTGAATAAAAGAACTCTTTTTAAAAGCAGAATGCAACAAATGGAAAATGAGATACAAAAATTCACCAAAGAAAAAGTTCTTAAATAGCAGAAATAGCCAAATGTAAAAAGATGTACCAAAATGTATTGAAGAAAATAATTTCTGAAAAATTAGAATTGGGCAACTGGAAGTGAATTAATACATGAGACTACAAGATTCAACAAAACAATGTCAGAAGAATAAAAAAATAAAAGCAAATGTGAAATATTATGTTGGAAAACAACTGACCTGCAAAACAGACTGATGAGAGATAATTTAAGAATTATTGGACTATTTGGAAGCCATGATCAAAAAGGAGCATAGGCATCATATTTCAAGAAAACATAAGGAAAAACTGCCCTGATATCTTAGATCCAGCGGGTAAAATAGACATTGAAAGAATCCACTAATCATCTCCTGCGATTCCAAAATGAAAACTCCCAAGAATATTATAGCTAAATTCCAGAGCTCCTAGCTAAAAAAAGAAAGTAGTTCACACAATCAGAAAGAATCCATTCAAATATGGAGCCACATTCAGGGTCACACAAGATTGATATCCTTCCACATTAAAGAAATAGAGTGTTTGGATATGATGTTCTGGAAGCCAAAGAGCTAGGATTACCACCAAGAATAATCTACCCCCAGAAAAATTGAGTATAATCCTTCATGAGAAGAAAATTGATATTTAATGAAGAAGATTTCCACACGTTACTGAGGAGAAAAAAAAACAGAGCTGAATGCAAACATTTACATTCAAATACAAGTCTCAAGGAAAATAATAAGAAGTAAACATGAAAGAATAATCCTAAGGGATTCAGTGGAGTTAAACTGCTAACATTCCTATATAGGAAGTTGATACATGTAACACTTAAGAATATTTCATTCTTAGGGTATTTAGAAGGAGTCTTCATAGAAAGAGAATACATATATGAGTCAATTATCCTGGGATGATCTCCCAAAAAAAAAAAAAGATTGTAGGGGTGAGAAAATGGAGAGACAGAATGGGGTGAAATTTCCCCCCCCCAAAAAAGGAAGTATGCAAAGAACAACTTTTATAGAGGAAGGGAAAATGAGGAGGGAGTGGCAGGCAATGTTTAAACCTCACTCTCATCAGAATTGGTTCAAACACACACATACCCACACATATACACTCAGTCAGGTTTAGAAATCTGTCTTACCCAGTAAAGTTATATAAAGGGGAAAGAATAAGTAAGAGATATGGGAAGGAGATAATAAGGGAGGTTATGTATTGGGGGAATCAGTGGTCAGAAACAAGCAAAAAACAAAATTATTTTGAACTCAAAATGATGAATGTGAATGGGATGAACTAACCCATATATGGAACAGAAGACGTAGCAGAATGGATTGCAAACCAGAATCTAGCAATATGTTGTGTATAAGAGACACATTTTGGACAGAAGGAAACACCCAGAGTAGAACTGAAGGATTAGAGCAGAGTCTATTATGCTTCAGATGAAATTAAAAAGGGCAGGGGTGGCAATCATGATCTCAGACAAAGCAAAAGCAAAAATAGGCCTAATTTTAAAAGATAATTAGGAAAACTACATTTTACTAAAAGGTACTATAGTCGATGAAGCAATATAAAAAAATTAAAGCATTTCTGATAAAGTTTTCCTTTATCAACTATATAGGGCACTGGATCAATTTTATTTAAAAAATCAAAACTATTTCCAATTGGTAAATGGTCAAAGGATATGAATAAGCAGTTTTCAGAAAAGGAAACAAATATTTAAAAATTCTCCAAATCATAATTGATTAGAGAAAGGCAAATTAAAACAACCCCAATACCTTTCAGAAATAACAGATGCTTGAGGGGATCAGGGAAAATAGATATGTTAATGAACTGTTTGTTGGTGTAGTAGTAAGGAGTTGGTCCAACCATTCTGGAGAACAATCTGGAACTATATCCACAGAGCTATAAAACTATACATGCTCATTTATCCAGCAATACCCCAAAGAGATAGAAGAAAAAAGAAAAGGACTTATATGTACAAAAATATTTATAGCAGCTTTTTATGATGGCAAAGAACTAGAAATTGAGAGAATGTCCATCAGTTGGGGATTGGCTGAAAAATGTGTATCATATGATTGTGAAGAGTATCATTGTGTTCTAAGAAATGATGAGGGAGTTGATTCAGAAAAAAACATGGCAAGACCTATGTGAACTGATTAAGTGAGAAGAACTAGAAGACCCTTGTGCATAGTAACAGCAATGTTGTAATGATGCTCAACTGTGAAAGACATGGCTACTCTATTCAATATGGTGATCCAAGTGATCCAAGACAATTCCAAAGCACTCATAGTGAAAAAATACTATTCACCTCCAGACAGAGAACTAATGAACTCTGAATAAAAATTAAAATAAAATTTTATTTGCTTTCTTTATTTTTTGGGTTTTTTTGTGATACATCTAACATGGAAATGTTTTGTCTGATTTTACACATATAATTGACATATTGTTTATGTTCTCAGAGGCTAAGAGAGGGAAAGAGTCAGGAACTCAAAATTTAAAAAGAAAAGCATGAAATAAATAATTTAAAGAGTCATCCTTCATTAACAGGATGACAAAGAAATAAAAATGGTCATTTATAGCACATGGATAATGAAAATCTTTTTTTTCTTTAAATATGCATGAATGTGGCTGTCCTTTGTTTTATTCTCCAAGCTCTTACACAGTTATGTTTTAATTTTCTACTTTCACTCTCTGCTTCCATCTTTAGTCTTTCCTTGTAACTTCACAACTAACTCCTCAGCTTTTTTTCATCATTGGGAGATCCAGTCTGACTATATGGATTAAAATGTACTGCTATGAAATTAATCAGAACATAATGATAATATCTAAAATGCATATGATGTTTACTATGTTCCAGGTACCACGGTAGGTGCTTTACAATAATTGTCTCATTTGATCCTCACAACTACCCTGGTGTAAAGATTAAAATTTAGGGGAGATGGGGAGACTGAGGCAGGTAGAAATTAGTTTCTCTCTGCAAGGAGTATTATATTTTTTAAAGGTTTATTGAAGATTAAGGATTAAAGAAAATACAGGATAAGAAACATGTGTCCATGCCATACAGTGGCCTAGACACAACCTCACCTACATTATGAAAAAAAGCCACGCCTGCCCCAAAGTGGAAGTCCAAGAGCCAAGAGAGACAAGAGCGCCCCTCAAAAGCCTTTGAATCAGCTTAAATACCTTCTCCATCTCCGCCCAGGTGAGATTACAAGGCATTCTGGGGAAGTGGAGCAAAGGCTCATGGGGATTGTAGTCCTGTATTCGAGTCTATTTTTTACACTGGGAAGTAAGTGCTATTATTATCCCCATTTTATAGATAGGGAAATTGAGGCTAATAGAGGCTAAATGACTTACCAAGGATAACACAACTAGTAAATATCTGAGGGCAAATTCGATCTGAGTCCTTCTTGACTCCAGACTCAGCATTCTCTCCTCTATACCATCTAACATGAAAGGAATAAAATATTCTATTTTATAATCACTTTGCTACTTTGTATGGTTTTTTTTTAGATGTTGCACCTTTTTTTTTAACCTAAGCTATACTCCTGATATCAATGGAAGCATAAGCATTGCTAATTATTCTTTTTGTTGTTATTTATTTAAAATGCTTGTTTTTCCAGGGCTTGCTCTTTCTAATTAAATGTGATGAATGACTTTTTTTAATTCCAAAAAAGGAATTTGTCCATTATTATAGACTATTCCCTAAAGATCTGTTGATACAAAATATTGCTATAACCAAAAAGGCCAGTAAAATGCTAGACCTCATCATGAAGGAGAAAAAAAACCAAACAACTCAGCAACATAGAAAATGTTATTTTTAAACCGTGCCTTCCAGTCTAAAAAATCACAATAGATACTAATACCCCGTTACCATTTCTTGGGGAGGTAGGCCAAGGACAACCAGTCTTCTCTGTGTCTATATACACATATACATTCATACACACAAACTATTTTTTACATTTTTGAAATTTTCTTACTATCATTTATTTAACATTATTATTTATTTTTATACCATTTTGGTGCCATTTTACATCATTTCATACCATTGTTTCCTGATTAATCTTTTGTCTCTTTCTTTTCCTTCCCTTACATTCAATTGTGCCACAGTGTATCAACCTCTGTGTACAATGTTCTCCTGGCTCTGCTCCTTTTGCTCTGCATCAATTCCTGGCTGTCATTCCAATGCACATAGAAATCTTCCAGTTCATTGTTCCTTTCAGCACCATAATATTCCATCACCATCAGATACCACAATTTTTTAAATCTTTTAAAGCCCATTGTGCATGGTTCCAAATTGCCCTCCAGAATGGTTGGATCAATTCACAATTTCACCAGTAGTGTATTAGTGTCCCAATTTTGCCACATCACCTCCAACATTTATCACTTTCTTTTGTTGCCATATTGGCCAGTCGGCTAGGTGTAAGGTGGTACCTCAGAGTTTTAAATTGCCATTTCTCTAATCAGGAGAGATTCAGAACACTTCATGTACTTATCGATATGTCTTTATTTCTTCATGTGAAAACTGCCTATTCATGACCAAATTTTTTAGCTCAGTCTGGCAGTCAAGACCTTCCATTAGTTACTGTAAATGTATTAAACTTTTTCTTTCACTATTCTTGATGAATCTTGCCTTCTAATTAGGTTTTCTCTCCCCTTCCTCCAACTCCTATCTCTGTGTTTAGACTGTTCCCTAGCCTAGAATGCCTTCCTCTCTACCAATCCAACTATGGCATTTTTTAAGGATTCATCACCACCTGAGGGTTTCCATGACTACCCTAACCCTTGCTGATCTCTCCCTCCTCTGACATCTTACATAAACCAGCTCTTGGTTGTGTGTATATTTATGTATGGATAGAAGGGGGGGAGTTGTTTGTGTGGATGTGTTGTCCTCTTGTCCAGATAATGATCAGCAGTTTCACAGACTGTACAGTCAAGGAAATCATCTTATTAACCATTGGATAGTATGCATTTGAATGAAAAACCTTTAACACACATCTATCAGTGCTATATCTGGAACAGATACTGTAAGTAAACCATGAACTGGGCCCAGAGCTGAACAGGAGGAGCAAAGCATATTGATTTTGCTTTTGGGAAATGGTATAATTCATTTAATTATCCCAAGCTTCTCCTTGAAACAAAGGCCCATCCTTTAAACCCCAATAGTCTTCTGGTGATGCTATATGGCAGTGAGCCATAGACTACTGTCATTTCCAAAGAACTGAAGTTGATGGTCACCTGAAGGACAATGGAGAGTGACATGGTAGATTGAAACAGACCATCATCTATATATAACAAGGGAGAGATCATGCAGGAGAAATAGTATAAGGGATTCTGTCAGAGAAACATAACCAAATGGGGAAAAAAGATGGATCAGTCACATCCTGAGAGCAAGTAATAAATAAATGATGTAAAACTTGCATGCTTCACAACTAAGTATATGTCCAGAGAATGTAAGGAAGCCTTCAACATGTTGAGTAACATTCCTATGGCAGATTTATAAGAGGACACTAAAGAGAATTGCAGAAGATGAACAGATATGAATGGGTTGTCAATTGTGTCATAGAAAGAAGTTTCTTCACTGCTGAGATCACAGCTGTATTGGAGTATGTGTTGGAGGGAGGGGGGAAGAAAGGAGAGGGGAGAGAGAGAGAGAGAGAGAGAGAGAGAGAGAGAGAGAGAGAGAGAGAGAGAGAGAGAGAGAGAGAGAGAGAGAGAGAGAGAGAGAGAGAGAGAGAGAGAGAGAGAGAGAGAGAGAGAGAGAGAGAGAGAGAGAGAGAGAGAGAGAGCTTGTGTCTGTTAATCATCAGGATGGAGAAATCTTGTGAAAATTTCCTCCATAGGTGCTGATGACTGTGCTGATGTTTCTCATCTGTTACTGATAGTGTTACAGGGTTGAGTGAGGTATTGAGACATTAAGAGACTTGTCTTTGATCTGTAGAGCTAATAAGTATCCAAGGTAGGACTTGACCTAGGTTTTATTTACTCCAAGATACTTTTTCTATCTACTATATCTTATTACCCCTCTAGATATCTGTACCTATAGGTACAGAAAACACATAAGGCTATCCCTTTATAGTCTTGCTTTCCTCTATTTTATTTTATCCCTATCTAATGAGTTCCTCAAAGGCAAAAAAGCATAATTTTATCATCTGCTATATGGTAGGGGGAGAAATACTTGAGTATTTATCATTTATTAATATTATTTGAACCTAGCTTTGTGTGACTAGAAAATTGTCTAACCCAAAGATTATTATAGAAATCAAGCTGGTCTCAGAGACACTCCAGAGAAGATTTCTGTAAGGAATGCTTAGATCCCACTATTTTAGGTCTGCTCAGGCTTGTGTTTTGGAGTTCCTAAATTAGATTGACCTATCTGTTGACACACATCTCAAACTGACTTTTCTAGATATTATTGCCTACATGAGACCAATCAGGCAAATGTTCTTGTGCTCTTGTCTGACTATGTAATAATGCTAAGCTCACAGAGACTGGACAAGGGAGTCACCCTTCTTCCTGGCCACATGACCAAATAAAATTCTTTTTAAACTATTTTAGATTTATTTTAGCTTTGTTCTCATGATCAAAAGATACTTATGTGTTTGTGTATGTTTGTATATGCCCATATATGTGTCTATATTATATATAGTGGTGGTGGTTCTTCGTTTTTGAAAAGACAATGACATCATGGGGTGATATCTTGACTTGAGAGTGTACTCAATTTAAATGAGGCAGAATTATACAAAGCCATCAATCTCACTCTCTCTTTCAGAGAGTCTACAAAAGTCCAGTGGCAAGACAAAAGAAAGGACCACTGTTGATGGCCTGGGATTCAGGGGGTAACCTTGTTGTCTAACCAAGCTCTAAGTGCTCCATGGTGCCTGCTTCCACTCCCTTCATGGCCATTGGAATAAATTGTTCCCATCTTCTCTATCCGCCAGGGAAAGTTTTCATATGCTTGGAGCAGACATCCCCCTCACTCACCAACCTGTTGGAGACTCATCAGTTATTCTCAACTTGGTTTAGCCTATATGCCAAGATGATTGTGCCAAGATGTGGCTACTGTACATGTTGCATTTTCTTATGGCCATGGGTGAAAGGCAAACCCAAAGGTGGATGAGCAGCCCTGAAAAGAGGATGGCAGGTCCCCACACCAGAGGAGCTAGTCCTTCCAGGACACCCCATACACTAGACACACACATCCATATAATCATATATGTATATGTGCATGCATATTTTATATATGTACATACACACATACATTTGTGTGTATTCCTCCCACCTTTCCTCTCCCCTAGCACCTAGCAGTGGCAGGCCCCTAGTACCATAATAGTTGCTCCATAAATATGTAAGAATCTATTGTCCTCAGAACTCAAGCCCGTGGTGGCCTATCTATACTATGATCCATTCAGTATCTCATAGATTGCTTTCCAAAGTTACAGTGCCCTCAATTAGGTTCTTACTAGGTTTTACCTTAGAATTTCTAAAACAAAATTCTTTTCATTGACCCTGTGAAAAACAAATTCAAAGATCTATTCCACCTTTACTGGCAAACTGAAACAGGCTTATTTATTTATTCCATTTAGTTAAGCCTTTTTCCTCTAAGGAGCTCTAGTAATAAACAAGGCACCCAAAACAGATCTATAACAATGAGATTTCTGGGCAGCCTTAACTAGTCATTTAATGAGAATGGGAAGCTCCTAGCACAGATTGGGGAAGTAGGGAGAATTTAGTTGGATTGATTTACTTCACTAGATATAATTAGCCAATGGACTATTAATATTGCTGCCATGTCTAATTAGCAGTGGCCTGTGCCCTCTTGGTCACAGCATTTCATCTTGTTTGTTTACATAGAAGAAGAGACTTCACGTGAAGCTCCCTTATGAAACAGTCCACCCGTGGAGATGCTCTAATTATCATTTAAGAAAACAAGCTATTTGATGTTGTGTAGACATCTTAGCAGTATCCCTCCCACAGGGCTGATAATTGTAACTCCTGTCAGGGGATGATTGGCTTTTCCAAGTGTGATAGTGCTGGAAGCTCACATTGATGGGGAATGAGAACAATCATAAACTCCCCGTAGGTTTCCTCTGCACTGGACAAAACTTGGTAAAGTGTACACAAGAGGATCCACAGCTGATTGCTAGATTTTTGACTTCTGAGAAGGTGAGAGATCATCTTTACATGAATTTTCTGAATATCAAGAATTCAGATTTCAACCATAATTACACAGCTAGTGGGTAGGATATAACTCCAGCTAATCAGACATAACAGAAAAAAAGATTCAATAGCCGGTGAATTATAGAAGAATCAGGAAATATTCATTAATGCTGATGATAAATTTCTACAGTATCTTTGGCTTAAAAAAACATACAACAGACTGATTTGAATTCCCTTATGACAAAATTCCATTTAGTTTTTGATGAGCAAAGATTTTTAACAGAGTTAATTGTGTTCTGAAAATGTCAATCTCATGGCAACAATGACTTCCCCTCTTACTAAATTAGTGGAGTCCAAAAAATCACTGAGATAGTAACTACTTACTTCCAAAGGTAAAGAGAGGCCTTAAATTCAGATTTTATACTCATTATAATAAAGCCCACCTGCATTCCTAATAGTACCACCTGAAGCCTGGTGTTCAGGAGTTTCTGGCTCATCTTTTTGTTTTTGTTGTTAGTCTGTGAATATTATAGTAAACAATAATTCTTTCCTAGTTTTATTCTACCAAAAGTTTGTTACTTTAGTGAGTTGTGGTAAACAAAATGGGCCAAATGACACTATTGAAGTGTTTACACACCTGAAAAGCTGTTGATGCTGTGACAAGATCTCTTTCCTTCTGAGGTAGCCAGGATGCTATGACACAGACCTGGCATAAATTAACTCATTTCCTTTTCCTCTTCCTCCCCTCCACATAGATAACTGAAATCCAGGGGTGGGTTCTTCCATAAGGACTACCCTGTCTATAAAGTTTGGTCTTCTCAGAACCCAGAAAAATTTCCTAATTAGCAGCTTTTACTTCTTAGAAGACCGAGGAAGGTGTTTCCCTTAGTAAAATTGCCTACCAGTATTGGCTATGAGCCCTCCCTTAAACCATATAAGAGCCAGTTCTTAGCTAGGGAATGAAAAGTCATCAACAAACATCTATTAAGCATCTACTATGAGCCAGGCATTAAGCTAAGAATAGAGCATACAAAGACAAAAGCAGCCTCTTGCCTCAAAGAGCTCATGGTCCGACGATGGGAAAAACAACATACACCAAGAAATATAAAGGACAGATTGGAGATAATATCAGAGGGAAGCCCCTTAGCATTAAGGGGGACTAGAATCATTTTAAGCCCTCCTGTGGTTCCTTCCCCATTGGTAAAAACTTAGAGTCACACTAGCCTCTAAGTGCTTTAATGAGACAGCTTGAGAAAGTGGAATGATCACTGACTCTGGAGTTGTGGAGGATCTGGGTTCAAACCTCCCTGATAGTTCCATGTGAGACCTTGGGCAAGTCTCTCAATCTCTCTGGGCCTCATTTCTCCTCTCTATGAAGATGGGAGGGTGAATCCATTGGAGTTATGCTGAATGGTCTCAGAGTTCCCTTCTTGCTCCTTAAAATTCTATGAAGCTTTTGAGTTTTCTAACATTAAAAAAGTGAGAAAGAAAAAGAGGGGACCTAGGAAAGAGTCTCTGTGAGTTATCTACATGTAGATGCCAAACAGGGAGGAGGGAAACCAAGAGAAAATAATGTCACTAAAAATAAGAGCAGAGATAGCAATCAGAAGGAAGGGATGTTGCCAGCAGTGTCAAACACTGCAGAGAGGTCAAGATTAATAGCTCACAGTCATATTGCACTTTGAGGTTTGGAAAGTAATATATAGATATAGATATAGATAGATATAAAATATAGATTTCTATAATATATTTTATATAATATATAGTTATTATATATTTTACATATGTATATAAAAATCCAGGTGATGCATGGGTAGTACCAGGCCTGAAGTCAGGAAGACCTATGTTCAAATCTAGTCTCAGACAATGACTAGCCAGGCGGTTCTGAATATATCACTTAACCTCTGCCTCAGTTTCCTCATCTGTAAAATAGGGGTAATAATAGCACCTACCTCTCAGGGTTGCTATGAGGATCAAATGGAATATTTGCAAAGTGCTGAGCATAGTGTATATTGCTATGTAAATGTTAGCTGTTATTATCATCTCAAAACCTGCCCTTTGAGGTAGACTCAAGACTTTGGTCTTGAGTTGTGAAAATTTATTCAAACTATTTTAAATAAGTCATTTATTACTCATGCTTTTCTTAAACGGGTTAGTTCATATCTCATGTCCTCCCCCACCCCATCCCTGTTTATCCTATGTTCTCCTTTCCTTTCTTACTTTGCTTATCTCTAATGCTCCATCATCATCCTGCCACTATATAATAAACTCTTTCTGGCACCAGCAAAAATTACAAAAAGAAGTGTAGAAACCTAGAACAGCAAAGGGCCATTTTGCTCCAGGATTGCTTCTTTGAAAACCATGGTTAAAGCATTCATTAAAATATCAAACCGAAGTTTCCATGGTGATTATTTACCTTTTGTACTGTGAACTTTAACATTCTTGTCCCCGCCTTTTTCAGTAAAAGCAAAGACTCATCTACCATTACTGTTCATTTCTCATTTGTTGACAGTAGTTTTTATCGTTCTGACCCCAATTCAACAAAACTGGCTTTACCATTTGGATCTGAGTTAGGTATAAAAGACAGTGGATTATCATTCTTATTGCTGTAATGTATTGAGCATTATATGCTTGTAGAAGCTAGTTAATTGCTTCCAATGGAAAGTATTCTTTGAGTTTCCATTTTGAATGTGTTTTGACTAAACATACAATGAACTACTGTTGTCTGCAGAAAAAATCAATATTATATATAATTTTATTTAATATAATTTGACATATTTAAATAATTAAATTTAACATAATGAACATATTGTATATGAGTCTATGTTGTAGAAGTAATATATATTATATAATATATGATTATAGCACATTATCATATTTTATACATATATCAGAAAGATCCAGTGACTTGTCCAATGTCAGCTTATAAGCATCTAAGGCAAGATCTGAGCCCAGATCTACCTGATGCCAAAGCTATCAGATGCAGCAATTAGTAACTTTGGACAGAACAGTTTTAATCTATGTGTAGAGCTGGAAGCTGGGTTGTAAAGGATTGAGAAAAGAGTAGAGGGGGAGATGACCCACCAAAGGCAATTTAGCTTCAAGCTATATCTAGGTAGCATACAAATTAACTCTAGCCACAGAAATTTATCTGAATATCTCCTTCACCCACAATGTCTTTAACTCCATGATGAAAGAGGATAAAGCTGTCTTTGGTTTGACAGAAGTCATTGGGCAAAGAAGACTGTTGTATCAGGGGAAGAGCTGAAAGGGGTCCTAAAAGACATTTAACCATAGAATCATAGCTCTAAAGTAGGAAGAAACTTTAGTGGTCATCTGGTCTAATCTCATGATTGACAATTGAGTCCCAGAGACATTAACTAACTTGCCCAAAGTCACACAGGTTAGTTAAGAGGCAGATGTGGGGTTTAAACCCAGATCCTAAGACATGAAGCTCAGCATTTTTTCTACTCCATTTGACATCTTTGACTTATAGATAAAGAATTTAAGGCCCACAAAGGCATGTTGTGGTAGAAACGAGTTTGGAAATCTGGATTTGAGTCTTGGTTCTGTTGCTTGCTAGCTATGCCTGTGGACAAGTCAACTCTCAAAAACCTTAGTTTCTTCACCTGCCTGCTTCAGAGGTTCCTTGTGAGGAAAGGAAATTGTAAAGTTCTTTAGTAATGAACTTGTATACTGGTAAAGCACTAAAAAAGTAGAATTGAAGGGAGAGAAAAAAAAATCAGGGTGGTATAGACAGTGAAATTATCAAAGTACTTGGCTTTTACCCAAATGACAAACGTAACTAGAAAAGGAAAGAATTTTTAAAAAAAGATTATAAAGGCACCAGATTAAGATAAGAGACATATCACGATTCTTTTTTTTTTCTTAGTGAAAAGTCTAAAAGGTAACCAGAGAGTTGAAAAATTGTTATTGCAATCATTAGGACATCAGAAATGCCAGACTAGGTCAGACCTACGGTTCTTCCAGCCCAGTATTCTGTGTCTAACAAGGACATCAAAAAAGACAAACTATGGAAGGAAGAATATAATTAATTCTCCATAACATTACATTTCTAAAGATTAGTAATGTGCTCCTAAAACATGCCTAGATAGCTTTCCCCATCATGGATCTGTCATCCATTAATTCACCTAAAATCCTTTTAAAATCTACATTCAGTCTTATCACCCTATAGGGGGTCCATTTTTTAAAAAGTCATTTTTATCATCGTGATCATCCAGTCATATATTAAACAGAAGGCATCCTTTGCTTTTCCACAGTTAATAACCTCTTACCACCAAGATGGCCTTATAACAATAAGGAAAATGGAAGAGTGAGTCATTCATCACAAACTTGTAATCATCAGTTTAGAATAGCTGCATTTAGATATTGCTACATCATTAAGAGTTTTTCTCATTAATCAATCACTTCCAAGTTGTTTGAGAACTGGAAAATGCTGGGAGGGAATAGAAAAAAGTATGGATGCCATTTAGAGAACAGAAAAAACAATATTCTTCATGAACCAAATACTGTTACAGGAAAGGACATTGAGAGGTTATCTAGTCCAACCTCCTCATTTAATAGGTGAGGAAACTGAGGACTGAAGAGACAAAGTGGAGAAGGCATCAGACACAGCATTAGAAAACCATGGCGATTAGGGGATTAAACCTGGAAGAACTTCAAAGAAGAGCTGTTCTTAAAAAAAAAAAATCCAAAAAGTTGTCAGAGGTTCAGCTCTAAAACCAGCAGCTCTCATAGTCTGGGTCTGATGATGGGACAAAATGAATCACTTGCAAGTTGATGAATGTTTAATACAAGGTGGCTAATTTTGCCTTAACGTGGCAAAGATAGGGAACAAAGAAACAAAGGCACTCGGTCCAGATACATTGGGGCTCCCTGTCTCCATATGAAAGCAGGAGGAGCCAGCAGGACAAAGTATCATTACTTGAGAGGGCTTTGGAATCCACCTTGGTCAAGAAGTTGCACGTGGCTGGGGCTTTTTATGTCCTTAGACCCTTTTAAATAACCTGGAAGCTGAGTCAAGAAAGCTGGGGCTGATCAAGACCCAAGGACAGCTTCGTTCTAGGTCTCCCGTGTTGTCTGGGGATTTGGGGTGAGGAAATTAATCAGGTCCTGGAAGTAGCTTTATTTTCAAAGGGGGATAGCTGGAGCCAGCCCAAATGAGCCAGCCCAAATATTTTCAGCAGGAACTTAGAGATCAGCCAATACAAGTCAGGGCTTGGTTTATTATTTTGTCAATTACCTAGACTTAAGAAAATGTTAATATGCAGATTAAACCTAAAAGTATATGAACATACTAATTTTTTCTCATAGAGTCCAGTTCTTAAACATTTAATAGTACACTTCTGGGCCAAGGCTCCCTCCCCATATTATGAATAAGAGGGGAAAAGACTGAGTCAGGGAAATGCTGACTGGGCCACAAGAGTGGAAAATAGATCTTACAATGGAAGTTTAAAAGTGGGAAGCCTATTCAGTAGAAGGAATAATTTCTATTCCTGTCTCCTAATTTACACAGATGCGATCATGCCATTCCCTTGCTGAATAAACTCCAGGGTCTTCCCATTACTTTCAGGAGTAACCATAAACTTATTTGTTTTACATTTAAGACTCTTCACACCAGTCCCCTTCCTATCTAACCAGTATGCTTTATCATTCCCCTTCTGCACAAAGTCCATTTATTCTCTCTCTCTCTCTGTGGCCTTAGCATGGGCTCTCCTCCATGTCTGGAATGCATTCCCCTCCACCCTTTGGCCTCTTGGAATCCTTCAAGCCTCGGTTTACCTTCCTGATCCCCAGCCCTTAGTGCCCTCCCTCTCAAAACCAAACCAAACCAAACCACCAAACCATTTTTATTACATTTCGCCTTGTTGCACTTTGAAGTTATTGTGCTTTTCACAGACTGAAGGTTTGTGACAACCCTGCATAGAGCAAGTCCATCCAACAGCGTGTGTTCTCTGGGTCACATTTTGGAAATTCTTGCAATATTTCTAACTTTTTTCATTTCTATTGCATGTTATGGTGAGCTGTGATCAGTGCTCTTTGATGTTGATCTTATAAGTGTTTGGGGCACCAAGAACCAGGCTCATATAATACAGCAAAATGAATTGATAAATATGGTGTGTTCTGACTGCTCCACCAGCCTTTACCTTGTCTATGTCTCCTCAGGAGTCCCCATTCCCTAAGAAACAACAATATTCAAATTTGGCTAGTTAAAAACCCTACAGTGATCTCTAAGTGTCCCAGTGAAAATCCACATGCCGAATTTCATTGTTGTTTTATTTTAAGAAATTGCCAGGGGCAGCTAGGTGGTTCAGTGGATAAAGAGCCAGCCTGGGAGATGGGAAGTCCTGGGTTCAAATTTGATCTCAGATGCTTCCTAGCTGTATGACCATGGGCAAGTCACTTACCCCTAACTGCCTAGTCATTACTTCTCTTCTGCCTTGAAATCGCTATCTAATATTGATTCTAAGACAAAAGGTAAAGATTTTAAAAAAGTCAACCCATGTGGTAAACTTTATTGTAGTCCATCCTGGTCAGTCAGCAGCCATTAGCAAAAAGTCATGACTAGCTAATGGCTCAATGTTGGCCAACATTTTTTAGGAAAAGATATTTATGTATATTTTTCTAGACATACTAGTGTATACTTGATATATTATATTATGGTGTAAATATCACTTTTGTTTGCACTGAGAAATAAAACATTTGTGTAACTTGTTTTATTGTAACATTTACTTCATCATGTCTGTCTGGAACCAAACTTGCAATATCTCCAAGGTATGCCTTTACCTTATGTTCATTTTGCATAAATTATGTACATACTTACAAATAATTAATTTTTCCTTCAACTTTGTATCACTAGCACTTAGCACAGGGTTTGACTACACAGCAAGTTTTCAATCAAAGCTTTTGGATTTAGCAATTGAATATGTAAGGAGAATTTTTATGAGATAAATTTATTTCAGCTCAATAATCCATTATTAATGGAATATCCGGGAATATCAAGGGAACTAATAGAAAAAAAATGTGAAGGATGCCAGCCAAGCAGTACCAGATCTTCAACTGTAACCATCAAAACAATCTGGTACTGGCTAAGAGAGAGAAGGGTGGATCAATGGAATAGACTAGCGGTAAATGACCTCAGCAATCTAGTGTTTGATAAATCCACAAATCCCATATTTGGGGATAAGAACCCACTAATTGACCCAAAAAAATGCTGGAAAAATTAGAAAACAATATGGCAAAAATTGGGTTTAGGTCAATATCTCATACTTTATGCCAAGATATGGTCAAAATAGATATATTATTTAAACATAAAAAGTGATATCATAAGTAAGTTAGGGGAATGTAGAATAGTTTATCTGTCAGATTTATGGAGAAGGGAATATCTTATTATCACCAAATAAGAGATAGAGAACATTACATGATGCAAAATGAATATTATGTTATATTAAATTTAAAAGCTTTTGAATAAACAAAATTAATGCAACCAAAATTAGGAAGGAAGCCACTAAATGGGGCAAAAAAATTTTTTAAACATATTTCTCTGATAAAGGTCTCAGTTCTCAAATATAATAAGTCAAATTTGTAAGAATACAAGCCATTCCCCAAATGATAGTCAAAGGATATGAATAGGCAGTTTTCAGATAGAGAAATTAAAGCTATCAATAATTGTATAAAAATGTTATAAATCCCTCTTGATTAGAGAAATGCAAATTAAGACAACTTTCAGGTACCACCTCATATCTATCAGATTGGCCAATATGATAGTAAAGGAAAATAATAAATGTTGAAGGGAATGTGGCAAAATTGGGACAGTAATGCATTGCTGGTGAAGTTTTTAATTGATCCAACCATTCTGGAAGGTAATTTGAAATTATGCCCAAAGGACTATAAAGGAATGCATACCTTTTGACCCAGCAATACCATCATCAGTATCCCATAAAAAAATGAGAAAGGAACTGTGTGTACAAAAATATTTATAGCTGGCCTCTTTGAGGGACTTATGAAAAAGAATGTTTTCCACCTCTAAAAAAAGAATCAAAGTAGAAATGCAGATGAAAACATATGATTTATCACTTGTTTATTTGGGTTTATGATTTGGGGTTTTGGTTTTATAAGATTATTCACATACAAAAATGAATAATGTGAAAATTTGTTTTTCATGATAATACATGTATAACCCAGAAAAAATAAATAAAAATAAAAGTAAATTAAGCATTTACTCTGTGCATGGCACTGTACTAGTAGGCTGAAGAGTTGATTATGGAAATTTGAACTAGAGGAAATAGGCCTACATTTAGGCAGGAGAAATGTGAGGTTGATTACATGGAAGAACTTCTTGACTATTGTGTTGGTAAAACCCTGGAATGAACTATCAAAGAAAATGGAAGAGTTTTTAGGCTCCAAGAATAGAATAGACAACAATCGCATAAATGGTTCAGATATTCACCTTTATGAAGGCAGATGGTAGTAATACACATTTTAAATTTATGACAGAGCCAGGATCCATGTGGGATTACCTGAAATTCCAAGAAATAACATGTGATTCAGGATCTTAGCATTGCAAGTAGAGTCCCCTGAAATCTGCCCAAAATTTTCTCTTTGGGTAAAGGGGACCTTATCCAGTCCAAATGGTGATGATAATTACTAAACCATATTGTGTCTTATTTCTCTTTATTACCCCTGCAGGAATTTCTAAACTCACAATCAAATCAAGTTCTAATGTTCTTTAAGGAAATATTGGGATAAGGGGGCAGAGTTCTGCCCCTAAGAGGTAATGAAGTCAAGAGTGGTATATTTGGTGTGAAGGAGCAATAGAAGAAGAAATGTCATTCCCTCTACAGAAATAACTGATCACTAGAAATAAACAAGACATATTTTCATATATAGATACACCTTTTTGTCAAATGAAGCCTTCTTTAATGGAGGAAGCATGGGGAAAGAGAGTTACCTGGGCATTTTAATGTAATAAACAAACAAAAAAATTTAAATTAAAAAAAAAAAAGAAGAAGAAATTCCATTGGGACCCTACTGTGGAAGTCATATGGTATGTGTTCTGGAACTTAGAATTAAGCATGACAGGCTGACCTCTGAACCAAGTCTCTATTTTATGAACAAAGATGTTAGATTGAGGTCTGCCAGCCTTTAAGAACTGAAGAAAACTGTGTAAAAGTTTTATTTTATTTTCTAAAATAAAATAAATAAAATAAAAAATATAAATCTAAATAGCAAATCTATTGGTGCCATTTTTCTAATAGCATGTATTCACTATGTCTCTGTGTCACATTTAGGTAATTCTTGCAATATTTCAACATTTGTCGTTATTATTATATATGTTATGGTAATCTGTGATCACTGACCACTGATGTTACTATTGTAATTGTTTTGGAGCACCATGAACCATGCCCATATAATACAGCAAATTTAATTGATAAATGTTCTGTGTTCTGACTTCCACTGGCCATTCCCTGTCTCTCCCTCTCCTCAGCCATTCCTATTTCCTGAGACACAAAAATATTGAAATTAGGCCAGTTAATAACCCTACAATGGTATCAAAGTGTTCAAGTTAAAGGAAGAGTCAATCCATGGTGATTCATTGTTATTTTATTTTAAGAAATTGGCACAGTCACCATCAGCACTGAAGCAAGACTCTCCATCAGCAAAAAGATTATGACTTGCTGAAGGCTCAGATGATGGTTAGCAATTTTTAGCAGTAAAATATTTTAAATTAATGCACATATATTTTTAGACATAATACTGTTGCACACTTAATAGACTATAGTATAGAAATAATGTATATGTACTGGGAAACCCAAAAAATTTGTGCAATTTGCTTTATTGTGATATTTGATTTATTGCAATGGTCTGGAATGGAACCCACAATATCTCTAAGGTATCATTGTAAACAATTGATTGAATCTCTTTGTTTTCTCTTTCATGTTTACTTTTTTATTCTTCTCTTGAGTCTTGTGTTTAAATGTTAAATTTTCTATTCAGCTGTAGTGTTTTCATCAGTAATGTTTAAAAGTCCTCTATCTTATTAAATATCCATTTTCCCCCCTGAAATATTATATTCGTTTTTTCTGAGTAGGGTATTCTTAGTTATAATCCTAGCTCCTTTGCCTTCCACAATATCATATTTCAAGACTCTCGCTCCCTTAACATGGAAGTTGCTAAATCTTCTGTGATCCTGACTGTGATTTCATAATACTTGAATTTTTCTTTCTGAAAGCATGTAATGTTTTCTCCTTGACTTGTGATCCCTGGAATTTGGCTGTACTGTTCCTGAGAACTTTGATTTTGGGATCTCTTCCTGTAGGGTGGGCCTCCCACAGGAGATGGGGTCTTGGAGAAGGGATGGTGTTGGCAGAATGATGGATGGGACACAGCTTTCACATTCAACCCACAGCACAGGTTTCACAGGATAAACTGTTGCACCTTGGCTGAGGCCTGGCTTTATTTTATATCCTCATGATCACACATCTACTTGGCACACAGTTTCATTCTCTAACATCCATGTTTCCACAGAACCTAACAACAGACAGTAAGCCTAGGGAGATAGTCAATGAAACATTGTTTCTAAGTGCAGGGTCAGAGGGTAGAATCAACATGACCCAGATATAGGTTGGGGAATTCAGAGCACAGATTTGCCAGAAGTTTTTATCCTAGAAAAGAGGGTCCTATCTAAGTGGGTATATAAGAATCTGTAGGTTTAATTTTGTAAGTGGCTGTCCTGGTAATATCCTAGAGGGACAGAGTAGAACATCTGTATTAACCCTGAAAGCACATTGCTCTCATCTATTTTTCCTGGGGCTAAGTAAGAATAATAATCATAGCAATTTCAATAATAAGGGGATGTCACTTGGGGGGGGTTCAGTGGATGTTTCCATCCTTCCTGGGGGCTGCTTTGCAGTACCCAGTTTCCACGTGTGACCATGTCAGTGTGGTCTTTGATGGCTCCCAGCAATCTCTTTCAGGAGGAATCAATGGAACTTCTCCCTTCTGACTGACCATAAGCACTCTTTTTAGTCTTTGAACTGTGTGACCCAGAACTGCTTATGGACGATAGAGCTTCCAATCAGAGCCAGCTGTACCCTTGCCAACCAAGGGTCCTCAAGCCCTTCCAGCATATTTTCCCAACATCATCACCAGTGGTTAGTGCCCTAACATTGTTTAACTAATATCTCCATATCATCAGAAAGAAATTAACACCTATTATAGTCTACAAAGGGATATATATATATATATATATATATATATATATATATATATATATATATATACTGAAAAGATATAGCATGAACAGAAATACAAAAATCGCACTCTCCCAAATTAGAGCATGTTCTTTCCTCTTCCACCTCAGTTCCTAAGAAGAATAGCAAAGGCTATTAAACTTTCCCCACTAAGTTCCCTTCCAGTGTGGCATAATTAGCTGATTATGGACCAGTTTCTCCTTTGCTATTGAACAAAGCTTCTGGACTTCCAGATCAATCCACTTGCTAGGCTGGATCTCATAGGTCACCACTTGGGGCTCTGTATCTCACCCAGCTTTGCTTTTGTGGTCTTCAGCTCTCAGACCTCTAGCAGTTCTTCAAACCTTTTCAAGCTCACCAAGTCATTTCATCCTCAATGCTCCTTAATTTAAGACCAGTATGTGTTCCAGGCTTCTTGGCAACCAAGGGAGAAAAGGACTTATGTTCCTTCCCACCATTGTTTGTACTTTGTACCTCCCTCTCTACCAGGGAAGAAAGTGTGATTTGGCTAGCAAGTAAGCACCTTTTATGTACACACTCACTTCTGGTTTGGCAGCCAGTTAAAAGGTTTTTCTTCACCATTTAATAAAGGGATTGGAAATAGTAACAGAATACCTGCGTATATTCTGAATCTAAGGCAGGGCCCCTCCATTACATGCCATCACATTTTTCTAGCAATAGACTTCCCAAGCTTCCAAATGGGTCAGCAGCAGGAAGAGTAGATTGTGCATGCTCAGAGGCCTGTGCCCCCCATTAGCAAATCCCCCACGGAATATGCCATCCATGTCTAACAATATATAGATAGAGAGATTCTATGTCCCTGGTCCCCAACCTCTCCAATGAAAGAAAGGTGGTGCATTTCTTCTTAGCAAACAATATTGCTCATTATAAAGGATTCTGCTTTAAATAAAACTCTTAAATATATGATTTAAATCTTTTTTATCTTCATGGAATGAGATTAAGTTATATCTGTACTTTTAAAAATCTTTTCTGAACATCTGTGATTATCACTAACCAGATTCTTTCTGGAGGAGTACATGTCAGACTCATCTCTCCAGCAGAGGAGGATTGTTGAAAGGCAGGATATCTTACAACCTGCCCAATGTGGAACAATTCTAAGTGAATTGCTATTTGCAGGTATGAACTTTGGGTTAATCTTCATGTGTTGGTCAACCCTCATAGAGAAACCTTCGTTGAGCTCTAAGATGCCTTTCCCAAGAATATCCTTTGAGGAGATATTGGCAAATGTGCTAGAGAATCCTAGCCAGGAAACAGAGTAGGTGAACTTTGCTCAGAGAATAGAGATAAAATTAGCTTCCAGGATAATAGTAATCTAGATTTGAGGCAAAATGCTTGCACAAGGAATTTCATCTTTTTCCAATACAATTTCATTCTTTACTTGGAAAATGGAATTTTTCTTCCACACCGCCTCCAGAACAGCCAGTTTGGGAAACTCATGACTTTGAACTCCAAACTTGAAAAGCAAAGGCAAGTTTCTTTTTAAAGCAAGCATAGGACATATAGGATCTAGAGCTACTCTCAACCCACTCATACTGGCGGGCTGCAACCCCAGAATTCAGCTACTTTTCATCCCTCCATCTAGGGGTAACCCTGAAGGGTTGGAAGATGTCTAATTCTGTATTTCATGATTTCCCACTGTTGTCCTCCCCCCTACCACTATCAGTTGACATTAGCTAGATTCTTTTATTTTTATTTTTTATTATTAGCCAGATATAATTAGCTTTTAGAAATGGCATTTATTGTGGTGACAATTGATAGAAAGCATCTCCTCGGACCTCTCATAAGCATATAGAGAGAGTTCAGAAGAAAGAAAGAAGGCTCAGTCTTAGAGGACATAATAGCAAAAGGGTGACTCTCATGAATTTCTCCTTAGGTATTAGCTTTTTTGCTGGGATCCTTGTCGAGTTTTGAAGTAAGATCATTCCTGATGCAGAGATGCTGATGCCAGCTGGTGTAGTGCTAGGAACACTGCTAGAATGCCAATTCAGTGTACAAATCCTTCTACCTTCCAAATGTCACAAGGTCTTCCTCCAGCCAATGTTGAGGGAGAAGACCCAGATCAAGACTGAGACTAGAATTTTTCTCTGTGTCTAATTCCTTCCTGCAAGAGGTTCGTTCTCTGGGGTTAGTTAGCTCATTTCTTGATTTGGTTTATACTTCCAAGCTTTCTCTATTCTATTATGGCCTACACAGCCCTTCCAGATTAAACTTCCTGAAACATACTTTTATGTCATCCCTTTGCTGCAGAGGGGAGCCTTGACAATCTGGAAGTCAGGAAAGCTTAAGTTCAAGTCCTGCCTCTGACACTCACTCCATGACCCTGGGAAAATTAATCATTTAGCCTTTTAGTGTCCTAGGCAACCACCTAGGACTATAACTGGCAGAAAAGGTGACAACCTGCATTGACAGACGGTATTTATCATTGGAATCTCCCCATGAAAGAACAAGTCTGATCCATATGTTTGTGCATATATGGGTGTATTCTTTGACTCTCCTTTGCTTACACTGGGAGATGGTCAATGGAGTTCCTTGATTACCTTGTTGAGCTTACAGTGTAGCAAGTCTTTATATCTTACTTTGGAGGTGCTGAAAGGAGAATTTCAGATCTGTAGAGCTCCAGGTCTTTACTATGGAGGGGTATCCAATGCCCTCCATAATCCAGCTCTACTTACTTCCAAATCCTATTACTATCCTATGTGGAACTCTCTTGGTCTGTGTATGGTTCCCTGGTAATGCCGTGAGCATCTCAGCCTCCTCATTCTGGCTCAGAAGGGTTCCTGTCCAGGAGAAGGTTACAGAAGAGAAGGATGGACCGTAACGCCAGAAACGATGGCAGGCTCTAAAAAGAGTGGGGATGGCCAGAAGAACTATCAGAGCAAAAGCTTGCCAGCATTCCTACTCATTTATGACAGCAAGTGACTAAGGCTCCTTGAGTCACCACAGAAGTGTTGCTTATGGTGGTGTGTTAGTGGCTTCTGGGAGCTCTGCTAGGATATCATTTTCTTTGACCTATAAAGGAATCTTCTTTATTTTTTGAGTTTTGCATTAGAGGAAATAGACTGGGTGATGGCAGGTAGTTAAGTTTCTGGATTGGCTGCACCAAAGAACTGAGAAAGCTTGTAGAGCGTACCCTTCTGGGACAATATGTACACTTAGAATTCCAGTATTCCAGGGGCTGTTATTGACATGTGGCTAGAGCCATCTCTCTAGAGGAAAAGGTGTGTTTTAGGGGAAAGATGTATAACCTAAAATCAGGAGGTCCTGGGATCTGAATCCCAGAACTTAATACCTGCATTACCGTGGGCAAATTATCCTTAGTTTCCTTATCTATAAAATGGGCATAATAATGTTTGTAGTATTTATTTCACAGGGTTTTATGAATATCACATAAAATAATGAATGCATAATGTTTTATAAACTTTTAAGTGCTGTATAAATATGAGTTACTATTAATAAGAGGCAGCACAGTGGAGAGTGTTAGGAAGTTCTGAACCATCTGCCATTAGGCTATATGTCCAAAAATGGTTGAAGAGACATTGAATCAGGACATTTTGTTTTATTTTTAATCTTCCTGAGTTCATATCTGGCCACAGACATTGACTAGCTGTGTGACCTTGGGCAAGTCACTTAACCCTGTTTGCCTGAGTTTCCTCATTTATAAGATGAGTCAAAGATGGATATGACAAAACTACTCTGGTATCTTTGCCAAAAAAGCCCCAAATGTGTCCCAAACGGTTGGACACATTAAAAATAACTGAACAACAGCATTGTTAATAGACCTACTCACGGTGTAGGGCAGAGCTCTCAAGATTCATATGTGCTAGGGACAAACTTGTAGTACTTTGTACTCACACAATAATGAATCCATTACCACACTGACAAATGCCACCTTGGTCCCAGGCTTTAATTAGGCCGAGGTGTCAAGAATCATTAGGATCAACTATAAGTGCTATACTTGAATTTCAGGGACATTGAGATCTCCTTCTGTAAAGGAAACAGGTCCCACTTAATGTTATTTTTCCCCTTCTGATTTTAGACTCTTTATATATATACATATATACATAATGTATAATTATAGCTATAAAATTATATATATATGTATATATATATTTTAAACCCTCACCTTCCAGCTTGGAATCAATATTGTGTATCAGTTCCAAGGCAGAAGGGGGTAAGGGCTAGGCCATGGGGGTTAAGTGACTTATTCAGGATCACACAGCTTGGAAGGGTTTGAGGCCAGATTTGTACCCAGGACCTCTAGTCTCTAGACCTGACTCTCAAACCCAGAAGCCCCCTGATTTTAGATGTTTTAGAACAAGTTGTTTCAATGTATCTCTCAGGATAAATTATTAAGATTTATTTTATTATGTCCCAATTCAGAATTGTGAACCTGGCACATACTTCTGAAAACACTGTAGTCTATCTCCTTTGTAGGACCATCTTCAATATAATTTAATGAGCTAAAACCTACCTTTAAAAAAAATAACCTGACAGGGACATCTAGGTAGCACAGTGAATGTTGGACCTAGAGTTGGGAGGATCTGGGTTCAAATCTGACCTTAGACATTTCTTAGCTATATGACCCTGGGTGAGTGACTTACCCACAATTGCCTAGCCTTTACCATTCTTCTGCTTTGGAATCGATACTTAATATGAATCCAAGACAGAAGGTAAGGGTTTACATTTTTAAAATGATAAAAATTTAAAAATAAAATAAAATGTCCTGATTCAATGACTCTTTAACCATTTTTTGGACATATATCCTCAATGTGGATGTGTGAAATTCAAGAATGAAGAGGAAGTGAGCAGAAAGTGAACAAAACTGAAGGAGAAGTAGAGAACAGTGTGTTCAACCCCTGGCTTTGAAATCAAAGACCTGAATTCAGTTTTGCTTCTGTCATTATCTTGCAACCTTGAGCAGGTCACTTTGGGCCTCAGTTTCCTTATTTGTAAAATGAAGAGGTTAGACTAGTGGTCTCTAATATCTATATATATCCTTTCTAGATCTGGGATCCTATGGAAATGGAGAAAGATTGAGAAAGGGAAAAGGAAAGAAAAAAAGAGAAAACTGGAAGAATGAGGGAAGACAGAGTAGAGAGGGAAGGTGTACATAAAGAGAGACAGCCACAGTCAGAGACAGAGAAAGAGAAAAAAGGGAGAACCAATAGAAAGAACTGATCCTGAGCAATGAGGGAGTTGAGGCAGTGGACTATCAGAGTGGGAGCTGATAGAGGTGGCAGGCAGCCCCTGGTGCAGGAAGAGGAGGACAAGGGCACTCATTGGTGGCTGCTGTGACCCATTTTTGAAAGTACAGACTAATTACTTTTCATAGGGTATTCTCCAAATCCCCTGGTTTCTCTTCAGCTGCTTAGAAAAAAGTTTATTCAAGTCTCCATTTCATTATAATGGCAATTTCTCCACCTTTTCATTTTAAAGGACTTGTTATTGTCCTCCCTTAAACCTTAGAATCTCTTGGAAATCTTGGGCTGAAAATAATTGGAGAGATAATTTATTTTTCATTTTCCCTGGGACAAAAGATTGATAACTTCAGCATGAACTCCGAGGCTGATAAGGCAGGGACTGTTTTGGTTTTCCTTAGCACATAACACACTTGCCATAATTGTTTTCTCCTTTCAGTCTAGATCAGTGTAGGAAACTCTCCATGTAGAAAGATGCTCCACTGATGTAGATTAGTAACTCATCTGTAGCTGGAAAGATCTTCCATTGATGCAGATTAGGAACTCATCTGTAACTAGAAAAAACCTTCCATTGATGAGATTAGTAACTCATCTGTAGCTGGAAAGACCCTCCATTACTCATCTGTAACTTAAAGTTACTTAAGAGAGGTGCCCAGGACCTGGAGAGGTGAAGCCATAGGTGTCAGAGGCAGGAAGGGAAACCAGGTTCTTTTTCATTCTCATTCCTCTCCAAGTTCTACTCCTGAATCTCTGGACTTCTTTCTCCACCATGCCTCCTGGTGTGCCCCATTAGCTTCCCTTTATGTGTTATCTTTTCTCTTTAGTATGGAAGCTCCTTGAGGTCTGGCATTGTCTTTCTTAGCACTGTGCCTGAAACATAGAAGGTGCAAATAAATACTTATTCCTTTTCTCTTCTACTTTTTCTGGTGCTATAACAGATAGAGTACTGGAGTGGGAGATAGAAAGATGAATTTAAAAACCTTCCTCAGATGCTTACTAGCTGCATGAGCCTGGGCAGGTCACTTAACTCTCTTTTGTGCCTCAGTTTCTTCATCTGTAAAGAGGGTTGAACTCAAAGGCTTTTGAGTTTCTTTCTCATTCTAAATCTATTATCCTATGACTCTTGCCCACATCTTCCTGAATAAAAAGGATTCACCCAGCCTATCAGGAATTATCCCCTAAATCTCTTAAGATAGTACAGATACTGATAATAGTATAATCCTGATAAAATTGCTTACCATCTCTGAGAGGGGGGAGGGAGGAGATGGAGGGAGACCATTTGGATTTTATAATTTCAGAAAACATGTGGGAAATTGTTATTGCATATAATTGAGAAAATAAAATATCTTTGAATACAAATGTTTTAAAAGAGAGTATGGATATTAATGGAGTACAGATGCTCAATTATGCTGTGCTCTGACTATATATGACCAATCCTCCTTTTTCTTCCCCACATCTTTCCTCAACAATATTCTTCATTTAATTTCTATTGTACCATTCTTAGTTAATAATGGTGTCACCTACCCACTCCGCCATGTGTATCCTATTCCGCTGGGTGACCTACAAAAGTAATTCTTCAGTATTTTTGCCATCTTGTCTTCTCACCTATAGGTACTTAATATATGTTTGTTGGATTGGATTACTGAGGTAGTTCAATATACCATTCCATGGATGAATATTGTTATTTTAAAAATTCGTTGTTGTTGGGGGGGGGGAGGGATTCATAGAAAGGCTCCAGGGAAGAGGAGTTCTTTTCCTAAGAATCTAATCTAAATTGAGCACATTTCCAGCTGCACACATTTTATTAACTCCACATCAATGCTAAGTGGATAAGCACGACCCTCTGGCAATCCAACCAGCATGATTTCTTTTACAAGTTGCCTTTTTAGGGAATAAGTACAAAAGGTCACATTGCTTTAGAAGAAAGTCAGCACCCTAAGAAGAGAGCAATCAATGTGCCAACAACCTGTAGCCTCTGAATCTTAACATAACTAATTTTTTTCAGTACCTCCCCAGGAAGGAATAGCCCTAGGTTTGCTGGAAGTTTAATTAGATTTTCAGAGAAAGGCCAACCAGATGTCTGTTACTAAATCTTGAGCTCCCTGGGTCATAGTCCACCATGTTACATCCTATGTCGTCTCCTTAGACTTTTTTCTTTCAGAAAATTCTCTGCAAAATTACTGATAAACATCTATTTTTAAAGTGCTCTTCTGTTTAACAAAACAGCATATAAAAAATTGAGTTTACAAAATAAATCAAGCTAAATAAACCACAGACCTCTTTCAAATAACCAGACTTGCTAGGGAATTTAAAATGTGATTAGATTTTTGCTCCTCTCCCTATTTTTGTTTAACAAACATCTTTAAGGGAACGCATTGTTTAAAGTTTACATACAACCAGATCAAATTGCATATTATCACATCTGGGATTGGGGAGGGAAGGGTAGGAGGAAAATAATGTGGTTCTTTTAACTTCAGAAAAGTTATGTGGAAAATTGTTATTTCATGTAACTGAAAAAATAAAATATCTTTATAAAGTTTACATATTCTGGTTATGAGAAGACAAAGGCAGAGTGTCTGGAGGACTCATTAAATTAGCCCCACCAAAGGGGGCTGCTAGTTGAACAACTATCATTTCCTTTTATTTTTCTGAAAATAAGAAGGATAATTGAACCCTCTCTCCCATCCGTCATAATAATGTCTCCAAGTAAAAGATTTGGTGGAAGATGAGTCCCCACACCAAGAGGAAAAGGGGAAAAACCCACCTACAAAATGTAGGTGTCCAAATGAAATTTATCAAAGAATGTTCTGTATAAGCCCAGAGGCTTGAGGAGAGAGAGGTGAAGACCAAGGGGTGAGGAAGCTCCAAATTTCTGGATTTGCATCCTGCACCACTAAGTAGGGGTGAGGGCGGTAAGACAAAGGGAAAGCCATTTAGAATTCCCAAAGATGACTTCCAAGCTTTCTCCTTTTGTACATGAAAAGTCCTATCTCTGATTTATGCTAAGGGTACTCCCTCTCATCTGCTATTTCCTAGGGCAAAGGAATTAGAATGGTGAAGACAAAAGGATAATTTTTCAGTTAGGTTTAAAGATATAAAGCAAAAAACAACTGAGACCCAATTAAGACTCTATATATGGACAGGAAAATAAATAATTGGAAAGTGTCTCCAGGGAGCTTTTTCTGTCTCTAAATCTCTCAGTTGGTGCTAGGAGAAGGGCCTTGGCCTGTTTTCTCAACTAAGAGGACAAAGGCTTTTTGCTGAGTGCTTTTATGCGTTTCCCATAAACCATTGGGGGTTGGCAATAAACTTGCAGTGCACATAGATTCTCATTTGGGAAAAGGAGTCTCCATTACTAATATGGTCATATGTGGATGTTAATATATTGAATTATTTTCAATTTGCTTTAAAAAAAAGAATGCCTTCCTGATGCTGGGCATGGTGCTCTATTCCTTTTCCCACTTTGCTGCCTCCGGGAAATACCCAGGATATGTGCGGAGGGAGAACAAGAAAACAAGAATGATCCTCCCCTCGAGGAGTTTGCAGTTTGGGAGAGACAAAATAAACTCGGGGCAATACACAAGAGTCATTCATTGGTATGGCTCAGACTTCAAGGGTTCAGAGGGGAAAAAACGGTTAGTGTGAGCGGCATAAAAAAGAAAACAGTGGCAGAAAAAGGAACGACGATGATAACTTAGAAGATGACATTCATGAAGTGCTATAAAGTGACACAGGACTTCTTATCCCTGATAGCACTTTGAGCTCTGCAGCAGCCTGCCACAAAGCTTCGTCCTCTCTAAAGCTATCTTGTTCTGCTTTCTCAGAGGAGTACACCAAAGCTCAGTGTTGGAGGCACGCCAGGATCTGCTGGTAAATCTGCCATTTAACAATCGGCTCTGGGGAAGGTGGTGAGAGATGTGCACCCAACACATTTTCAAGTTTAATCTGCATTATTAACATTAAGATTTTTAACATATTCATATTTTCTCCATCACAGTCTCAAGTAGAAATGTTTGCATTGAAAATGTATCAATTGGTTTGAAAGCCAGCTGGACTCTGGCATATTCCAGGAAATAGAATTCCAACCCCCATCTTTCTGACTTGGCTTCAAGAAATGGGGAGGATGCTGACAACAATATAATAGTCGCTTGACTTGTCGTGAAGGAATGGATAGTATTTCCATAGCAACATCATCATCAACAACAACAATAATGTTGTTGTGCTATATATATTTTATATACTACATTTATATGTAGCTTTATATTGTAAAAATTAAATTAGTATCTAGTAATAAAAATATATTTTATGAGATTTCTTAAGAATTATTAGAAATCAAGGATACAAAATAATAAACCACGTGCCCAGGGCTGATTAGCCCATTCGAAGCTTACTTACTACGTCATTGCAATGGCCAAGCAGAGAGAGAGAGAGAGAGAGAGAGAGAGAGAGAGAGAGAGAGCATAGAAGAGGGTGAGGTAGACATTACTGCCAGTTAAATACCAATTGTGATCTCACCAAGGGAGAGACTCATGTGAGATTATAGGGAATTCTGGGAAATACCAAGGACTTCTGGGAATTGAAGTGTGGGGTTCAAGATCTCCATTTTTACACTATATACAATATTAATATATAGCTATGGTTAGCACTTCGAGTTTTCAAATATGATCTCATTTTGTCCTTAACCTGGAAAAGAAATACTATTGTTATCCCTATTTCACGGAAAACAAACAGAGAGAAACCTCGCCGCCCAATCAGTTAGCCTCCACAGCCAGATTTGAACCAGGGTCTTCCTGACGCCAGGCTTGGCTCTCTCCACCAGGGAAGAGGAATGACCCCTTGTAGGTCTTCGCAGGGCACCTTTGGTGGCATCCCCAGGCTGGCATGTTTATGTTCCAAGAGTTTAGAAGTCTATGATGGGCTCTTATAATCAGAGAGATGCAAATCAAAACAACTCTGAGGTATCACCTCACACCTAGCAGATTGGCTAACATGACAGTTATGGAAAGTAATGAATGCTGGAGGGGATGTGGCAAAGTAGGGACATTAATTCATTGCTGGTGGAGTTGTGAACTGATCCAGCCATTCTGGAGGGCAATTTGGAACTATGCACAAAGGGCGATAAAAGAATGTCTACCCTTTGATCCAGCCATAGCACTGCTGGGTTTGTACCCCAAAGAGATAATGGACAAAAAGACTTGTACAAAAATATTCATAGCTGCGCTCTTTGTGGTGGCCAAAAATTGGAAAATGAGGGGATGCCCTTCAATTGGGGAATGGCTGAACAAATTGTGGTATATGTTGGTGATGGAATACTATTGTGCTCAAAGGAATAATAAAGTGGAGGATTTCCATGTGAACTGGAACAACCTCCAGGAAGTGATGCAGAGCGAGAGGAGCAGAACCAGGAGAACATTGTACACAGAGACTAATACACTGTGGTATAATCGAACGTAATGGACTTCTCCATTAGTGGTGGTGTAATGTCCCTGCACAATCTGCAGGGATCAAGGAGAAAAAAACACTATCCAAAAGCAGAGGACAAACTGAGGGAATAGAAACACCAAGGAAAAGCAACTGCCTGACTACAATGGCTGAGGGGACATGACAGAGGAAAGACTTGGAGCGAACACTCTGATGCAAATACTAACAACATGGCAATGGGTTCAAGTCAAGAACACATATGATACCAGTGGAATCACACGTCAGCCACGGGGGGTGGGAGGGAGGAAAAGAAAATGATCTTTGTCTTTAATGAAAAATGCATGGAAATGATCAAATAAAATACTATTAAAAAAAAAAAAAGAAGTCTATGATGGGTCCCTGCGGGAGGTGCCCTTCCAGCTGGACGTAACGCATTCTCTATCCTTCTGAGTCATCCTGAGGCTGCATCCTGAGTCTGATTTCAAAATTAGGCAGATCTTTACATGGGAATTCAATGGTCAAAAATGAATTCTGCAGGAAAATAGTTGTGAATCCCCTTAGTACAAGAGCCAAATGAAGGGAATGACGGAGTGGCTTTTTACATTGTTAGGGACTTTGCAAAGCGTTCAAGATAAGAGCAGGGAGAGAACATAAAAGAAAGTAAGACTGTTGCAGGGGGGCTGGGTCGGGCTGAATGATGGGAGAATCGGACAGTCAGAGCGAGCCCACCGGGCAGGAAGCCCGGCCCACGATGCCCCTCATTCAGCACAGGACCTTGGGGAAGTCACTTCATCTGGCATCCTAGTAAAACGGAAAGATTTCTGGAGACAGACAAATTGTGCTTGACTCTCCTTGCTGCTATTTGCTCTCTGTATGGCCTTGAGTTATGTCCCTTCTCTGGGCCTGAGATTCTTTTTTCTATAAAATGAGGGAGCTGGACTTTATGTTCTTCAAGGGCCCATCTAGGATCTGTAAAATGGGAAACTAATTGTTGCCCATTGGGAGAAGGATGGGAGGAAATAGGCATCTATATAGCATTGACTCCATGCCAAGAATTGTGCTGAAAGCTTTTTACAATTATTTCATCTGCCATAACAACTGGAGGGGGGCTGTAGACTCTGGTACTATCTCCATTATACAGTAGAGGAAACTGAGGTAAACAGAAATTAAATGACTTGTTCAGGGTCACATAGCTTGGGGCCGTTCTGACTCTAGTTCCAATGCTTCTATCCACTGTATCTCTTACCTGTCTAATAATAAGAAATACAATAATAGCCCTACTATGACCCTTACAAGATTTTTGTTCGTTAGTTTTTGTTCAAAACGAATAGCTCATGCAATGATCTGGGACAATCCTGAAAGACTTGGGATGGGGAATGCTATCCGCCTCCCAAGAAAGAATGTTGGAGTTGCCTTTCATATCAGTGTATTTTGTGGTTTTATTTTGGGGTTTGGGCTATGTATGACTTTGCTCTTACAATAATGACCCATATGGAAGTGGGGTTTGTGTGACAATAAAAAAGAAAAGTGTTTTTTTTTAAAGAAAAAGAAAGGGAAAAAATGGCTCCTGGGTCAGCTCAGTGTATAGAGAGCCAGCCCTACAGGCAGGAGGTCCTGGGTTCAAATATGACCTTAGACACGTCTCCTCGGCAAGTCATTTAACTCCAATGGCCTCTCCTTGACTGCTTTTCTGCCTTGGAATCCATACTAATGAATGGTAATCAATCAATATTGATTATAAGTCAGAAGGAAGGGGTTAAAAATAAAAGAAAATAAAAGTAATTTCTACAGAAATAAAAAAATAACATCTAGACAATGTTTTATAATGTTTAAAGTACTGTAGAAATGCTAGTTATTATTATTATTATTGTCATTGTTATTATTATAGTAAGAATGGCCATCTCTCTCAATGTCCAAGAGCCAAGTGGTCTAGTGGAGGAACGTTGGACTCAAAATCTGGTGACACCTTGATTCAAATCTCGTTCCCAGCATTCACGCTGAAGGAGTCAGCAAGACACGTTCCAATCCTGCCTCAGGCATTCTCTCTAGGAACCCGAGGAAGCTGTTCATCTCCTGTTCTCTCATCTATAAAATGAGGAGAATAGCGACGTTTACCTCGGCTCGTTGTTATGAGGACCAAATGAGATCATACCCGCAAAATGCCTCTCAGCCCTTGAAGCAATATCCGCGTGCACTATTTTGATCTAGCCAAAGTGTAGCCAGGCAGTGGTGCATGCCTGCAAGCCCTGCTCCTGGGGACATTGAGGCTGGAGAATTGCTGGAGTTCAGGAGTTCTGAGCCACAGGAGCTCCCAAGGACCAATAATGGCGAGATGTTAGATCGGGGGAACACCAGGCTGCCTAAGAAGGGGCAAATAAGCCCAGGTCAGAAACAGAGCAGTCAATGCTTCCGTGGCCAAAAAGCAGTGGGATCTGGCTGGGGAGGGACCACTGCCTCCCCAGCCCAAGTAATGTAGAGAACCCAGTCTAGAAAAAGTAAAATATTATAATAGATTTTGCTACTAACAAGGCAATGATCCAGGACAATCCAGAGGGGCTTATGAGAAAGAAGGCAATCTACCTCCAAAGAAAGAACTGTGGGAGCGGAAACACAGAAGAAAAAAATATAATTGATCACTTGTTTATATGGGTATAGGATTTGGGGTTTGGTTTTCAAAGAAGACTCTGTTACAAAAATGAACAGTATGGAAATAGGTTTTGAGTGACAATCTGTTTTTAATCCAGTGGAATTGTTTGTCAGCTCTGGGAAAGGGGAAAAAAGAGGGGAGGGAGAGAGCATGAATCATGTAACCACGGAAAAAGATTTTTAAAATAAATTTATAAAAATTAATTATGTATAGATTTGTTACTGTAATAAAACAAAAAAAAATTTACAATTTTTAATAGTAAAATTAAATTAAAATTAAAGTTTGGAGAACTTATGTGAATTACAGAATTCCTTTTCTGATCAAATATGACTAGTCTTTGAATTAGTGACCAAGTTAAGCTGAAGACTCTATTCTGTCTAAAAAAAAAAAAGATTCTCAGTTATCTAGAATAGTAAAACCTTAACCAAAGGCAAAGGAAAAGACAAGCAGACCTTCTACTTCAGGCTTCGATTATTCTGTTCCTCTATGGCCCAAGGAAGACGTAGGCAATTCATTTTTGTTTCCTTAGCTATGAGTTTTTCAAAATTCATTTTCTACTCGGCTTCCCCTCTCCATCCTATGATTTTAATATCTCCTTACAAAAGAGAGCTTTTTTTCTGCTTTGAATGCCTGCCTCATTAACCTGGGCATGAGCTAGACTGCCCATCACAGTTCACTTTCCATCACTAACAGAGCTAATTAGGTCCCTGATGGAAAAAAAAAATGTCTGCACCTCAATTAAATGAAATGTCATTTGGAAAAGAAAAGTAGACACCCTCGACAGAGGGTATTTCTCTCTGAGCCACAGAGTGAAACTAAGGTTTTAGTAAGGATAAAGAATGAAGGCTGATTATTTGGGGTACACAGATTTATGTGTCTCTCTTAGTGGCCCCTTAAATGAGAGAGCATAGGGCAGTAGAAAAAGCTTTGACTCTGGAGTCAAAGGAGTTGGGTTCAAATCATCTCCTATTTTAAAAAATAAATTCTTATTGAGATCTTTTGTTTGGTTTGTCTAAATTTCTCCATGTATCTTTCTCACTCCCCTACTAGAGAGCTATCCTATAAAATAAAGAACATTTTTCAAGAAAAAAAGGAAGAGAAAACAAAAGAATTAGCAAAACTGATCAATACAGCCCAAAAGATCAGGAAATACAAAGTTCAACACCCATAGGCCCCTGGCCATCTCTGCAAAGGAATGTGTTTGCAAGTGGTTGTTTGGGGAGAGGGGAAAAGGAATTTCTCTTCAGGTATCTCTTCTTTGGGGTTAGCTTGCTTTTTGTCATTTTGCAACATTCACTACGATTGTTTTGTGTTTATTCTTTCCATTCAAGTTGCTGTTAGTCACTGTATATAGTGTTTTCTTGACCCTATTTACTTCACTCTGAATCAGTACATGCTTCTCTCTCTCTCTCTCTCTCCATGCTTCTCCATATTCATTTCCTGCAGCCTATTAGTAATCTATTACATTCATATTCCATAATTTGTTTAGCTATTCCCTAAATAAGGGGCATCTATTTAATTTCCAGATCTCTGCTACCACAAAAAGTATTGTTACAAATATCTTGTTGTTGGGGGCAGATGGGTAGCTAAGTGGATTGAGAGCCAAGACTAGAGACAGGAGGTCCTGGGTTCAAATGTGGTCTCAGACACTTCCTAGCTATATTACCCTGGGCAAGTCACTTAACCCCCATTGCCTAGCCCTTTGTGACTCTTCTGCCTTAGAACCCAATACATAGCATTTATTCTAAGGTGGAAGGTGGGGCTTTAAACAAACAAACAAACATACAGGAATGAATGAATAATTAAGTGAATAATTAAATGAATGAATAAATGAACACATGAATGAATTAATTAATAAACAAATAAATATGTTGTTGTATTTAAGAATTTTCTCTTTTCAATGAGCTCCAAGTCCACCTCTGTGGATTACCACCTGTACAATCTCCAGTAAGTCACTGAAGCCCCTCTATGCCTCCCTTTCCTCTCCTACAGAGTGAGGAGAGTCAGGCTGCATGGCCTCTGAGATAGGGGCTGGCAAATAGGATACTCTGGAATCTCTCTCAACCAATGAGCATATGGCTCTACCACTCTTCATATCTGTACACTACAGATAACTCTGCTGTCTCACTTCACTCCCAATGGCCAAATGGGAAATGATGAACTTACAAGAACCACTTGGGCACATTCTCGTGGAGCCTAAGCATCCAGACATTTGCAACTCAGGCTGATGGAAGGAAGTTAGCCGTTGTATGATTGACTCAGGGAGACCCCAGCAGATCCATCTGGTGGAACCTAGTAAGGTAGATGAGGCTGGAAAGCTTGGCTATAATAAAACTACCACTTTACAGAGAATTTTCATCTAATAGCTCATTTTTTTAAGAAGGAGAACACATGAGTAGCCATGAAATCTGTGCCATATGCACGAAAAAGCTGGGGTGACCAAGCCCTGAAAGTGTTGGCAAACATTGTGAAACATTCATTAACTTCAGGGTCAGAATGCTGCATAAATTCAAATTAAAAATTAAGAAGGACAAAGAGGAGATGGCAAGAGAGGAAGCTTGGTGTAGTGGGAAGAACCCTGAGACAGGAGATCTAGCTAGATTCTAATTCCCCTTCATGGGACCTAGAAAGAACCTTAAAGAAAGAGAAGAGTGTGAATATAGCACCTCCTGTGCGCCAGGCTTTACTTGCTTTACAGTTGTTAGTTCATTTGATCCTTACAACAGGTACATGGTGTTATTATACCCCTTTTACAGATGAGGAAAAAGGCAAACGAGTTCCAGTGACTTGCCCCATGTAGTAAGGCCATATTTGTACTCAGATCTTCCCAATTCTAGGCTCAGCATTCTATCCACTACGAAACCAGCTGCCTCTAAGATGAGCTTAGAGGTCATCTAGCCCAGCCTCCTCATTTTATCTATGAGGAACAAAGACCCAAAGAGGAGATGGAATTTTTACAAGATCAGACAACTAGTAAGAATGAATAGGTCTTGAATCCAACTCTGGTGTTCTCTTGGCAACACAACTTACTATCTAAAACTTATGGGAATGTGGATAAATAATTTATTGTCTCAGTTATCTCATTTGTAAAGTGGGGATAGTGACAACTTAACTTGAGGAAAGGAATTGGGGCTGAACCAGGTGATCCCTTGTAGTTCCAAGAGCTAGGAATTGTTTTACTCTTAAAAGGCAAAAATAAGTAATAATGAGAGATAGTACTTGGCACCTGGGTGGTGATGGAGGAGAAGAATGGGATAAGCAAATCAAAAGACAAAGATGGCCTGGAAGAATGGCAAAATGGATATGTTTTGAAATGCATAGAACAAACCTTTAGACCAAACTTGGTATAGTGGAAATACCACTGGGTTTGGAATTGGGAGACTGGACTTGAATGCAACCTCTGTCAACTCTTATTGCCTATTTTGTTCTTCTATAAAATGATGGGGATGTGGACAAGTGATAATGAAACACCTCCTCTTAGGAGAGGAGTGGAGACTGTGATCATGGAATATGGTAGACTGTCAGGCATCACTGCTTCCTTAACAGCTTTACTATTATTCTTTGTTTTTCTGGGTTCCATGGAAGGGTTGGTTGGGATAAGGGGTGGGGTTTGGGGTGCAGTTAATGAAAAATATAATATATAAAAACAAAAGGCAACAATAAAACTCTAATAATTAATCAATGAATTGGTCTGGGAAGACAGTGCAATTTGGTGAAAAGAGTCAAAGGACCTATGTTCAAATCTCTTCTCTATGTGACCTGGGGAAATTATTTCATTTCCTTGGGCCACAATTTCCTTACTTTTAAAATGAGAGATTAAACTAGCTGACCCCTACAGACACTTCTAGCAGTAAAATCTTATGATTCTATACAATTAAAAAAAAACATTTCAGAAAAGAATTAGCATTTGGCCCAAATATCCATGATTAACATTTTCCCATCCACGTATTTCAGTATCTCCCACATTCACATCCCAGCAGAGCTGTACAAAGGTATTTTACATAATTCATGTATAAAGCAAAAGACTAAATCATGGAAATTAATGTAAAATGGAAAGTTTACCATTCTGTAGCAAGGGAACTCATGAATAGCCATGAAATTTGTGCCATATGCATGAAAAAGCTGGGGTGACCAAGCCCTGAAAATGTTGGTAAACATTATAAAACATTCATTAAACTTCAGGATCAGAATGCTGTATAAATTCAAATTAAAAATATTACAAAGCATTCCTAACAATATTTGAATATTTCTGAGGAAAAACTAAATGTAAAAACTTGGTAAATCTAGTTCTGGAGAGTATTCCCTCTCTTTCTAGAGAGCTGGAGAGAGAAAATGAAGGACGATAATAACAATAGCTAGCATTTCTCTAGTGCTTTGAGATTTATATAGCATTTTACAAAATATTATCTCATTTTTATCTTCACAACAACCTTGGGAGGTAAGTGCTATTATTATCCTCTTTTTGCTGATGAGGAAACTGAGGAATAGCAAGGTCAAGTGACTTACCCAAAGTCACACAGATAGTGTCTAAGGTCAGCTTTGAACTCACATCTTTCTGACTCCCAGTCCAGTCCTCTATCCAATGGTTACTATTGATTAAAAAACAGAAGATAAGGTTTAAAAAAATGAATCAATATGCAGAAGTCATTCTAAAGACATTTGGGGAAAGGGAAATATCAAGGATCTCCTCTTCTTACATCTCAAGTTAGCAATCTAAAGGGCATCCCTTACAATCTGCTTCAGATTCTCAAGGGATATGGTTTCCCCAATTCCTCTATCTGGTCATTTTTCTTTGTTTAGATGTTTGTTTTTCTTGCAATTTTTAATGTCACAGAATCAGAGAGAATTAAGATGGAAGAGAACCTGAGCAATAACCTAATCACAACAGCAGAGATCCAGAGTCTGGAAGAGAACTTAATTGCTATTTAGTCTAAACTCATTATTTGAACAGATAAAGAAATTGAGGCCATAATCACACATGTAAATAGAAGAGGTGGGACTCAAGCCCAGCTTCCCTGGTTTTCAGCTCAGTGCATTTCTCATTAGAAGGGGAAAGAAGAACTTTTCTTCTCAGAAAGAAATGCTCCTATTTCCGTGCTATGTGAAAAGTGGAATTTTGGGAAATGGATACTAAAAAGGTCCTCTTGCTATTACAGGAACAATTCAAGGGATGATGCATAAAATTGGAAACACTGGCTATAAACATGAAGTTCACAGCAGTATTTGAGGCAGCACTCACTACTGGAGAAAAAGTGCTCAACAACAAATGGCCAAAAGATATGAATAAGCAATTTTCAGATGAAGAAATCAAAGCTATCAATAATATGAAAAAATGTTCTAAATCAGTCTTGATCAGAAAAATGCAAATTAAAACAACTCTGATGTACCACCTCACCCCTATCATATTGGCCAATAATGACAGTAAAGGAAAGTGATAAATGGAGGAGATGTGGCAAATTGGGATACTAATGCATTGTTGGTGAAATTGTGAACTGATCCAATCATTCTGGATGGCAATTTGGAACTATGCCCAAAGAGCTATGAAACTCTTTAGTCCTGTAATATCACTACTGGTATGAAGCCCAGAAAGATTTTTTTTTAAAAGGGAGAGGAAGTACCTTCTTGTACTAAATATTTATAGCAGCCTTTTTATGGTGGCAAAGAATTGGAAATTGAGGGGATGTCCATAACTTGAGGAATGATTGAACAAATTAGGATATATGTCAGTGATGGAATACTATTGTGCCATACAAAAGTAGGAGGATTTCAGAAAAAGTTGGAAAGACCTCCATGAGCTGATGCAGAATGAAATAAATGGAACTAATAGAACATTATGCACAGTAACAACAATATTGTAGGATGACCAACTGTGAAAGACTTAGCTAATCTCAACAATACAGTGATCCAGGACAATCCTGATGGACAAAGAATGCCATCCAAGTCCAGAGAAGGAACTGTTGGAGTCAGAATAAAGACCAAAGCATACAATTTTTCTCTTTAGTTTATCTGTGTTTTCATTTGGGGGTTTGGGTTTTATATGAGTATTCTCTTACAACAATGACCAATATGAAAGTATGTTTTTCATGATAATATAAATATAGCCCAGAACAAATTGCTTACCATCTGCAGGAGTGGGGAGGGAAAGGAGAGAGGGAGATAATTTGAATCTAATAGCTTCAGAAAACATATGTGGAAGATTGTTATTACATGTAATTGGGAAAATAAAATATCTTTGAATAAACAAAAGAAAAGAAAGAAGGATACTCAACCTGAAATCAGGGAAACCAGTGATCAAGTCCCATCTACTAATTAAAAACACTATCAATAATAATGATAACTAGAATTTATAAAGTATGTTAACATCCTCTAATTACTGTATATGAAAAGCCTATGAGGCAATGCAGTTATCATTCCCACTTTGCAGATGAAGAGACTAAGACTGACAAGTAATAACTGAGTTGGATTTGAATTTTAGTCTTCCTGACTCCAAGTTCTGTGCTTTCACTCAGAGGTAAAGTGTCAAATAGGGCCACAAGGAGGTCTTAGAATGAAATATAACTGGGAAATACTTAACAAAATAAATAAAAATACAATAGAATCATAAATGATGTTAATATGTGGTTTTCTCAGTCAATATATAATACAAGGACACTTATTTATAGGTTAGTGGTACCTTTTCTTTTTCCTTTAAAATTAAAAAAAATGTATTTGTTATAGTAAAACCTCACCTCCCTATACTAGAGAAGGCATCATTTAACAAAAAGGTCTATATGTATTGGGTACAGTTGGGTGGTTCAGTGGATTGAGAGCCAGGCCTAGAGATGAGAGGTTCTAGGTTCAAAATTTGACCTCAGATACTTCCTAGCTGTGTGACCCTGGACAAGTCATTTAAACCCCATTTCCCAGCCTTTACTACTGTTCTGTCTTAGAATAGTATTGATTCTAAGAAGAAAGGTAAGGGTTTAAAAAAATATTTTTAAAAAACCAACAAAACTCAAAAAAAGGTCTATGTATATATAAAATTATGTCTTGCTTATTTCTGTTTATCAGGTCTTTCTCTGGATATCCAAGAAATTCTTCAAACAATATTTCTATTGCTCTATATAATGTTCTTTTTTATTCAAAGATATTTTATTTTCCCAATTACATATAATAACAATTTTCAATATACATTTTCTGAAATGATAAGATCTAAATGGTCTTCCTCACTCCCTCCCCACCACCTTGGTAATGGTAAGCAATTTGATCTGAGTTAAACATGTATTATCATATACTTCTATATATAATGTTCTCTTGTTTCTGCTAGTTTCACTCTTTATAATTTCATGTATGTTCTAAAATATGTAAAAATTAAATCTCTAATAAAATATTATATTTTAAGAGATTATTAGATCATTAGATCATTAGAAATCAAGGAATCAAGAGGATACAAAATAAAGACCACGTGCCCATGGCTGATCAGCCAGTTCAAACACCTGCCTTACCACCATCAAGCTCAGGACCAGAAGTAAAGAGGTGGGATCTCCTATGTCCCTGCCTAATATCCCCTATCTACAGGAAGTGTGTAATAACAGGAAATCAGTGGGCTCCTGGGAAATGTAGTTCTTTTTTAGGGTAACAGATTTTCAATTATACATTCCCCCCTGAAATCTATGGAAGACTGGTCTCTCCAATGGATCTTGTAAACAACCAACTTTGAAATTACAATAATTTGGGGATAAAAGGAAAAGAGAATAAAACCAATGATTGCTAGGCATATTGACAAAATGCCAGTTAGGGGGCAGTCCCCTTCAGCATGAGAGTATACATACAAAACAAATACATTCAACCCCACACAGTTCAAATCACCACATCCCAAAGTTTACTCTGGATCTTCTGATGCAGCATATAGTCTGTGGAGGAATCTTCATGGTGCCTTCTCCAAATAGTTCACTTTCTGTATTTGGAGAGTTTTCTCCATGTCCCTCTTCTCTCCCTCTTCTCTGTATTCTTTTCCTTAGAAATGTTTACTCTGATGGATTCAACCTTTCTTTGTATGTAGTTGATTCTCAAAGCTATCTCATCATCCCTGATGCTTCTCTGAAGACCCAGATCCACATCTCCAACTCTACCTGCATGTCCTGCTGACGCTTCAAACTCCCTCACCACAAAGGTAGGTCTAAGGCAGCGACTGGGGGCGAGGAATCTTCCAATGGAAGGAGAAAAGGTGTGGCTGGACCGGGCCAGCAATGTCTACCATCCAAAGATGGGAACCAGAGGAGATGGGGAGTCCTTTTACTCCTATCAGCTTTAGTCTTATCTTTCCACCCAGACAGACTGGACAGCTATGCTATTATTCTTTAGATATTATATATACAAACATTATAGGAAAATATTAGAAATTGTTTGTATAAAGAGAATAGGACATAGTTGAAAGAATTCTAGATTTGGAGTCTTGGGCCCTGGGTCCAAATCCTGGCTATGTTGCAAACTTTGCAGTGCTAACAAGTGTGCCCCAAAAATCTTAGTGCCATTTTAAGATTTAATAGCTATTCTTCTTCTTGAATCAGACAACTAGGCAGTGCAATGGCTAGAGAGCTGAACCTGGAGTCAGGAAGCCATGAATTCAAAGCCAGTCTCATGAAACTTACTGTGTGAGCCTGGATAAGTCCCTTGACCTATGCCTCAGTTTCTTTACCTGTAAAATAGGAATAAAAATAGCACCTATCTCCCAGTGTTGTTGTGAAGATAAAATGAGATATTTGTAAAACACATTGTAAACCTTAAAGCACATATAAATGCTGTTATTATTACTTCTATTATATTATTTTATTTGTCATATAAATATGTCATGTTACTTATAAATAATACCACAATATATTTGCTTTATTCTATATCAATATGTTTTATTTTGTTTTATTTATATAGTAAATATAACTTATATGTATATTATTTCTAAAAATTATGTAATGAATAAAATGCTGATTTATAATACCTAAAGGAGATATTTTATATCTCTTTATAGTATATATTAAATTTATATATCACCTAAAAATATAACTAAAAATATAACTATAAATATATAATTATAAACAGAAATTATATAATAATATGAATATGGTAGTTATGTAGAGTACATATTACACATTTATAGTATATATTATTTCGATATCTAGCATCGAGTTTTCTTATCTATAAAATGATGATGTCAAAACCGATGATCTCTAAAGTTCCTTTCTTTCCACTTCTACGTCCTTCAGTCCTTTAGCCAAATCAGCAAGAAAAGGAGAAGAAACCAGACTCGGACTGGTAAAATGCTGATTCCCGGCTCTGTCCATCTTTGCTGGGAACACGCAGACCATGTTCAATTACGATTGAATGACTACGGACTTCCTGCTGAAAATGGTGATCAGCCTCGGCTGGAGAAGTCTGAGAGGCCATTTCCCAGGCCTGGGCTGCAAAGACCTTTATTCCTCCGCTGAAGTAGTCATCAAGGACGTCTCTGTCTCTCTCTTTAGTTTGGACCTGAAGGCTGCTTCACATCAAACCAAATTGAGGTCACCAACTCAATCTCCCCTCTCTGCCTCCCCCTTGCTCCAAAGAGCCCACGGCAGATGGCGACTGTTTCCAATCACTTCCCTCTATCTTCTTCCTAATTAAGAAACCTATTCTTTTACCAGGGACTCTGTCAGCAGATGGCAAATTGTGACCCGAGTTAGTTGTCCAATAATCCTCAAAGGATAATGGAATACAGGCTTCAAGGTGTGGTCTTTTCCATTCCCTGCGCCAAGGAGAATACTCAAAGCAGGAGAAATCGGAAGAGCTATAGAGAATGCTGAGCTCTTTTGGATGGGGAGCCTTCAAAAAAGGCATCTTTAAAAATGCAGATGGAAACAGAGTAAGAGAGGAGGACCCCCTCCTACTCGGTGCTCAGGCTTCAGTCCCACGGACAGATATACAGCTGGCCACTGGCTCATCTGGTCTTCACATTGTTTTTGACTTCTGGGATGACTTGAGGATTCTGGGTCCAATTGGGTTTGGGGCTTAGAGATTAGTGATAGCAAAAATCAATCAATCAATAAACCCTTCTTAAACACCTACTATGTGCCAGGCATTACACTTGCTGCTAAGGATACAAAGCCAAAATAAAACAGCCCCTGCTCACAAGGAGCTTTTATTCAAGCAGGGAAGACAACTTCTACATATATAAATGTGTATTAAATAGATTCAAATAAAACTCAAGTTAAGGGGGGAAGGAGGACAGACAGGTACTAGCAGCTAGCAAATATCTCAGGAAAGGCAGTAGAAAAGACACTGGCTGACATCAAAAGACCCAGACTCATTTTTGGCACTTCCTACCTATGTGACTTTAGACGTCTCTGGGACTCAGTTTCTTAATCTGTAAAATAAGGAAGTTGGGCTACATTTCCAAAATCCTTTCCAGTTGAAGATCTGTGTCTGAGCTAAGCTTTGAAGGAAACTGGGGATTCAGTAAAGTGGAGGAGGATAGAATGTGAGTCTTTCAAAACTCTTTCATTCCATTTGACAGGAGATTCTGGGTTAGCCAGTCTTTTTACTGTGCCCTGCCCCCAGAATTCCTTACTCTATGTGGTTTACGTTGGGGAGACTTGTCTTTAAGAATATCTGAGTGGTTAGCCCCTCAGATACTTAGGTAGACCAAGGCCATGGTTTTAAAGTTTAACATGCATTATTAACATTTCCCTCATCATTTCCTTAAATCTAGAAGTCAATAAAAAAAAATATTAAGACCCAACATGCAGCATTTGACAATTTCTGAGGTATAAATGCTCACACTGAAAATTTCCCAATCAGCTCTCACTGGGCGAGTAGTACAAGCTAACTGCAGCATATCCATCCTAACCCTTTTCCTACTCCTTAGTGTTTTGTGCTCACCATTCAATTTTGGATATAAGAAAGGATAGAAGGCCTTTTAATTATTCCTTTATCTTTGCAATAAGCTTTTTTGTTTTTACCTTTTTCCTGGTACCAGCAACCACGTTAGATTTTTAAAGTTTCACCTAAATAAGGGCTAATGGGGCAACATGGCATCTAGTAGAGAGCTGGCTTTGAAATCAGGAAGGCCTGGCTTGTCTGGCTTCCGACACTATGATGTGTGGCCAAAGACGAAGCATTTAATTTCTCAGTGCCAGCACCCCCAGACAGCTGAGATTATAATGTGCAGAGAAGATCTGCATCTGCATTGGGAGAGAGAGTTGTTCTCCAGGAACTTCCTATCCTTTTTTTTTTAAGATGACCCGTATGTGCGATCAACTCTCAACACATTTATGGGGCCCATGAAACAGACAATAGAAGGGTAAATTTGGAAGGACCTAAGGGATCATACCAATTCAAACTCTGATCTTGAAGAAGAAGAAATTTGGCTTAAAAAAGGGAAATAATTTGTCCACGGTCACACAGCTAGTTTCAAAATAAAATAACCAACCCTCTTGGATCACCCTGCATTGTCTTCTTTTCCTTATGTTTGGTTTAGGCTGATATGAAATTGAATTTGCACTCCTTGAACACACACACACTAGCCGTTGTGAGGGGGAGGCAGCCCAAGTGTGTATTGGATGGCTGGAAGAATCCACCAACCTGGGGTTCTGGGGATAAAAGAAAGTGACTATAAAACATGACCAAAAGCTCCCCTCAAGGTTGACTTTGCCTTAGAGTCTGGGGGGGGGGGGAGCTTTCTCTAGGACATCCTAGGGGTCTAAAGCACCTGCAAGATCCACATCTTCCTCTGTCTTGGCCATGTCACATGGAGTCTCTCCATCTTAATCATGCCCACTCCCTTTAGAGAGAATTCGTTGAAGAGTGGAGTGCATCTCTCAAGTGGAAAGGTCGCCCAGCCCTTAGCTTCGTTATCCTACCTGAAGCTCAGCCCATTGAGCCTACTGAAGGCTTCATTTCCCAAAAGGTGGCCTCCTTGAGCTGGATCCCACCATGATCATCTCCCAGGAAACCTCATCATTGCTGGGAAACTCATCATCCTGTGAGATTTCACCTGCTCTGGTCCTCACCTGGATCCTCAGTAGCCTCCAGCTAAAGGAATGGAAGAAGAACTCTAAGTCTCCATTTAAGGAGACGAGCTTCAGTCTTTGTGTCCCACCAGCTGTACACCTTGGACTGGACTCTGCAGTGCCTCCATGATGGATATCTTCCTCCCCTTCCTTTGCAGCTTGCTTCTGGGTTATCTTCTCCAGCTAGATGATAACCTCCTTGAGGGCAGAGACTTCCTATGTCTTATTTTATCTGGAGCCCTTAACACAGTGCCGAGATCATAGTAGCTGCATAATAAATATTTATTAGCTATAGATCCCCTAGGTTTTCTGTGGAAGAAATTTTTTTTCTTCCTTTCTTATATAGAAATACAGAGGAGCAGCTAGGTAGGTGTCTTGGTGGATAGAGAGCCAGGCCTGGAGACTGGAGGTCCTGGGTTCAAATTTGGTCTCAGATACTTCTGCCTTGGAACCAATGCACAATATTGATTCTAAGATGGAAGGTGAGGATTAAAAAAAAGGAATTTTTTAAAATTTCTTTAATCCTAATATTACTGTATATCTTATATTTGGGAAAGGGACCAGAGCCATGTATTCATTTCCTTTTTTCTTCTATTAACAGAGCAGAATTAAATTGGTGGGTCAAAGCAATACTCTAGACTGGATTTTTTTAGAATTAAGCCCCTTGGATTAAGAGCAGGTCTTAAAGCCAAGAAGCCAAGCTTTAAAAACAACCTCTGACATATACTAGCTATATGGCTCAAGGCAAGTTACCCCATCTCTCAATGACCACCACTTTTAAGACTGTAAGATTTTATAAATCCAGACTGGTAATGGGAGTTTCCTCACCTGGGAATTTCCTGTCACAATGGATCCCCAACCTAGGTTTATCCAGTCCCCAATCCCATCCCCTCATACTCTTCTTATGCCAGCAGGCAGCTGGGTGACTCAGTGGATTGAAAGCCAAGGCTAGAGATGGGAGGACCTAGGTTCACATCTGGCCTCAGACACTTCCCAGTTGTGTGACCCTGGGCAAGTCACTGAACCCTCATTGCGTAGCCCTGACCACTCTTCTGTCTTGGAACTAATACACTGTATTGATTCTAAGATGGAGAGGAGAGGAGAGGAGAGGAGAGGAGAGGAGAGGAGAGGAGAGGAGAGGAGAGGAGAGGAGAGGAGAGGAGAGGAGAGGAGAGGAGAGGAGAAGAGAGGAGAGGAGAGGAGAGGAGAGGAGAGGAGAGGAGAGGAGAGGAGAGGAGAGGAGAGGAGAGGAGAGGAGAGGAGAGGAGAGGAGAGGAGAGGAGAGGAGAGGAGAAGAGAGGAGAGGAGAGGAGAGGAGAGGAGAGGAGAGGAGAGGAGAGGAGAGGAGAGGAGAGGAGAGGAGAGGAGAGGAGAGGAGAGGAGAGGAGAGGAGAGGAGAGGAGAGGAGAGGAGAGGAGAGGAGAGGAGAGGAGAGAAAAGATGGAGACACGGAGGGTTAGAACAACATACACTCAGGTAGTTTCAGAATTAGCTGAATGGCCAAACTCAGAAATCCTGCCCAAAGACTGTTTTTTGTCTGACCTAATATGCAATATTTTTTGGCTTGGGTTTTTAAAAACTCTTCCTCCCTGTCTTAGGAACAACTCTAAGATAGTAGGACAAGGGCTAGGCAAATGGGGTTGAGTGACATGGCATGGGTCACATAGCTAGGAGGTATCTGAGTCCAAATTTGAATCCAGATCCTCCTGACACCAGACCTGGCCACCTGTCTGCCACCTACTGTGCCACCTAGCTGCCCCAATCCTTACTTTTATTGAACTCACATTCCAAGGGGGAAAGGCCTGATGCTCCAAAGGGAGAGCTGCCAGGATGGATGGCAAAGTTTAGGGGTCATTAAAGTGGATTAGCGCTCTAGCCACTGAGCACCAGAGCTGTCCCTGACCTAAAAATTAAGAGACAAATAAACAGCTAACAGTCCTTTTCCAGTCCAAGTTAATGAGCCAGTGTCAGGGCAGCAACTAATTGTCTGACCCTGGGTTTTTGTTTTCTAGCAATGCTATACTTCACAAATATGATGTAATCTTATCTGTACAACAACCCTGGGAGTTAAATGTTATTATTATTTCCATTTTACAGATGAGGGAATTGAGGCACGTCGATGTTAAGTGGTTTGCTGAAGTTCATACAGCCACTGAGCCAAATTTGAGCTCAAGTTTTCCTGACTCCAAGCTCAGCCCTCTTTCCACATCACCTAGTTCACCCTCGGTTTCCTTATTCATAAAATGGAGATAATAATATCTACCCCCAGCCTGGTTGTCAGGTTTGAATAAGATACTAGATGTAAAGCACTGTGCAAACCTTCAATGGATAATATTCACTTGACAAGGTTGTTTGACAGGATCAAACAAGGTAATGTTTATAAAGCATCTTGTGCATTGCAAGCCCTACATAAATGTCAGTGATTATTATCATCCGTGATAAGCCATTTTGGAGGAATAATGGGAGAGCTCAGCCGACGCTGCCTTTAAGGGGCATCTCCCTGAAAGCTGACGCGGAGCCACTTGACCACTGGGAAGTCCTGGGAAAGCCCATCCCTGTCTCCCCTTCTTCCTCCAGAGTCCCAGGATGCTATCTCCTTTCCCTGCCCTCCTGACTGAGTATTCAGCTTTTGTCTCTAAGCCATGCATAAGGCGATAGGCCTTTATTAGAATATATTTTGTCTCACCCATCCCGTGATAATGGCCCATCACCTTATGCACTACTAATCTGTCTGATTCTTTTGTGAAACCATCTCTGGTATGAACTGAAGCCCCCAAATCCTCCTGAGAAAACCCTTCTCGGCTCCAAAAGAAATCAGGCTGGAAAAGTAGTGGTTATCACTCATTTTTTTCCTGGACACAAAGTCAATATCCTTTTCCTTCATTTATCTCTGCACAATTCCTCTCCAACAGAATGCACTGGACCTGTTTTTCTTTGAGGATATTACAGTCAGTGCCTCAATTATCTCCCTGGGGATGATCTCTTTTATCCATTACCTGTGGTATATTTAAAAATCAGAGGCTGATTTTCCTCCTATCACACAGCATGAGCCCAGGCTACCTTTCCCTAATGGCAGTTGGTTACATTCCCAGGAAAAACAAATCAGGCTGCTTTTTCTGGGGACCACATAATGCCTTCCGAAGTCAAGTAGATAGGGTTTGGATTATCCATCTGTGTTTTGAAATTACCCATACTCTTGCTCCCCTTGATTGACATGAATCAGAGATGACACTGAATTTTTTATTATAATTATTAGAACCCTATTTTGAATGGAGATATATAGAGAACCCAAGATTTCTTTTTCTTTTTCCCCCCTAAGTGTTTTTATTTAAAATTTTAAATTTTTTATTAATTTATTTGTTTGTCAGTACATTAAAATCCCTGGGTATTTCATCCCCTCCCAGCCATATGCATTATAAATGGCATCCTCCAACAAAAGAATATGTATATATAAATGATGTCTTTCATGTTTCTATTTATTAATTCCTTTTCTGGACACTCATAAGTTCTTCTTCAAATATTAACTCTATAGTTGTATGTATTGTTCTTTTAGTTCTATTCATTTTGCTCTTCATAACTTCATGTAGGTTTTTCCAAGCTTTTAAAAAAATTAACCTCATCCTCATTTCTTAAGGTGCAGTAGTATTCCATCATAATCATAAACCACAACTTATTCAGCCATTCTCCAATCGATGGACATCCCTTCTTCAATTTCCATTTTTAAGAGAGCTGCTCTAAGGGTATGCATAGTTTTACAACTCTGGGTATAATTAAAAATTATTCTCCAAAATGGTTGGGTCAGCTCAAAGTTCCACCAACATTGCATTAGTGTGCCCGTTTTCCACATTTGAGATTTCATCAGTATGGGACTGCTTCATTTATACAAACTGAAAGGCTCAGAGAACTAAGCAACTCGTCCACTTTCACAAAGCTAATGAGGGTCAGAGACAGGAGGGATTTGGTCATTAGGACTTGGCTCCTGACTTCAAGTCTAGAACTTTATCCACTCTACCACACTATCTCTCTCCAAACAGATATGATCACATTTACTTACATTCAAATGTTTTTTTCATCCTCTCAAGCATCATTAGATATGACAAAACACTAAGAGAACATATCCCACAGAATAGAGAGAGAAAGGAAGAAAGAAGGAAAGAAAGAGAGAGGGGGAGGGAAGGAAGGAGAAAGAGAGAGAGAGAGAGAGAGAGAGAGAGAGAGAGAGAGAGAGAGAGAGAGAGAGAGAGAGAGAGAGAGAAGAGAGAGGAGACAGACAGTCAGACAGACAGGAGAGAGACACACAGAGAGACAGAGACAGAGACAGAGAGACAAAGAGAGAGAGAAAAATGGAGAGACTGAGAGAAGGAAAAAAGGGGGAGGGGGGGAGAAAGAGAGAGAGAGAGAGAAAGAGAGAGAGAGTCAGAGACAGAGATAGAGACAGAGAGAAAGAGACAGAGAAGAGACAGAGACAGAAAGAGCTACAGAAAAAGACAGGGAGACAGAAAAGGGAAAGGGAAAGGGAGAGGGAGACGAAACAAGAGAGACACACAGAGACAGAGAGGGAGAAGGAGAGGGAGAAGGAGAGGGAAAGAGAGAGGGAGAGAGGGAGGGAGAGAGAGAGAGAGAGAGAGAGAGAGAGAGAGAGAGAGAGAGAGAGAGAGAGAGAGAGAGAGAGAGAGAGAGAGAGAATACTAGAAAAGAAATGGACAAAATAGAGTTTCAGCCCAGTGTGGGAGAATGTACTCAGTTGGGAGTCGAGAGCCAGAGCCCTCATGGCCTTTCAAGTCATTAGTAAAATAATTTAATAACTGCCCTAAGAAATGACAGCTCAAAATACGAAGTGGCCAGAACCCAGGGAGTTTCCAGGAATGCTCTCCTCTGGGCAGCAACTTCTTCTGCTCTCAGTTTTCAGGACTATCAGCCCCTGGGAGTTGCTTCCACCAGAGGACAAGTCCAAGGGGAAGCAGTTGGCTCTCCTGTGGCCCAGAGAGAGTGCTTGATCTTAGCCTCACTTCATGTCTCCATTTCCCACATGGCTCTGGGACAATGAAGTCTAGGTGTCGGGCAAGTTCTATCTGCATTCAAGGTATTGAAAGCCCCCCGCTAAGGGCCCATTCTGTTAAGGTCTCCACTAGAGCCACCCTTTCCCTTTGTAACCAAGAACTACAAACACCTGAACTGGCATCGATCCCTTTGAGAATATATATAGGACATGAAAAGCCAAATTTGCACAAAATAAATTAAGGGAAGATTATGCACTTCATAAAAGGATTCAGCAAAGGATATCCTTAGGAGAGAGCAGCTCCTGAGGCACTAAAACTTATTTCATTTACCCATGTGTTCCTGAAAAATGAGATGAGCGCAGTGCAGAGTATTCCTGTGTACTCAATAAATAATTGCTGATGGAATCGCTTAATCAAAAATAGTATAAATAATAATAATAAGTGGCCTTTATATAGTGCTTCAAAGTCTGCAAAGTGCTTTGAACCTCACAGCAACCTGGTACGGTAGATTCTAGAGGCACTGCATTAAGTCTATGGAAAGTCATTTCCAAAGGAGAAGCGTGCAAATAACTGGGGGGAATCAGGAATAGTCCTCTGTGGGAGGTGGGCTCTGGCCGGGTGTGGAAGGCAGCTAGGGATTGTTCCAGGCTCAGGAGGGGAGGGAGAGACCTCTAAACAGGGGCCATGAGTTCTAAGGGCTCCTGGACAGGCTGTGGAATTCTGGGTACAGGGAGCAGCTGTGAGACAAGTTTGACTAGAAGAGAATACAGAAAAGGAAGCTACTGGGAGTATGGCTGGAACAGCAGGGGTGGCAATCACTGTGGAACTGAATCTTCCTTATTTTATCCTGGGGTGGGGGAAGAGGAGTCATTGAAAGTTGGGAGTGGGGTGACATGGTTATGTATTTTAGGAATATGAGTTTGATAGCTGTATGGTGCATGCATTGGAGAGGGATGAGACTGGAGGCAGAGAGAACAATTAGGAGGCTATTATAATAATCTGAGTAAAAGGGGATAAGAACTAGAGGCAGCAGCTGGGTGGCTCAATGGATTGAGAACCAGGCCTAGAGATTTGAGGTCCTGGGTTCAAATCTGACCGCAGACACTTCCTGGCTGTGTGACCCTGGACAAGTCACTTCACCCCCATTGCCTAGCCCTTATGACTCTTCTGCCTTGGAACCAATATGTGGTATTGATTCTAAGGTGGAAGGTAAGAGAAAGAAGAAGAATTTGTCCTAGAGTAATGGGTACATGAATGGAGAGGAGTCAGATATGAAAGATATTGTTGAAGTTGGATCAACAAAACAGTGACTGGAGGCGGCTGGGTGAATCGGTGGATGGAGAGCCAAGAATAGAGAAAGGAGGTCCTCAGCTCAAATCTGGCCCCAGACACTTCCTAGCTGTGTGTTTGTAGGCAAGTCCCATTGCCTAGCTCTTACCACATTTCTGCCTTGGAACCAATGCAGGGTATTGAGGCTAAGACAGAAGGGAAGGGTTTGAAAAAGAACATCAAAATCAAGGTGTGGCAATGAATCAGATAAGAGTCTAGGAGAGAGGGAAGAATCAAGAATGGCTGGAGTCAATGAATTCATTGAATTAAAATGTTAATTGTATTACTGTCAAGATTCCCAAACCTCCAACACAGGCATGTCCAGAAGAGAGAAGAGTCCAGGAGGGATGGTCAAGGATATAGATGGCTGCTGTTGACCTCTGAACAAAAAGTTATCAACAGAAATATTGTTTGAAGAATACCTTGTGTTTGTCTCCCTCCAGAAAAAGAACAGATAAATAGAAAGAAGCAAGACATAGCTTTATTTATACAGATATCTTTTTTGTCAAATGATACCTTCTCTAGCTAGTATAGGGAGGGGAAGGAGGGAGGGAGATATCTGGAAATTTTAATGTAACACAAATTATGTAATTATTTAAAATAAAATAAAATGCGTTATCAGGATTTTTCCTCCAGAACTAGTGGTTAAACTTTTCCCCAGGACACCCCTGACATAGCATCCTAATTCAAATCCTCATCACCTTTTACCTGGACGACCTCAAGAGTATCCTAACTGTTCTACCTGCCTTGTTTCCCCCCTGCAATCTAGATTCCACTCAGAGGCCAAAGTGATTTTCCTAAAGCAAAGTCTAGTCATGTCTCTGACAGCTAGGAGGCTCAGTGGATAGAATGTTGGGTCTAGAGTCAAGTCCTCTTCCTGAGTTCAAATCTGGCCTCAGACACTTACTAGCTGTGATCCTAGGTGAGTCACTTAACACTGTTTGCCTTAGTTTCCTTATCTGTAAAATGAGCTGGAGAAGGAAATGGCAAACCAATCCTTTGGTGTGTCAGAGGTGCACATTTCCAAAAGGAGTTAAGATATAATTGGGAAAAAATTGGAATGGAATATAATTGGGAAAATAACACAAAACACACTTGACCAAAAATACCCAAATGGGATCAAGAGTTGGACTCAAAAAAGTACTGAACAAGTCACATCTCACTCACATTTAATAAATTCCATTTACTACCTATAACCTCTATGAACAAATACCAATTCTTCTACTCAGCATTAAAGCTCTTTGCAACCTGGCCCTAGCCTTTGTTTCCAGGTTTATCCCACAGAAGTCCCCTTAACACACTCTGATATTAGTGGCATTCTTTCTGTTCCTCACAAGGCAATCCATCTCCTGTCTTCAAGCCTTTGCACTGGCTCTGCCCCATTCCCCCTTTCCTGAAATGCACTCCCTTCTCCTTCCCACCATTAGGAATCCTGAGTTCCCTTCAAGCTCAGCTTAAGCACCACCCTCTTTATAATGCCTCTCCTGGTCCCACGAGTAGCTCCTGCCTTCTCTCCTAAGGAGAGTGGATATCTCTATTTCTAACAACTTGTCAATTCTTTCTAACTGCTTCCAGAGCACCAGACCATGCTTCACATCCCATCCAGCCATCTATTCAAGTCACACTGAGATACAGCCTGTCCTGGTGCATTTTCTTTTCTTCCTCTTGCTCTGGCCCCAGTCATCCCATCAGTACCATCATGGTTTCTGTAATGGGCATGCAAATGATTATCCCATGCCTGGATGAATTCCCCATCCCTCTTCTATCAATTGGAGAATGTCTGAACAGGTTGTAACAGATTGTGCCAGAAGACATAATTTCAGAAACACCTGGAAAGACTTATGGGAACTGATGCAAAGCGGGGTGAACAGAACCAGGAGAACATTGGACACAATAAGAGCAATTTCGTGCAATGATCAACTGTGAATGACAGAACTATTTAGCTATCAGCAATGTAAGGACTCATGATGGAAAAGGCTATCCACTGCTATAGAAAGAACTGACGAAGTCTGAATGCAGATCAAAGTATATCAATTTTCATTTTATTTCCTTCATCAGTTTTTATATGTATTTTCTTTCACAACATGACAAGATTGGAAATATGTGTTGAATGGTAGCACATGTATAATCTACATCATATTTACTTGTGTTTCAAGGAGGAAATAGCACAAGAATTTCCCTTCCATGTGAGGAAAAAAGTAACATTGTCCTATTAAGACTAGGGATCATGACAGTGAGGAATTTCCATTCCAATCAACAGAACGTTTGTCCTCAGTCACATGTCATGGGTAGAGGGAAAAATGGAAGGCTACATGCTTAATTTTCCCAGTTCTCAAAAAGTCTTTTGTACAAAACCACTAAGTTCGATAAAGCAACATGGGCTATGGGCATGGGACATGGTGGAGACAAGAGCAAGAGTAGCTTTCATCAAAGGCTTTCAGAGAACAAACTCACGGCTCATTTCAAGGCACTTCCTGAATTTGCCTCCTGATCTAGCTCAAACTGTCCAGCTTCAGTTTTAGATCAGCCATAAGTGTTTCTACTTCCCTCAGCCCCTTGCCTTGTTTCGCTACAAATTCTCTGATGCCAGCCTGGCCAAGCTTTTTAGTTTACATCTGATTCAGCTCCATCACCTCTTCTCCCAGGTAGGGATTACCTCCCTCCATCTGGATGTTTGTCTAATCACCTGTATGTGTCATCTCAGCCTTAGGCAGGAGACAGTAATAAAACTTCACTACCAAATTGATAGTGTGCCCCTGACACTGGCAGATCTTACTTGTCACTTTGAAAACAGCAAATTCTAGGTCCCCAGACAGCATCTGGAGCTCCCACACTACTGGCTGAACCAAAAGCCCTCCAAGACTCATAAATACACAGGATTTTTGAACTTTTACCTACAATGATTTTTCAATGGATTGACCAGGGTGGTTTTCATGGTGTCTCATATAACTGGACAAATTCCCCTTGGCCCACCCTTTACTTTACTGAAAATAATCCACTATTGGAAAATGTGGAGGGAGTAATGAAAACTTCTTGTACCTTCCTTCTTTAAAGGGAAGATTTCTAATCACCAGATTCACTGACTCCAGCAGGGCCAAGAGAGCATGGTAGAAGATGTGAGCTCCCAGCCCCAAGGCAGGAAATGATGGAGAATAATTCTGATCTGGTGGTTCACTATTTGGATGGCTTTAGGATGAATGAGCTTGGTATTTATTCTTTCCTACAATGTGTGTACGTCAAGTCCCACCTGAAATCAAAATTTGGTGCAAATTCCTACACTCTCCCTCTCTTTAGCCTTTGGGAGCTAGTCAGATGACACAACAGAGGAAGACCCAGTCCCTCTCAGGAGAAACTGTTCTTAGCTCATGCCCACCGCTGAGCATGGAGGTCCACCTAATCAGGGCGCCAACTACCCACAGACTAGCCACTAGGAAGACCCTCCTTAGATTTCCTTGATGTTTCTCATCTCCTGTTCAATGCCCCACTTATTTATGACCCTTGAGATAGAGCTGCCATATCTCCACATCTTATAATGTTAATAGTGAGCATTTGGTTAGTGTTTTAAGGTTTGCAAAATGTTTAATAAATATTATCTCATTTTATCCCCATAACACCCTAAGAGATAGAAAGTGACTGACTTCTCTACACTGCCCCAGGAAGCTCATTGGTGAGATAACCTCATCATCCTGTAAGATCTCATCAGCCTTGGGATTGCACCTTATCACTAGCCTCTGCCTCTCTGATTGGAGGATGGGCCCGTGAACTCCAAACTTCTGTTTAAGGAGGCTGTTCAGCGCAGACATCCCATTTATCACCTCGCTATCCTACTTTGGGGCTTTCTCTGACTGACTTCTCCCCCATACCCCCACGTTGCGTCCCTTGTCTTCTCTTCCCCCAACTTTCCTCACCCTCCCACTCCCTGTTTTCAGCTTTCTTGAGGGCACTTCATAAATACTTTTAGATTATTTATGGATGGTTATCCTAGCCATTATGAAGACATTCCTACTATTGATTATTTATTGACTGTTATCCTCATTTTATAGATAAGGAAACTGAGTCTGATAGAAGTTAAGTAACTTGCTCAGGGTCACATAATCAGTAAGTATCTCAGTCCGGAGGCCAGACCTGAGCCCAAATCTTGCTGACTCCAGGTCCAGTGCCCTAAACACTTCAACACCTAGCTACTATTGTAGAGCCTGCCTGCAGTGGACTCAAATGCTTCTGTCAGCTTTAAGAACTGACTTCAAAGGATCCCAGCTTCGAGCTGGAAGAGACCCTTAGAGGCCATCTAGTCCAACCCCCTACTCTTACAGGTAAAGTAAGTGGCCTGGAGAAGTCTAGACGAAGGACGAGAAGGGATCTTAGCAACCTCTAGCTCAACCTCTCATATCATAGAGAAGGAACCTGAAGTCCAGGGAGAGTCAATACCTCACTTATATTTATTAGGCAATGTCTGTTGCAAGCCAGAATTTGTATGTAGGTTCTCTAGTTTCAAATTAATCACTAAGATGTTGTTTTCAGAGAGATTAAATACTCCCAGAGATGCCACGGCTCTCAGTCAGAGTAAAGACTATCCAGGGACATTCATTTTGACCTAGACTCGTGTGCCAGGAGAATGAAGAAACCCCTCTGGACCTAGGCAGGGAAGCACTGAAGGTACTTCACCTAAATATAACCTGCTCCTTCGTCTTCCCAATAGTACTGAGGACCAGTTGTCTGAGATGGAATAATCCAGCCATCACAAGCCAGATGGATGGCTTGGAGTGCATGGCACATCTGTTCACCACCTCAAACCAGATCTGGGGCCAGAATTTCCTCTCAACTCTCATGATAGTGTATACAGTATGGTAGAAAAAGTGCCCTCGCCACATAATATTTGATTGTGTGACCAACAAAGTTATACTCTTTGACCAGTCCAAAGATGGTGGCTTTGTGGGAGTTCTTGGAGCAAGACCCAGGGGAGAAGTTCCTTGGTGTTTGGTTTCTCCTGACAGAGCTCCACTGTATCTTGTTAGTAAATGAAAGGACTAGAATGAAAATATTAAGTGCCTACTATGTGTTAAGCACTAAATTAAGGATACAAATTGGAAAAGCAAAGAGTTCTTTCTCTTTTTTAAAAATCCTTACTTTCTGTCTTAATAAAAGACAAGGCAAAGGCTTGGCAGACAGAATTAAGTGGCTTGCTCTGTGTCAGATAGGTAAGAAGTGTCCAAGGTCAGATTTGAATCCAGATCCTCCCAACGACAGACCTGGCACTCTATCTACCATGCTACCTAGCTGCCCCAATCCTTGCCTTAATGAACTCACATTCTAAGAGGGAAAGAGAACACATACAGAAGGGATCCGTCATAAAGTGAGCTTAGCAAAGTGCCTGGCACACACTAAATGCAGACTCCTTTCTCTTCCTCTACCTCGGATCCATACTGGTTATATGGGTTTGGGCAAACCAATTAATTTCTTCATTTCTAGGCAACTCTCTCTGGCTAGAAGTGGCAGAGGAGGTGTGAATCTGAATTAGTAGAGGGGATTTTCTTACCTAGGAGTTTCCTAGAACAATGAGATAATAGATCCCATCCCCATTTCTATCTTACTATCTATATTTCCAGAGAGTGCAATTAGCAGGCAGATAAGTTATTACAGAAACTTGAATTTGGACAGTTGACAGATGAATCATCCCAACATGTTCTTCTATGGATTTTGCAAACACCAACCCTTAACCAGAGCTATTAGAGTTCATCTACTAGTAGCAAGGGTAGGACCCAGGTGAGATTGACCCTCCCTCAGATTTGGGCATTTGGTCAGTTGTCTACCAACCAAGTGGGCCAAATGCCTGAATCTGAGGAAAAGATTATCTTTTAGGTTCTTTCTTCATGTAAATCCTATGAGCCCAAGTTCTCAACATCTATCTATGCTTCTTTCCAAGTCAGTGCTTCCTGTGTGCCACAAGAAACTAGAAAAGTGTCCCCTGGGCTTGATACAACTTTATACTCCATCACTGGCAACTCATAGAGGCTGACACTGTAGCATGGTGTTCGTAGGCATTGAATGAAGTGAAGTATATGGTGTGGCTACTGTCCATGGGAACAACCAACCAAAAATAAGCATTTATTAAGCATCTTCTATGAATCAGGCATTGTGCTAAGCATTAGGAATACAGACTACCCTCAAGCACACAATATAATAGGAGAGAGAAGAAACATATACGAACCAGTTATATATAGGATAAATAGGAAATAATTAACAAAGGGAGGAGTTGGAAAAGGTTTCCTATAAAAGACAGCATTTTAGATCATGCTTGAAGGAATTCAGGGAAGCCAGGAGGCAAAAATGAGGAGAGAGGATTCCAGGCATTGGGGGGCAGCCAGAGGAAATACCCAGAGCAGGAAGATAGAGTGTCTTGCTTCTGGAACATCCAAGGGACCCGCGGCATTGAATTAAAGGGGTCTATGTCATGGAGTAAGCTGTAAGGAGACTGGCAATGTGGTTGGGAGCTAAATTAGGAAGGGCTTAAAAAAATCCTTACCTTCTACCTTTGAATTAATATTGTGTATTGGTTCCAAAGGGAGAAGAGAGGTAAGGGCTAGGCATTTGGGTTGCAATAGCTTGCCCATGGTCACATAGCTAGGAAATGTCTAGGTCCAGATTTGAACCCAGGATGTCCTGTCTCCAGACCTGGCTCTCACTCTATTGAGCTGCCTAACTGCCCCCTCTATAATAATTCTTTCATGCCTCCTCTATTTCCTTCTTCCATGCATACCGCCCTACCATGTACAAGCCTTCATTATGATCTGCCTTGGCTATTTCAGCAGATCAAAAATCTGATCTTCCCACTCTGACCCCTTCCTCTGCCAAGCTCATTCTTCATTTTGCTAACGGAACAAGTCTTCTGCATAGATCTGGCTGGCCACTTTTCAGCTCAAAAATTTTAGTGACTCTTAAGTGCCTACAAAGAAAACTTCAGGCACTTCCAAGGACCCTTCTGGTTCTGAACTTAAGATATGATGCTCCAACCTGGCACCACCTGTCTTTTCAGCATTATCTCATGCTACTCCTCTGAATATTCTCCTTCTAAACTCAATTAACTCCCTTGTGTCCAAACATGCCTTGTACTTTCCAGACTCTGTGACTATGTTCACAATGTTTTGCTTTGCTTGGAATGTCTTTCCTGCCCTTTTAGGCAAAGATACTAGACTGGTTTGCCATTTCCTTCTCCAGTTCACTTTACAGATGAGGAAACTGAGACAAATAGGCTTAAGTGACTTGCCCAGGGACACACAGCCAGCAAGTGTCTGAGACCAGATTTGAATGTCAGCTGGATACTTATCTATCTTTTAAATACCATCACAGATGTCATTTCCTTCGTGAAGTTTTCTCTGATCCTCCTATTAGGAACAATTTCCCCCTTGGACCTCACATCACAGTTTGCATTCCATTTTCTGTGCTTCACTGGACATGTCTTAGCTATATGTATTTATGTTTTATCACACTAGCAGACAAGAAATGCTATGAAGACAAAGACTCGATTTTTTATTCCTCTCAGACCTAACAGTGCTCTGAACACCTTAAGAGTTCAATAAATGTTCACTGAATTAAATATAATTATTTCTGTATCCATGGCATAAGGACCCATATAAGAATATTAAGCCAAAGATGCTAGATTTCTTTGTATTTATTTCCTGCATTTAGGTACCCGTACAGGCAGCCAAGTGGCACAGTGGCTAGTGCCAGGTCTGAAGCCAGGAAGACTCATCCAACGTCAGACACTTACCAGCTGTGTGATCCTGGGCAAGTCACTTAACCCTGTTTGCCTCAGTTTCCTCATCTATAAAATGAACTGGAAAAGGAAATGGCAAAGGACTCCAGTATCTTTACCCAAAACAAACAAACAAACAAACAAACAACAACAAAACCAAACCAAACAGGGTCACAAAGAGTTTGACATCATTGAAAAATGACTGAACAATAACAAAAAAGTAGCCTTATAATGAATAGAAGAGATGCTCTGCCCCTACTGGCTAGGTGCCCCTAACTTGGTCCATGAGTCTCAGTTTCTTCATCCGTTAAATGAGGATATTGGACTTGCTGACCTGTCAGATATCTTCTAGTTCTAAATCTGTGATCATATGACCTTGTGAATATACCGTTATTAAGGTTTTAACAGCACTTGCTCAGTTTTTGCTCCCCACCTCAATGGTCCTGCCTTCTTGACTGTGGACATCATTACTCCTCTTTTTTTTTTTTTAGCTCTTACATTCTGTCTTAGAATTAATACCAAGTGTCAGTTCCAAGGCAGAAAAGGGATAAGGACTAGGCAAATGGGGTCAAGTGACTTAGCCAAGATCACTCAACTCAAGTGTCTGAGGCCAGATTTGAACCTAGGACCTTCCATCTCTGAGCCTGGTTCTCTATCCATTGGGCCACCTGGATAAGTCATAATTTAGAGGAAGTGAGAAGATACTGAGGACCTTAAGCTACCATGTAGAAGAAGCTGTTTTAAAAGGAAATCCTCAAATCATATTTTGGGGCAAGATACTGTTTCTTCTGTCAAATGAGAATAATAGTATGCACTATGACATATGACATAGTGACTATGTGTTGCAAACTTTAAAATGATATAGAGATTATAGTTCTTCTTCTTCAATATTAAATTCTCCTTAACTCTATCTGTTGCTATTTAGTCATTTTCAGTCATTTTGGACTCTCTGTGTCCCCATTTGAAGTTTTCTTGGCAGAGATACTGGAGTGGTTTGCCATTTCCTTCTCCAGCTCATTTTACAGATGAAGAAATTGTCAAACAGGGTTAAGTGACTTGCCCAGGGTCACAAAGCCTGTCAGTGACAAGTCAGATTTGAACTCTGGAAAATGAGTCTTCCTGAGGCCAGGTTGGCTTTGGATCTGTTATGCCACCTACCTGCCCTTCAGCTTTATATAAGTTCTTTAATTTTTTTTAATTTAATTTTTAAACTCTTACCTTCCCTCTTGGAATCAATACTAAGCATTGGTTCCAAGGCAGAAGAGCAATAAGAGCTAGGCAATGGGGGTTAATTGACTTGCTAGGAAGTGTCTGAGGCCACATTTGAATTCAGGATGTCTCATCTCTAAGCCTGGCTCTCTATCCATTGAAGCACCTAAATGCCCCTCTATAGAAGTTCTTGTTATTTTTGAGTGGAATAAATAAGATCATCTACCCTGGGATGATCGCTTCCACACTGGCCATGACCCCAGAGACCATCTCATCCAATCCTCTTATTTTATAAATGGGGAAATCAAGGTCCAGAGAAACAAAGGGATTTTTCCAGGGTCACAGAGGTAGTCAGTGACCAAGTCAGGATTCAAATTCGGAATATCCAGCTCCAAAGCCAGCATTCCTTCCACTGTACAATGTCCCCTCCTTGATAAGCAGGTTCACCCACTCTTCCTATTAATGGCTCAATTTCTGAGCGTTCCCATTTAGAACCTTACCCATTAGTTTCTCTCACATTTGCTGCACATTAGTTCACTGAGATCTCATGCCCGCATTGGCTGCTCATTTATTTGGCTGTATTTCCTTTTTTCAAAGTAATTTCATTGAGGGAAGGAAGGGAGGGTGTAATTTGGACCTGCACGTCTACTCTACCGATTTCCATGCACTTTCTGGTAGCTTCTGAGCAGAGAGGGAAAGAGAGGGAGAGAAAAAAGTAGCCAAGAGCTTTAATTACTAGAATATTAGGACCTGCTTGATTGGAATCCTCTCAAGTTAAGGCCCCTTCAAAAGGGAAAAAGAATAGAAAGCCAACAGAAACAACAGAGCATTCAGAGCTCAGTTTTCAATTAGCAAATGATATATTCTCTCATGCAATTATCTCAGTGGCACAATTCAGCCCTAACTCAGAGCTAGCTCATTGCTTGGAAACAGCAAACAGCTGAAGTCAACAGACCCACTGGGGTAACTTTCCCCCTGGATTTAATGGCATAACGAAAACAGCCCACACATGGCAGGGCCAGCAGCTACATTCAGACAAGACATTTTCCTTGGACCTTGTGGAGAGCAGATTACTATATAGAGAAAACATGGCAAAATATATATTACACACATGAGTATATATTGCACACAAAATAATATATTATATATGTTACATATAATATATGTCATATATAAATATATTCTATGTTTATTATAAGTATATTATACGATATCTTTATAAACATTATACATGCCTGTTATAACCATATTACATATGATATACATATAAATATAACATGCACACCTATTATAAATATATGATGCCTATAACATTATGTGATACATATATGCCATATATATTTGAATATATAATTTCAACCCCAAAATAAATATAACTATAAAGCTAAATTTAAATACTAATGCGCAGTGACTGAGTGTTGATTTTACACACTAAAGGACTTTCCAAAAGAAATAGGCGCTCTGAAGGTGACCATTTGAATCAAAGCCTTCAGGTTAAGGCTGGTGAAGCCATTATGAAGGAGACGGCATTTATGTGGGAATTTCAAAGCCAGAGAAGCCTTAGCTGAAGATAAATGTAAAAGACAGCTAAAGTTTCAATGGGAGACCGAAAGGCTATTCAGTCCAATCCAATTGAACAAGCCTTCATTAAGCACCCACTTTGTATGTGTCAGGCACTCTGATAGGTGCTGGAGACGAGGGAGAAAAAAGCAAGTCTCCGTCTCTGGGAAGGAAACAGCCTGTGCCTATCGGAGTAAATACCACAAATACGAAGTCATTTAGAGAGAGCAGGCGACTAAGGGCACCCGGGAAGGAATCACTCTCAGCTTAGTCTTAAAGGAATTCTTTAAGGCAGGGATGAGGAAGACGAGCATCCCTGTGTGATACTGTGGGGGTGGGGAAACGGCTTGTGGTTTGCAGGGAAGGAGAGCGATGGTGGGCAGCGGGACAGTCCAGTGATAGGGGCTAGTATAAGCAAGGCACGAGGAGGGAAAGTGCAGAACATGTCTGCCAGACAGACTATCTTCAAGTTTGAATGCCCAATGAGTGGAATTCTCAAGAAGCAGCATTTCCGAATTATTTAACTGGTCCAGACATCCGAGCCTGCTCAGCTGATTCCACAATCCAGAGGGACCAAAAAGAGCGCAAAGGAGAACTTCCTTCCCTTGGAGTAGGTTTGTATACCACTTGTGACTTCACCACTCAATCCCTCCCCTCCATGTTCCAAGACAGCTCTGCTTGGTAAATAGCCCCGCCCCCAGGTGAATTTAGGGACCTTAACTCCTCCCTCATTACTTCATCTCTAGAGCGCAGCCACCCTTTAGGTGGGAAGACACCCACTCAATCAGCCATGTGGAGTTCAACATGGTGCCAGAGTTTGCTGACTTCCCTTAATCTTTTCAAGTGATTTAGGGTTCACCCTGCTCAGCCCAGCCCATCATCCTTTTAACCTTTGAAGGACTTAACAAAGGAAGGGAGGTTTCAATCCAGTTTCCTAGCCTGGAAGAGAAACTGTTTCAGCCTGACCTCTTTTTGGTAAAGGGACAATTACTTCACAAAAATATCATCATTCGATATTAATTCTCCACAAACGGAAGACTGCAGGTCTGAGATGGAGCATTATGACATAATAGGAGGACCTACCGAGATTATGGGGGATGAGAAGGGGGTGTTTTGAATGCTAGGCAGGGAGTTTGAGCTTTACTTGGGAAGCAATAGAGAGCCACTAAATGTTTTTGATCAGAAGCGTGAGTAGCATGCTTAAGGAAGATTATCTTTGCTGTATGGAGGAAGTATGGAGAGAGTGGTGGCCTGAAGACCTCAGCAGTCCCTTCAGTCCATTCGGGAGGTTATAGAAAGGACCAGAATAGTGTTGGCAGCAGAGTGGATCTGAAGAAGTCTGGGGAGAGGGAATAAACAAGATTTGAAATATTCTTTGGGCATTCCTGTCGCTAACACTAACCCACACGATTGCCTTTGCTCTCGTTCTAGCTCGGTGTGTTCTGTTCTGTAATGGCAGACATTTGGGGAGGGGCGAGTCGATGGCTAGTTGGATCCCACCAGAGCTTTGTGTCTCTGCGCAAAGCTTAATCAGGCTGACATTTACAAGGCGATCATATTTCTCTGTCGTTGCCTTTCAGAAACTAGACACCTTTTTTCCTGTCACCACTAGTTTTTAATTGCACACCTAAGTGAATTACACTGTTGATGTGTGCGGGCTGTCCTCTATTCGCAGCCTTGATTTCCCTCATTAGGAACGCGGCACAGAGCAAGCCTTAGCAGGTCTAACGCTTCTGACGAATTGACTTCCCCTGACAGATGACAGCGGCAGGTGAGGCTCTGAATACTGATACTGGAACACCGCAGGCAAGGAGATAGAACCTGTGAAGTGGCGCCATTAGCGCCCGAATTCTTTCCTGGGAACTCTTTTCACTCTGCTCAGCTGCTTCTTCCTTTATGTGCCAGGGAAGGGTGCAACCACCCTCAGAAAGCTGCGGGATATTGATTGCCACCAGTCCTGAGTGACAGTCTGTACATATAGTTCAATGGATCAAGCGTCAGGCTTGGAGTCAGGGAGTCTCATCTTACTAGGTTTAAATCTGGCTTCAGATTCTAACTATGTGACCCTGGGCAAGTCACTTAACCCTGTTTGCCTCAGTTTCCTCATCTGTGAAATGAGCTGGAAAATAGTGAGGGAGCATTTGAAAGCATTTGCAAACAATGTCTTAATTGAGCTTGAAAAATACTTGGTGAGATAGCAGATAAGGAAACTGAGGCTCAGAGAAGTTAATTAATTTTGGCTGTGGTCAAGAGGTAGTAAATATCAGAAGTGGGATTTGAACCAAGGTGTTTCTGTGTCTAAGTCTAGCACTCAATCCAAAGTAGTTTGCGGCATATTTTGAGTCCTATGGAAATGTGCCTTACCTGTTTAATGATAATAATCAAACTGACTTCATGACCTCTACAGTAGCTTTACAAAAAGGACTAAGAAAACCAAAGCCATACATGCTATGGTAGAGTCAGTCATTATCACCAATAAACAATTATTAATCACCTACTATATATGAGAGAGAAACTGAATAGAGCTGGTTAGAGCTGGATAGGATAATGCACCTGGAGTCAGGAAGGCTCATCTTCAAGAGTTCAAATCTGGCCTCAAACACTTCCTAGCTGCCCCTGGACAAGTCACTTAACCCTGATTGCCTCAGTTTCCTCATATGTAAAATGAGTTGGAAAAGGAAATAGCAAATCATTCCAGAATATTAGTCAAGAACACCCCAAATGGGATAACAAGGAATCAGACATGACTGAAAAATGACTCAACAACAGCCAGGTGCCAGACACTATGCTAAGTACTGTGGATGCTCTTTTGGAAAAAGGTAGTCCCTGCACTCAAGAAGTTCATAAACTGAGGGCAGCTGGGTGGCTCAGTGGATTGAGAGTCAGTCCTGGAAATGGGAGATCCTGGGTTCAAATGTGGCCTCAGACACTTCCCAGCTATGTGACCCTGGGCAAGTCACTTAACCCCCATTGCCTAGCCTTTACCACTCTTCTGCCTTGGAACCAATACACATGGCTCCAAGACAGAAGGTAAGGATTAAAAAAAAAAAGTTCATAATCTGGTAAAGGGATAATTTTGTTTTTACTGTGTGTATATCCTCCTTGTTTTAGATAAATATTATTTACCATGTTAAGAAAAAAGTCAGTTTATTCTCATGATTTTGAATTTTTTTAAATAGAATTGTGTTGTGTTTTATAAACAAAAAAATACTTCAGAATCTCCTTAAAATATACATTTGTTTTGTTTTTTATTCGGTCTGTTAAAATTTATAATTGTCCTAATATAGAATGACTCTTGCCTTTTTCATATAAATTCATACTGGTCATAGTGTAAAATCTTTTTTAAAATGTTGCTGAAGATTCTTTGCTAATATTTTATTCAACTTTTTGCATAATGTTCATTAGAGATAACAGCCTACAGTTTTCTTTCAATTTTATCTCTGCTTTATGTAACAGAACAATATTTGTCTCCTAGAAGGAATTTAATAGGATCCCTTCTTTCTCTATTTTTGTAATTATGTAATATTGGAATTAATTGTTCTTTGAATATTTGATAGAATTCATTTGTACATTCATCTAGTCCTTTGGGTGGTGGTGTTTTTTGAGGGGGAGTTATGATCATTAGTTAAATGACTTTCAGAGCTTTTTCCAATTGTTCTTCCAGGTATTTGTATTTTTGTAAATAATCACCTATTTAAGTTACTAAAGTGCCCATGTTATTGAACAAAATTGTTTTTAATCATTTCTTTTGTTTTTTCTTTCTTTTGAATTATTTTTTCACTTTTGAGTGTGATAATTTGGGTTTCCTTTTTTCTTTTAATATCGGAGTATCTAAGAGTTCGTCTATTTTATCAGTTGCTTAAAAAAAAAAGAATTACTACCTTCTTGAATGAATGGAGTTTTTTTGAATGTGTTTATTCTTTGATTTATCCGAACTTCTATTTTTCTGGTAAGTTAAGTTTTTTATTTGTTACTTTTTTAGTTTCTTTAATTATATCTTATCCAATTTGTTTATCTGTTCTTTTTCCTCTATCTGCAAATAAAGCTTTGGTATGTTATCTTACTGACATTTTCTTTTATGAAATTATCTTTTATTATTTTCATTTATCCTTTGACCCACTTTTTCTTTTTCTTTTAAACCTTTACATTTTTCCTACCACCAGTTTTAAAACAGAAAAGTGGTAGGGCAATCAGGGCTAAGTGACTTGTCCAGGATCACACAGCTAGGAAATGTCTGAGACCATATTTCTACCCCAGTCCTCCCAAAACCAGCACTGGTTTTCTATCCACTATACTACTTACCAGGCCCTTAATTCATGTATTCTTTAGGATTACATTATTTAAAATGCATTTAAGTTCAGATCCTCTCTTTGAATAACTCTTATTAATTATAATTTTGTTGTGTTACAATCAGTAAAATATTTTTATGTTTAGGCATGTCTGCATTTGTTGATGAGATTTTTTTGCACAATTTTTGTAAAGGTGCCAGGTATAATTGAGAAATATATACATATATACCTTTTTACTTTACTTCTATTCAGAAATTACCAGAGATCTCTATTTGGTCTCTGATTTCTTTCTTGTTAACCTTTTGTTAGCTTTCTCTAGATCTGAAAAAGGCACACCAAGTTCTCCAGGTATTATAGTTTTGCTGTCTATTTCTCCCTGAAATTTGATTAAATTTTCCTTTAATTGCTTAAATTTTAGGCTGTACTAGTGGGGAATCAGGAACCAAAGTTTGACAGGTTTGACAGGGAACAGATAAAGAGAAACACCACTTCCCTCCTAGGCAGAGCTGTCCCAGAGAAGTGAAGTTACTCAATGTCCAGAGCTGAAGGGTAAGAGGAAATCCCCTTCAATCTCTGTTTATGTACTCTTCTCTGAATGATTGTTATCTGTGATCCTCTTTGTACATGAAGAAAAGATGTCTAGTTCTTCGATAAGTTGTAAGATCTATTTATTAGTTGGCAAGTTTGGAATTGTAGGTTAGGGAAGAGGGAAACAGGAAGTCCTTATTCTATTTTCTACCTAAAGTCTCTTCAGTGGTTGAGGTTCAGTTCTAGGGACCTAAGTCCCAGAAGATCTTAGGATCTTTGTGGAGTCAGGTTGGTGTAATTTCCTGAGATAGAGATACAGCTTTGAAGGAAAGTCTTCGAGGTGGATAGTCTCTTGCCTTCCCCAAAGGGAAAAAGTCTCTATTCACCACTTATATAGAAAGATGGCTAATATGGGTCTCTTCAGATCAATGAGGGATTGTAGCAGGATAAGATCAGTGAGGTTGCTCCATCCCCTCTCAGTTCAGAAGGGACAAGAAAATATATTTCAATTGTCCTCCTGCTTTTCTTACCTGGAGATTCCAGTCCCATCCTCCATTGGCAGCCAAAGTTCTATTTCCTTCTTGCATGAAATTTCTTTATAAAATCCAGTCTTTGCAATATATATTGTCTCTCTCTCATCCACAAGGCCATTTGGTATATATTTATTAATTATTGATACTATTTCATTATCTGTAATGCCTGTAAGCATAATATAATTTACCTACTTATCTTTTTTAATCAAGCCTCTTTTTATGGTTTCCTTGGCAAAATTCATAATAGCCATCCTTGATTTAAAAAATTCTCCTAAGGCAAAATAAAATCTGTTTAGACTTCTCATTTAATTTTGTGTTAGTCTTTATGTTTCAGGAAAAGTACATATTGTTGGATTCTGTTTTCTGATCCATTTTGCTCTCCTCCTTTGTCTTATAGGAGAGTTCATTACATTCATTTTGTGAAGAGTGAATCAAACTCTTTGTCTATCAATTAGCAACTCTTAAGTTAATCAATCAAAAACTTAAGTACCCCTACTTAGTACCTCTCCAGTCACTAAGTATGAGAGTTCACAAGTTATTGCTAGAGTGGGTGACAACACCAGAGGCCACTACCCTGCCACTGGTCAGTGCTAGGCAAATTGACAAAAAAGACTGCAATTGGTTTCCATAAAGAGGGGAAAAGGACAGGAAGTGACATGGAAAAAGGACTATAAAAACTTTTGAACTTCCTGTCCAAGGAACTTCTCCTTTGAACTTCTCCTTTGGAGTGTGTCTTTAAGCTTTTTGTGTCAGTGAGTAGACTGAAAGTGGACTCTTTCCATGGATTCTGCATTGGCTTGCTGGGTGAGTAACTGGCCTTCCTTTCTTGGCTTTTGGAGAGATTGGTTCCAGAGATTCCTTCCTTTCCTGGAGGAGGCTGCATTGGTGGAACCCTGGCTGAAGCCACCACTGGGACTTCTGGCTGAGGATTCCTGGGAAAATCCTCATGGAGACAGAGTCTTAGGGAAAGCCATGCTGAAGGTGAGCCTGGCTTCTCAGGAGAAGGGATGGTAGGCTTATTAGAATCTGTCTCTTTATCTACATTTTTCCACTTTCACTCTTTCTACCTCTTTATAAATAAAGCTGCTAAAAGTCATTTTGACTTAAGCTGTAATATTTTTAAATCAGCAACCACAATATTACTTTAGAATTCGCATATTTAGCATACAACCTAAATTTAAATTCTTACAATAGTAATGATTAGTTATTGTGTTTTCTCTTTGATCATATCTTCTTGTACTTTTCCCTTTGCTTCTTGCTCTAGTCTTCATAAAGAAAAGGAACACTAAAAATCTCTTATTAAAGTGATCTGATCTTATTCTTCACTCAGTTCATATTTCTATCACTGATTACTATATTTTCTTTTTCTCTTTTTAATTTCCAATGTAGGATCTACCCTTCAAAGTTGAAAATTATTTTGCTTTTAACTATTCACTATCTGCTCTATCCTCTTTTTTTTAACACTCTCACCTGTTTCTCTGTTGAAGTTAATATATTTTTAATTATATTAAACTATGTATGTGCCCAACTCTCCTTTGCATGGTTCAGATTAGAGTGAGGTTCATGAGATGCCCTCTTCTTTCAAATCCTTCTTTCTTTTATCCTGTATTTTTGTTTCAAAGATTCTACCCATCTCTGGTTTTTTCATCAATATTACTTAAAAATTCTCTAGTCTATTAAAGAACTATTTTCTCCCTCATAAGATTATATTCACTCTTGCAAAATAAGTTATTATTATTTTTTAATAATCCTTACCTTATGTCTTAGAATTAATACTGTGTACTGGTTCCAAGGAAGAAGAGCAGTAAGGGCTAGGCAATGAGGTTGAGTGACTTGTTTAGGGTCACACAGCTAAGAAGTATCTGAGGTCAGATTTGAACTGAGGACCTTCCATCTCTGAGCCTTTGCTCTCAATACCCTGAGCAACTTACCCGCCTCCCGAATAAGTTATCCTTGATGGTAATTATTTTTCTTTTTTTCTTTGGTATCATATTTCAAGATTTTCTTTTATTAAAGTTGCAACATTGGTTTCTTGGTCTTTGAACTCTTCCTTTCTGGTTAGATGATTTATTTTTTCTTTAACCTATAAATTCTGGATTTTGACTATAGTCTTCTCTGTTTTTAATTTCGAGTTTCTTCCAGGAGATGATCTATGAATTCTTTCTATTTTCATTTTGCCCTTGTGAAAAGGAATTCATTATTCTCTTTTTCTATGTTGAGTTAATCAACCAAAAACTTAAAAATACCCATACTTATCACTAAGTAAGAGAGTTCACAGTCACAGTACTTACTTACCTTTTAACTCAATCAGAAACTTGTGAATCCTTTGATAGAGTTTATACTTTCAGAGAATGAGAGGTGTGAATCCCACAGAAACTTCCCCCGGGGCGGTGCTAAACAATTTGGAAACTGTGATTGGCCCATGTGAAGAGGGGCAGGGACAAGAAGTTACCATAAAAGCAAACCCTGAACTCCTTCAGAGCAGTTTGTCTTTGAGATGATAGTCTGAAGAGATTGTCTTCTGGAGATAGTCTTCTTACTAGGGAGTCTTTGAAGGAGCTTCACTGGAGACTGCAGCTTGGATCATGGGCTTGGAGCTTGGCTTCTACTTAGACTCTGACTTCTGGGCTACTTTGTTGGGTGAGTGAAAGGCTGATTCCTTTCCTAGTTTCCTAAGAGACTAGCTTCCATCTTGGAGGAGGCCACATGGTTACTCACCATCAGCCTTCCTAGTTGAGAGCTAATTAATATCTGCTGAATTAAGCAGATTTGGAGTAAACATTTAGGTTGACAGGATAGATAACCTCTTTAACCTTTTCACATTTCTCTACTTTATTGTTTCCTCTCCATTTGGAAATATTTGTAAATGTATTTCTGACTCAAGATATAATAAAATACTGGCAATCACATATTTCATATAATCATTGTCCAACCATTAATTTTAACCCTTACACTCTCTATTTTTAATAGACGCAAGCATGTTTATTTTGTGCTCTTAAAATATGGTATGAGTGTTTTCTGTTTGGGCTTGTTTCTCAGGGAATATGATGGCTCTTAAATGTTCTCTTCTTGATTTGTTTTCTAGGTCAGTTAAGTATGTGTGTGTACATGTGTATGCATGTGTATGTATGTTAGATAGCTTAATACCTTTCTAATTTTTTAGTTCATTGTCTTTGTTCTAATATTTCTTGTTTCTTGGAATCATTGAATTTGAGTTGTTTGTTCCATTCTCTTTTTAAGAAATTCCACTATATGAGTAAGTTTCCACTTTCTGTCCTAAGCTACTTATTCTCTTTCTATTTTCCCCCTTTGTAATCTTCAATTTCATTTGTAACTTTTTTTTATCACTTGCTTCATTTCTTCTAGCCATTGATAGTCTTTGTGGCCAACCCATTCTCTTCTCCAAGATTATCCTTATATTTACTATATAATATTTATTTACTTCTAGGTTTACTTTTTGATCTTCTCTGAATCCAAAATACTTCATTCTATTTGGAGTTTTCTTCTGGCCTCAGTTCTTGAATTAGGATTTTGTACTAGGGTAAGCTTCCTCCTCTTCCTCCTCCACTCTTGGATGGAATGCAGAGATCTCATTTGGTCCTGACTGAAAGTGCAATTCTACCAGGACTAAGCCCTACCCTCTTCTACAGACCCTAATTTCTATTTGTCTGGTGGTAGCATGATGTGGGTGCTGGTCCTGAATCTCTTCCCTTTTTCATGAACAATCGCCAGTCAGGTCTTGGGTGCATAAAGTCTTTAGTCAGAAATGTGATCTTTCTGGTCTTGGGTCCCTTGGAATTTTTCTTGGGGCACAGATTGCCCTTGCTGCTGTGCTAATCCAGTCTCCTCATGTGTCTTAGGCAGAAGAACTGACTTTAAACTTCAAGGCATGTGTATATTTCCCAGCCCTATCTCTCTGCCCATTGTCCTTTTGAGGGTTATACTCCACTCCAATCCAAGTCCATTTACGAATTTATGTTGGCTTCCATGTCCCCACTCCAAGCACCTACAAATTTCTGGCTTCTTCTTGAGAAGTTGTTGACTAGAAGGGGGAACTCACTGGTATTTATCTTTGGACTTCTTGATCATCATTCCATCTGGTGCTTTTTGCTGGAAGATTTTTGAGGGAGAGGTGGATTCCTCTAAGACCTTTCACATGACTATTTTTAACCACTGTTCTCTTTAACTGGCCAGTGCCTAAAGATATCTCTCCTAGGCTTGAAGGCATGGTTTGTCTCTGTATTATTAGATAATCAGCTGGCTTCCTTTTGGGTTTTCCTAACCCATGCAGATTGGGATAAAGACAAAAGCACATATGTCTGTACCATTCAACATGTAACCACTACAATACCGACATTTTTTCCTCACACACAACGTGCTCAGATGTGGCTTATCCTTCCTCCCCAGGGATGGGTCCTCTGACTCTAATCCCTGATTCATCCCTACTTATTTCATACTCCCACATCTCTAGGCAAGGCATAGTGTAGCAGTCAGAAATGCAAATTTGTTGAGGATTTTGGTTGGTGATGTTGTTATTTTCACACAAAGCATTTTCAGTGAAACTCTGACCCAGTCTCATTATTTCCTTGTGTTTATATTCAGGGAGAAGCGTGAGTCTTAGTTGTAAGGGGAAAGAGATGTTATGACTCACCTGGCTCCCATCCTCCAAATGCCTCCATCTTGAACAGCTCTGGCATTAATTCAGGTCCTAGGCAAGAGAAATAGGAAGACTCGTGGTTTCAATCTGATTCAATTCAATAGGTTTTTGTTGTGTGTGTGTTTTTTTTTCATCTATTCTGCAGCAGGTATCATGTGAGGTGCCAGAGATTCAAAGATAGTTCCTGCCCTTTGGGGTAATACTTCTATCTGGTTTCATAAAATTAGTCCTAAAGCTAGAAAGGGCTTTAGGTTCTATATAGCCCAGCTGCTTCATTTTAAAGATGAGGAAACTGAGGCCCACCAAAGTTAACTTGTCCAAGGTTACCCTGGACAAACAGGACTTTGGATCTTCATCTTCTGAGCATAAACCTAATATTCCATCTGTCTTTGGTACTATGTTGATGGTTCAGCTTGGGGAGGGGGCCTGATCCTTGCAATGAGGGTTTGGGTTTGGGTGTAGGCTAGGGTTTGGGCTGGAGTCTGATATGGATCCAGGATCCCCCCATTCTATGATCTTTGGAGGGAAGGGTAACCGAGTTCCAATCCAGATAGAAGTTGGGAATGTGATCCAACCCACCAAGAACAAACATTTATTGAGTTTATGCTGAGGCTTATGGGGACTTTCCAACTCTAATTTTATGTTCCTGTGAGCCTGTGTGCCAGGTACTGTATAGATACTGTGAAAACAAAGATCAAATTGAAATAATCCCTGACTCAAAAGCCTTTTTTCGACTGGGATAGGACTTGCATTTTTCTGGAGTCATGATTTGACTTATCGAAAACGACCAGAGGTAGCAGGTGAAATCAGGACTGGAAGCAGAATATAAAGCAGAAGGGAGAAGGAAGGGAGATGAGACGTAGCATATGGACTGCTAATTTCCCAGATGTCTCTTCCTCATGCCTCTGTCGTATAGACCCATATTGGACCCAGATCAAACCATCTCCCAAAGCCTATTGTTAAATTTTCTATTTGAGAATTTATACCTTGGAAACAAGCAACATTATAAATCTGGGCTTAATTTGTTGTTTTGTTGATTCCTAGACATAAGAAAGTGATAAAATCTGCTGTAGATACTTTTTTTTTTGAGTGACAAATGTTAAACGTTTATCAGTACCCCCCCCCCCATCTTCAGGTCAGGTATGACTTCTTTCATAAAACCACTGAAAAATTATTTGCTGAATTTTAGTTTTATTGATGACTTTTGCTTTTAATTTTTGTTTATTCATTTCTAAATATATTTCTTCCAGCTACATAAAGAGCCTTCCTTTGTAAAATAGATTTAAAAAGGGAGAGGGAAAAAAAATAAGTTTGGCAAAATCAAATGATGCATTGATCTTATCTGATAGTTTATGCAATATTTCATACATGCAGTCTCTCACTTTTGCAATAAATAGAAGGAAGTACATTCTCTCAACTCTTCTTTGGAATCAAATTTGGTCAACACAAAAACTGTGTTCAGTTTTTGGCTTATTATTTACATTTACATTTTTGTAATCATTTGGTGTATCATTTTCCTGGTTCTTATTTCACTATAAATTAGTTCATTTAAGTCTTCCCATGCTCTTCTGCCTTCATCCCTGATAAAGAATACTAATATCACAATAAAGAATCACTAATATCACAAAGAAGTATTCCACAGCATATATGCACCACAACTTTTTCAGTCATTCCCCAATTAATGGGTGCCTCCTGTTTTCATTTCACCGGTAATTCAAAAAGGGATGCTGTGAATGTTTTGGTGTATATTAGCCTTTCTATCCTTGACCTCATTGGGGTAGATGTCTAAGCAATAAGAAATCTGGGTTAAAGGGTATGGACATTTTAATCACTTTTTAAGCAGATTTCCAAGATGATGATGTTGTTATACCACAGCAGATTTCACCAAGTCTCCTCACTGAAATTTCCCTTGAAATAAAAATAAATCAAACCAGCCAATAGAGTGACTGTATCTGACAATATACAATCACATTTTGTACCCATATTACCTCATCCCTCTATTGCCAGGAAGGAGATATATTTCATCATCTCTTTTCTGGAAATGTTACCATAATAGAATTCATAGATTAGTAGATGATTCTTTTCTGGTCTTTTTTTCCCAGTGAAAATTTTTTATTTTTTATTTTTTATAAGCAAGTTTGCCCTTCGTAGCCTGTTTCCACCAACTGGGTCCCTGCTATCTATGGCCAGAATCTGCCTGTCTCCAGTTAGCCCGTCTGCCTAGATTTCTACCTATTGGGCCCACTTCAGTTATGTTAGTTTCTCCTAGGTCCAAGGCACACCTTGGGTCAGTCTCGGGTCAAAACTATAGCTTGCAAGTACCTATTGATGCTTCTCTTATACCAAACAAAGCCAGAAAACATTAATTTATAGAATATGGCATTTCGTTAAGCAGAATGACAAATGAAAATTTTACTCTATATGCAGGAGTTTGTTCTTCCAAAGACTTCTGGTCTTTGGATTCTGAACATTTACACCGGCTTCTCCCATGTTCTCCCTCCTAGCTTTCCTGGTTTCCTTCCAGTCCCACATTCTGAAAAAAATAAAAATAAAAATAAACTCTTTTCTAGTTCTCCTTAATTTTACTGTCTTCTTTCACAAACTATCCTCAATATATGAGATATGTGTGTATAAATATATATATATGATATAGATTTTGTTTGTACCAATGGTTTGTGTGTTGTTTTCTCTATTAGACTGTGACTTTCTTAAGAAAAGGGACTATTTTTGCCTTTCTTTATATGCTCAGCACTTAGCACAGTGACTGGCACATAGTAGGTGCTTAATAGATACTAGTCGTCCAGTTGGCTGACTAAGAAGGAATGCATATGGGTTCAAATCTGACCTCAGACACTTCCTAGCTGTGTGACCCTGGGCAAGTCACTTAACCCCCATTGCCCAGCCTTTACCACTCTTCTGCCTTGGAACCAATACACAGTATTGATTCCAAGATAGAAGGTAAGAGTGTAAAATTGAAAAAAAAAGAATATATATTACAAAAGAAAAGGAATAGTCAGGGAAGAGGGAGCATATTCAGGGAACATGAATAGCCAAGAGAGACCAAACTCTTAAGAGTTCTAGCATGCTGTTCTGCCTCTGAAGTCACCATAGATTTTGTCATGTCACTTTGGTGATTTCACCTTCTAGACTGCTATCTCAATGGAGCTTCAAACTACATTCTTCACTGGTTTTCTTATGTTGACCCTCTTCCAAATTGCAGTCATCTGCTTGTCCTGTGTTGAGTATAGTTGCTACGCCACTTCTTTCCCACGAGAAGTAGTCACAGATAGCTCAGGGCTTTGTGCCTGCTCACTAGTTCAGTCATGTCTGATTCCTCAGGACTCTGTGGACCATCGCACGCCAATTCTGTCCAAGAGATACTGCAGTGGTTTACCATTTCTTTTTCCAGTGGATTAAGGCAAACAGAGATCAAGTGACTTATCCAGGGTCACATAGTCAGTGTCTGAGGCCAGATTTAAACTCTGTCTTCTTGACCCTTAAGCCCAAAGCTGTTTCCACTGACCCACCAAGCCAACTAGTCTAACACTTTTGTGAGTCATACTAAGAGTCTCAGACAACTAGCCAGCCAGCAAAAAATCTTTAGGTATTAAGTCTGCCCTTTTGAACTTCTTGTATCTTCTGCAAAAACAAAAACAAAAATCACTTTGCACGTATACCTGTTATTTTTCTTGGAGTTAAAAAAATATTTCAATTCCTATTATGCTCTTGATATTATTTGGAGATTCGTTGAACAAGACTGGATGAGTAAAGTGGAGCTGGTAATCTTTGTCCTGTATTCTAGCGGCACCAAAAATTCCTGCTCTTGCTTCAACTGCTCCCAATCAAATTGTCGTGTCCTGGCAAATCATTCCTAGTACACACACACAGTTTATGGAGGCATATCATAAACATCTAACAGATAGAATAAAAGCAGCTATCTCTCAGAGTAGTTGTGAGGATCAAATTAATTGACATTTGTAAGTGCCTAGCACAGTGCTTGGCATGTCGTATTAACTTAAATAGAGCTTATTTTTGTCCTTCCTTTGACTCCAAATGTAGTATTTATTACACTTTGCCATTTTTGCTCTTCTCTCCTCTGCCAAAATAGCTCTAAGTTTACTACCTGCCAGTAAATGATTCCCCTGCTTTCATCTTTTTTTTAACCCTTACCTTCTATCTTAGAATCAGTATTAAGTATTGGTCCCAAGAGAGTGGTAAGGGCTAGATAATTAGGGTTAAGGGACTTGCCCAGGATCATACAGCTAGGATGTGTTGAAACCAGATGTCAACCCTGGTCCTCTAGTTCTGGTTCTGTATCCAGGCTCAAAATCACCTGGCTGCCTCTGATCTCAACTTTATAGATATTTATGTTTTTCCCCCCTAAGATGGAGCCCTGTCCCTGTCCAGTAGTTGTCTTATCTCTTTGTCATGATTGTCTTTAGTGTGGCCCATCTTGCTGCCAAATGGTCACCATTTCTGAGGAAGAAGGGAAGAAGGAGGTTAAGATTTTCACTTTTTTTTTCCAAATTAAATTTCCAAAGTCTTTTTTGCTTACTACAGGTATGGTTTTAGAAGTCAAAAGCCAAGTACCTCCTCTCTTCCATGAAATCCAGAAGTCATGGAGTTAAGACAGTGGCTTGAAAAATATCCTGGCTTTGCAGGTGAAAAAAAGGGAGGGCTCATGCAGGGAAAGGGGCTTTGGTCTTGGCTAATTCCCTGCTGAGGAAGGAGGACTCTACCACTAGCTTTCAGCTGTGTGATTTGCTGCCTGATTTTTCCAATATAGTAGAAATCTATTAGTCCTGGTTCATTTTCCTTCAATTTATACTGACATCTTTTATTTTTGCATCATCTTTAATTTTACCTATGTTTGTTGTTCAGTCATGTCCAACTATGACCCCATTTGGGCTATTCTTGGCAAAGAAATTGGAGTGGTTTGTCATTTCCTTCTCCAGATCATTTTAAAGAAGAGAAACTGAGACATTCCCAATTAAGTGACTTGTCACACATTTAGTTAGAGTCTGAAGCCAGATTTGAACTCAGGAAGATGAGTCTTCCTAACTCCAGGACCAGTGCTCTATCTACTGTGCCACCCACTTGCCCTTATTTTTACCTATCTTCCTTCTCTTTGCTTTCCCAGAAGGTCATTCCTTCAAATTAACAAAGAATTTAAAAAGAAAGAGGAAAATAGCATTTCAAAACTAATGAACACATCAGTCAAATCTGACAGTATATGCATCATTCCATATCTATAGTTACCCACCTCTACAAAAAAAAGAGGGCTATGTTTTGGGCTAAATTCTTCAAAGTTAGGCTTGGTGATTGTAATTACTCAGCACATTCACTCTAATTGTTGTTATTTCCATTTCCACTGTCATAGGCATTGTCTATATCTTTTCCTTGTTCTAATTACTTCAAATTTTCTGACTAGCTTTGCCATCAGTTCAGCTAAGCCTTTCCATGCTTCTCTGAATTTTTCATATTCAATGTTTCTTATGGCTCAAAGATATTCCATTATACTTATGGACCATGATTTGTTTAGTCACTTTGCAATCAATAGACATCTACTTTTCAGTTCTTTGTTACCATAAAAAGTAATTTGGGTTTAGAAAACATAATTTGAAATTTATTCTTTGCTATTCACTACCTGTGAGACAGAGGAACTAGGCGGCACAGTGACGGAGTACTGGACCTAGAGTTGGAAGAACTCCTTTTTATAAGTTCAAATGCTACCTCAGACACATACTAGCTGTGTGACCCTGGGCAAATCACTTAACCCTGGTTGCCCATTTCCTCACCATAAAATGAGCCAGAGAAGGAAATGGTAAACCATTCCAGTGCCTTTGTCAAGAAAACCCCAAAATGCGGTCAGAAAGTGTCAGACACAATTGAAAAGCAACAACCTCAGAGGACCTTTGGCAAGTCACTTCATTTCTCAGTTTCCTCACCTGTAAAATGAGGATATAATCATTGTACTGCCAGTCTCACAGAATTGTAGCAAGGGCTTTCTAAAGCCTAAAGCAATAAATCAATTATTACTTTACTTATTATACAAATTTCATTAACTCATATGTCAAATAATATACCATAACCATGCATGTAATACTATTCTGCAATTCCACTTATACTCCCCAAAGACTGGATCCTCATATCTGTTCTTTAATAATGAAAGTAAAATATTAAATGTAATATTAATTTAAAAAATTGTTGTGGTTGCCATTTATAAAATTAACTCTTAAATAACGAGTCTGTTAGAAGTTCTTAACAATTATGTTTTAATCAAAATGGAGATAAAGTAAAAAAGAGGAAAATGTAGGAAGGAGACAGAAAATATCACCTAGCTAAAATACCCTAAACCGAATCAGGAAGCCAAAATCTGAAGCCCACCAAGTCTCCAAAGTCCACAAAAACCCTTGAATACACAGCAGGCACCAGAGCTCCCACTCCCAACTGTGTTCCACCAAAGTGCCAATGGAGAGAGAGTGTTCCACCAACTGCACCACACCTTTTTCTTACTGTCTCCCTCTGTCTTACACAACGTAGACACACAAAATGGGTTGCAGCTGAAGACAAGCTTGGGGAAGACGAGCCTGGGGAGTGGATTCTATCTACACAGTTCAATTTAGATAGTAAGATTTCATATTACTTTTATTTATAACCCATACTGAATCTATAGGATCACACAGCCTGAATTTTCACACAAATTATCTGGCTTATCGTTCCACCAAGAGTTGCTTCTAGAAATATTGGAAATTTGCTTGTCATGGTTGCATGCATGGAGACCATAAGACAAAAACAGGGTAAGCAGAGCCAAGAAAACAATGTATACAGAATGAATACTGTATACAGTAATTATACCAATGCAAATGGAAAGAACATCTACATACCAAAAAATCAAAAGTGAATGTAACAAAAGGATAAAGATCAAGTAGAACTCGAGTAAAGAGGTATGAGAAGATATTCCTAGTCTTCTTCATGGAGATAAGAGGTCTAATTTGCACGTGTTTTAAATCTTTTTTTTTCAATGTATTGATCAGTTGTCCTGATTTTTTTCCTCTAAAATAATAATATTTGTCACAATGGCTCTATGGGAAGGGAATACTTGGGATAACTATGATGATGGGGAAAAGGGATGATATCAATTTTTCTTTTAAAAATAGATTTTTTAATAAACCTATTTGCCTATCCATTTCTAGAATATATCAAGCATCATGAGTGAGCACTTCTTTCTGCTGAGTTCAAAGGAAAGGTAATAAAAAAATAGCAAGAAGGCATATCACAAGTTCTTGGAATAAACTTAGTCCAAGTTCTTCTAAAACAGAGGTGCCCAATTAGGGGTTCTTGGGATTGGATCAAGCTCTCAGGTCTTAAAGAAGAAAGAGAAAAGTAAAAATAGAGGACTGGCCTTAAAACCAAAAGGATGCTGGGTAATATCTTATAACTGTCATATCCTGGCTACGTGCCTTGGGGCAAATGGCTCACCCTCTCAGTGCTGGAGGTAACTCTCTCAGACTATAAATTGTAAAGGAGGAATCAAACTATCAGTAAACATAGTTTCCTCACCTGGGAGTTTCCTGTACCAATAATTTCGGTAAATTGAGACTAAATGATCTTGAGAAACATTAATCTCCAGACCATTAATTATATAACTGAGTGACTACAGTTAGTCCCAATCATATAATTAGATGTTATGAAAGAAAAAATAGGTAAAATGTAGTACTCTAAAGCTTCCTGGTAGCTAAAAGCAGAAATAACAAGGAGAAATGAGAAATCTGAAAGATATAGAATATGGAAGTCAACAATATAAGTTTTCCTATTCTGAGGAATATCAGGAATCTTGGAAAAAGAGATAATTTAGAAAGAAAATTCTTGCTAAAATTGATCGTTTTAATTATATTGATATTACCTAAGATGTATTCTTTAATTGCATTTGATAATTTAATTCTATTTTATTGTGATATGAATTGGGGGATATTTAGAGAGGGAGGGGATAAATGAAAAATAATTTTAAAATTTCACTGGAATTTTGTTCAAAGTTAAATATTAGGGAGAATTGAATGAATGAATAAAGCATTTATTAAGCACAAACATGCGCAAAGCACTATGCTAAGTGCTGGGGATACAAATAGAAATGTTAGCCTCTGCTTTCAAGAAGTTTACATTCTAATGGGAGTGGCAACCAATAAGGAAGGTTTCAGCTGCAAGTCAGATGGAAAACATGCTTCCCAGGGGGCAGCAACAAAGCAGTTAGTCAATAAGTGTTTATTTTTGAGTGCCAACTATGTGTGACAGCACTGTGCTTCAGCAGATGACAATGCCTTCCTTTTAATATCATTTCCACTGATAAAATTATCTTAGTTTGTGATGTTGAACCATTAGACAGTATGAAAAGCTCAGGAGGCAAGACTGCAGCACCAGGAGGAGGGCTGGTGTCATCTCACCTCTACCACTTACTTGCTGTATAACCTTGAAAAAAATCCCTTTCCCTCTCAGAACTTCCTTCAGTTTTCTCTTCTGTAACCCAGTTAGACTATATGAGTTCCGGATCCCTTCCAGCTCTGACATTCTATGAGCCTATTAAAGGGTCATGGAGAGTATCTCTGAAGGCAAGACCAAGATGGCTAAAATAGGGATCTTCTAAAATGTTAACATAATTACTTATAAAACCACATAAAAATATAAGCTTTATTTAAGAAAATATAGTTCATCTCTACATTCTAGGATGGCCATGCCCACCTACCATGCACACTTGCCCTCTATCCTTTCACTTTTCCTCCCTTTCTCCTTGTCCAATCATCCCCCATCTCTGATCCTTCCCTTAACCTAGATAGCTGGGTGGCACAATGGATGGTGTGTTGGCTTTGGATCTGGGAAGAACCGAGTTTAAATCCTGTCTCAGATACTTGCTAGCTGGATGACCCTGGGAAAGTCATTTAACCACCTACTACTTCATGTTTCTTATCTGTAAAAATGGTGATGATAAAATAGTATCTACCTCTGAGGGTTATAGTGAGAATAAAATCATATTAATGCTTGCAATGCACTCTGTGGTCCATAAAGAGTTATATAACTTCTAGTTATCATCATCATTATGAATAAGCTACAAGAGAAAAGATTAGCTCCATGCCATAAATATCACATTTTGGGTAGAGAAAATGAGATAAAAGTTGTAAAGCGCTTTGCATTTCAAGCATTGTAGAAATGCGAGCTATTATTAGAGAAAAGATCAGCTACATGTCATAGGCATCCTTTGGTGACAAGACAGAGTTACTGCCCTTACACTGAGTCACAAGGCAATAACCGTATTACAAGTACATCCATTTATGACTTCTATTGCAGAGCAGAGATGGCACCAAGAGACAGGAAGCGCATTAGAGATCGCTTATCCAGCCCTCTCATTTTTCACAGGTGAGAAAAATGAGGTCCACATAGTTAAACGATTTGCCCAAAGCCATACAAGAAATAAGCAGCCATGTAGGAATATAAACCTAGTACTTCTGGCTCAAAATCAATTATTCTTTCCACCACAAGTTTGTGAATATGATGTGAAGTGACACTGGCATAGCACACCTGTTCACAAGGATAACTTTGAGGTAGATGAAAGACCTTTTCCAAGACAGCCCTCCCTGTGCAATAAGGCTTATTAAATTCACTTTTGGGGATTGGTTATCTTTGCTGCTCTGAAATCTTAAATTTATAAACTAACAGAATTTCTACTTGACCTATTACCTTGCTCCTTTCACGATATGGCTGATTTTATGAAGACAAAGAGTTCAGAGTGATAAACATCTTGCTATTTAAGAAAGAAAAAGAAATAGGACAGGAAAAAATAGCAGATTGATAGATAATGCTAAATCAGAATATTCTAAGAACAACAAAGAGAAATAAAGGTAAATTCATTTTTATTGAAGTAGCATGTATTTTAAGAGTTGGTTTTCTTGGGGGCAGCTGGGTAGCTCAATGGATTGAGAGCCAGGCCTAGAGATGGGAGGTCCTGGGTTCAAATCTGACCTCAGACACTTCCTAGTTGTGTGACCCTGGGCAAGTCACTTAACCCCCATTGCCTAGCCCTTACCACTCTTCTGCCTCGGAGCTAATACACAGTATTGACTCCAAGATGGAAGGTAAGGGTTTAAAAAAAAAGAGTTGGTTTTCTTAAAGACTTGTACAAGAATATTCATAGCTGCGCTCTTTGTGGTGGCAAAAAAAAATTGGAAAATGAGGGGATGCCCTTCAATTGGGGAATAACTGAACAAATTGTGGTATATGTTGATGATGGAATACTATTGTGCTCAAAGGAATAATAAAATGGAGGAATTCCATGGGGATTGGAACAACCTCCAGGAAGTGATGCAGAGTGAAAAGAGCAGAACCTGTAAATCTTGAAATCTCTCAGACTTGTGAATGTTAAAAAATTTCCGTATTGAGGAATCCTCCATTGGAACAAATTCCCTACTAGAAAACATTCACCATTTTGATGTGAGAACTCTCCAGGATCAGAAATGGGAGGACCTCTACTCCACCCATACTTACGCCTGCTTTAGGGGAGAAAACTCCTTGCTATGGGAGGACCTCTACTCCACCAGTACTTAAGACTGCTTTAGGGGAGAAAACTCCTTGCTAAACCATGAAAGTACTTGGACCCATGCTTATAATAAGGCAAGGAGTTCTTTGAGCCATGCCTGTTTTTTAGAATTGATACAATGGGATGCTAGGTACCTAAAAGGGTCGGGCAAGTTTTCTCTTAATGAGATTAGTCGACTCAGCTGTGTTTTCTCTGGTTCAGATTTACTGAGGGGATTAGTCGACTTAGCAGGAATTCAGATGGGCAGGCCTTTGGAAAACATCTACAGTGATTGGTTGATGTAAGGACTTAGGGGAGGTGACATAGGAGAAAAACCCCTATATAAGAAAAAGCAGAATCTCTTGAGAAAAAAATCCTTTTGGAGAAAGCTATGAGGATTGCTTGTGAAGAATCTCTTGAGAGAGGCTCTGGAGAAGGGAAGCTCTTGGAGGACAATCTCTAAGGAGGTCTTGCTGGAGCTCCTCTGAGGGGACTCTGTCCCTCTGGAGGCTCTGGAGAGAGGCCCTTTGAAACAGTTTCTGGCTGGATCTCTCTTTGAGGAGGACTCTGGCTGGAACTCTCTCTGGTGAAATCAGCTGAGATGGAGCTGGCCTGGTGTCCCTAGAATCCTTGCTTAGACAGACCTTGTGGTGAGTGATAAAAGACTAACTGACTGATCTCTCTCTTAAGACTCAGGTCTAGGCCATGTTGGCTTAAGGCCCTTCATACTTATTTCCTTTCTCTCTCTCTCTCTCTCTCTCTTTCTTTGATTACTCATTGTATTATTAATTAAATTCTCTATAAAACCCAGTTGACTTGGGCATATTGAATAATTGGGAATATTTCCCTGGCGACCACCTTATATTTGATTTAAAAACCAAGACACTGTAGTGAAACATATTTTCTGTGGTCACAATTTACTCACCCTCTCTTATATGTATCACAACTTATATCTTCCACCATTTTCACTCACTACAGTTTACAACATCAACCATTTTAATTATAACAGTTTAAGACCTCAACCATTATAATGATAACAAACCAGAAGAACATTGTACAGTGACTGATACACTGTGGCACAATTGAATATAACAGACTTTTCTACTAGCAGTAATGCAACGATCCAGGACAATCCTGAGGAATTTATGAGAAAGAACACTATCCACATCCAGAGGAAGAACTGTGGGAGCAGAAACACAGAAGAAAAACAACTGCTTGATCACATGGGTTGATGGGGATATGATTGGGATGTAGACTCTAAAAGATCACCTTGGTGAAAATATCAATAATATGGAAATAGGTCTTAATCAATGATACATATAAAAGTCAGTGGAATTTCATGTCGGCTACAGAAGGGGTGTGTATGGAGGGGAGGGAAAGAACATGAATCATGTACCCATGGAAAAATATTCTAAATTAATTAACTAAATGATTTTTTCAAAAAATAAAATAAAAAAGAATTGGTTTTCTTCAAACATATTAAATATATTATTTTCTCGTGTTTTGGCTACTTCATTGTGGCACTTGGGAATTTATGGAGTTGAAAGTGGAAAAAACTCAGTTAAGGATGTCCCCAAAATGGAAAGCCTGGGAAGCTAGGATGGTGGTATATACAACAGAAATGGGGAAATTTGAAAAAGGAAGATTTTTGTGAAAAAGATGATGAGTTCTCTTTTGGATAGGTTCACTTTGAAATACCTCTGAAACATCTGGTCAAACTGGGACTGTAGAACTCAAGAGGCCATAAAACTTTAGAACTCGAGAGGATATAAAAATCTAGGAGTGTACCTAAAAGGAGGAGGTGATGAGCATGATGGAGATTGAGAAAAGGTCAGTGGATTTGGCAATTAAGAGATCATTGGTAACAACAAGGTCAGAAGCCAGGATGAAGGGGGTTTAAAATAGAGGGAAGTGGAGTCACTGATTATAAATAACTTTCTGAAAGAGTTTAGTCAGAAAAGGGAGGAGAGGATAGAAAGATAGAGGTGAGATACAGAATGATAACTAGTAGGGATATTAGGATCCAAAGAAGGATTTTTATAATGATGGAGACAGAGAAGTGTCAGAGGAGTCAGGATTAGGGTCAGACTGATGATAGTGTAAGCAATCTCCTCAAGGAGGTGGTACATTAAAGGGGTCATCTTTTCATCTGAAACTAGAAGGGAGGCGAGGAAAGATGACTGAGCGAAGTGAGATGAGGAAAAGGGGAGAAGAGGGAGTTCTTGATGGAATCTCTCAATTTTGTTGGAGAAGTATGAAGAGAGGGTTTGGAACTAGTGCTATAAGAGCCTTGTGGAAAGATGAGAAAATATGGAACAGCTGCTGTAGCAAGTGGACTAGTGAAAATGGATTAGGAAAGAGAAAATGGGTGTCTTGCTGCATTGAGGGCCCAGTTGAGATTAGTAACATAATTTTGTAGAAGACCCAACCTCCATGCATGGGTTTATGATTTCTTCCAGCTCTGCAGAGCAGCATGTGAATAGGGATGATGGGGATAGATGGAAGAAATAACCCAGGGTTAGTTTTGGCAAGGCATGATTGGCCACAGGACAAGGAAACAAAGGGGGTAGTGTAAAGTTTACTCTTGTCCCCTGGGAACTTACCTTCAAGTAAGTTCTTTGTCCCGATGGACCCTTGTTCCAGACTGAATGATGGACCATCAAGCGCCCATTGAGCACCCTGGATAGAAGAGGTGGATGCAGTCAGATGGCCTTAGTTTCTCTTCTTGTATTTCGCCCTCTCCCAAGTATCTCTTTCCCAGGCCTCTATGTAACCAATCAGTGTCCATCCTTTCATATATTCCCTAAAGTATAAATATAGCCCCAAGTCCTTAAGTTCAATGGAAATGTCTATTATTGGTGTTTTTCCTGAGATGGTCTTCCCAGAGTCCCCGAGCTTGGCTCTGTCTGGGGTGTGTATGACCCCGTGCAGTGCCCATGCCAGCATTGTCTCCCTTGCCCCAAGACCTGCTCTCTTAAATGCTTTGGTAGTTCTGTGTTCTTCAGGTTGCCAGCTGGAGGAATAGAAATGGGAAACGTAGAGGACAGAAACAAGTTTGTTGCCCAGAGTGTGGGCATTTCAGAGGACACTGTGAATAGATATTGAGGGGAGACAGGAAGAGTAGAGGGGCATTAGAGTGGGCAAACCACCTTCTCCCTGCTGGGCCAGGCCCTGGGGATGCAGCAGGTGCAGGGAGCCTCATCCCCAGGGGGGCAGCCACTAGCAAAGGTGGGAATGACAGGGAAGGGCCAGAGCAGGAACCTGTTTTAGCCCCTAAGAGAAGGACCTGATCCAAGGTGGATTTCACACAAATTGAAGTGTAGGGGAGGCAGAGTGAGGGCAGGGAACAAGAAGAAGCTTCAATTTGGAGTAGAGGAAGGATGCCACCTGAAATAAGGCGGGGAAGTGTGCAGCCGCCAGCCCTGGGGAAGGGGGGGGGGGCTTCACTGTCAGGCCAAGGACTTTGTGTTAAGAAGTCACTTTCTTTTTCACAGCAGACTGATGAGGGCTCTCTTAGAACACCGTTCCTAGCCTGGTTTGCAGGCAACTTATTTATAGAATAGTCAAGAGCATTGAGCCAGTGCTCAGTCCCTAATCGGCTGTTTTATTCCTCATAATAAAGATTTACTACCGACCCAGGGAAAATCATTAGGGCTCAAGTTGTAAATTCAAGTCCACACCTGGTGTGCTATTTGTCAAAGCTCACAAAAGCCCAAATTAAAACGCATTAATTACTCATTGGGAAAACATCAAGAGCCTTCATTTAGTTTGAACCAGAAAACTCCCTAAGCCAGCCAACGAAGCCGGCTCTTTCTTCCCCTTCCAGCACATGAAAGCTAGCATTAATAACATTTGGTTTCTAATCAACGCCATGATCAGCTTCTACGACCGATCTTATTAGCTATACCAGCTGAGTTAAGAGCTCTTTTTGGGGCGTTTTCAAAAACCTCATTAAAACAAATATTGACTTTTTTTTTTCCTGAATCTTAACTAAAAGTCCACAAATGGGCTTTCTACTGATGCCCGAGGGGAGAAATGCCACCTGGGAGCCTTCCAACATTTAGGAGAGCCAAGGAAGCAATGGGCCAGACCCCAAACCCCCGCCTCTCCCCGAGGCACCTCGGCTAGTCGTCAGGCTGGAGGGCGGGAGTCAAGACAAGGTGGGCAGGCATTGGATAAGGACTGGGAGGGCTGGGCATACCTGCTTCTTATGAGCTGGTCTGGCCTGGCCTGGGACAAATAGCTTCTCTGGAGCTTCCTTCCCTGGAAAATGAAAGAGTCAGACCAGACAGCCTCTGAGGTCCTTGGGCCCAACGTGATTTGGTGTCCTTCCGTCACCCCCCTTTTGGGGAAGGTCTTTCCTGAAGGTATCCAATGAAAGGGGCCGCACCCTCGCGGACCTTCCAGGATCCCGCAATCCCTGTTATCTCCCTTCTCAAACCCTCCCAGGGACCGTCTCCTACTCCATGACGCCCCCAGGCAAAATAGACGGTAGTTAGTGGTGGCATCGCAGAATTGAAAGAGACCTGAGCAGTCTTTGTCCCCGGATAAAGGGATGAGGAGAAGACCGCGCTACTTTCCATCTATTAAGCCTAGGTTTTCTCTTGGAAACACTGAGGTTAATAGAGGCAGACTTGGCAAAGGTGGGGCCTTTTCCACAGAGGGGAAATGAAGCCTGCACACTTTCCAGGCCAGTAGGCTTGACTTCGACTCTTCCTACGAAGGCTGATAAGTGAACATCTAATGAAGTGGGAGCGCGAGGGCTTTCACCAATTGGATTGGGCTTCACCAAAAGGAAGTCATCCTAACCTTTCTTCCTTTCCTTTCCTGATAGGCTTACTAGATGAGTAGAGTATAGGATTGTTTGTTGTTGTTGGGATGTACCCCACTGGCAATCCAGTAAAGGCTGCCCTCCTCCATTTGTAAGTATTAAGAATGCATAGGATTATGAAGGAAATCCCGTAGTTATTACAATGTTTTCTTAAAGCTCAAGGACCCCAGGTTAAGAGCGCCTGCTCTAAATGTAGTTCATCTAGATTTTAACAATGCATTTGACAAAGTCCCTCAAATGATTCGTGTGCACAGTATGAAGAGGTGGACAGCACTGCTATTAGGCGCACGTGGAGTAAGCTGAATAACTGGATCCAAAGAAGTCACCAAAGATTCAACGCCATCCTGGAGAGGACTGGAGTAGGTTGCCCGCCACTCCTAATGCGTGCTTGGTCCTGTGCTCTTTAACTTTTTTAAAAATCCAGTTAAATGTTATTTGCTCCATGAATTTTTCTGAAGTATATGCAATATGTATCTTCTTTCATAGAAATATACAGTATGACAACACATGTATAACCTATGTTATATTATTTGCCTTCTTAGAGAGTAGGGAGGGGAGAGAGGGAGAAAACATGAGTTGCAAAATGCCAGAAAATGATTATTGAAAATTATATCAACATGTAAACTGGAAAAAATTAAAAATAGATGACCAGTGGATTGAAAAAAATTAATAATAAAATCAGTTAAATGCTTATTGAATTTTCAAATGACATAAAGAGGACTAGTTAACATGCTGGATGAAAGATTCAGAAAGTAGAAAGAGGTAAATTGTCTAGAAATACAGTGTGAATCTAAGATAAAATTTAATATAGATAAATGTTGTCTTATACTCGGGCCAAAAAGTCAAATTTATAGGTAAAGTCAAAGAAGGTACACAGCTAGATAGTATTTCATGTGAGAAATGATCTGAGAATTTTAGTGGACTGTGTTGTTTGTGAGAACAAATTCCAAAATCTGAAATAGCTTTAGAAAAAAAATTTATTAGATCATTTGGATTGTTGTTCAGTTGTCTGGGAGAGGAGAGCAAGCCAGATAGGAGGGGTGGCTCCTTCTCTGGTTTCTGGAAGGTTTATGTTATGTAGAATTTAGACAAGAGTGGCCACATGTAAATTGATATGTATACTTTTGCTAAAAGGGCAACTTGAGCAAAATACAAGGGAACTCAAAACACAAGCTTAGGTAGACGCATCACTAGTTCCTGGGCATGCATCAATAACAAAACTGTTAGAAATCATATGATTATTTCAAAAGATGCAGAAAAAGCTTTTGACAAAATACAATACCCATTCCTATTAAAAACACTAGAGAAAATGACCAAATAAAATAATGTTTAAAAGCTAAAAACAAAAACAAACCACTAGAGAGAGGGGGCAGCTGGGTGGCTCAGTGGCTGAGAGCCAGGCCTAGAGACAGGAGGTCCTAGGTTCAAATCTGGCCTCAGACACTTCCCAGCTGTGTGACCCTGGGCAAGTCACTTAACCCCCATTGTCTAGCCCTTACCAGTCTTCTGCCTGGGAGCCAATACACAGTATTGACTCCAAGACAGAAGGTAAGGGTTAAAAAAAAATAACATTAGAGAACACTGGAATAAATGGAACATTGCTCAAAATGATAAATAGCATCTAAAGCCATCAGCAAACATTTTCTGTAAGGAAGATAAGCAAGAAGCCTTCCCTATAAAATCAGGAGTGAAATAGTGATGCCGGTTATCATCCCTACTATTCAGTATTATACTAGAAATGCAAGTTATAGCAATGAGAAGAAGAAATTGAAGGAATTAGAATAGGCAATGAGGAAATAAAGCTATCACTTTTTGCAGATGATATGATGGAAAACCTAGAGAATCCTAAAGAATCAATCAAAAACTAATCAAAACAAGCTCCTGAGGATGGTAACCCAAAACAAGAATGCTTTGTGTGGATCCAGAACCTGGAGGAAATTAAATATGTTGTAGCATTCCTAGAGTTACTGGGGTCAGTGGACATTCTGGGTGTGGACAAAATTTAATCACACAAGGTTGAATTTAAACAATGTAATATTTTTCCTGACATCATAATAAATCATTTCCCCTACAATTTCAAACTCAAAAATGACTCAATAGTGTGATATAATAGCTTCATGTCACCTAAGGCTTTACTGAGAGGAATGTGTCTAGCACCTAAGGAATGCTCTACGCTGGTCAGATTCCAGAGAGTCCAGTGTAGTGGTGGTGATGGGACACCACTTGGTGAAAGACCTGAAGATTATGTTAAAAGTAGCCCAATTAAATCTGATTATTTGTCTTCTATATCTGATTGATTATCTATAATCTGATGATTATCTTAGAGAAGGAAAGACTTTGGGGCAAGGGAGTGGAATCCAATAGCTATTTTCAAGTATTTGAAGGTTTGATGTAAGTATGAGAAATAACATTTATTCTGTTTGGTCTCATTGTAGAATTAGAAATAGAGTGCAAGTTGCAAACAGGCAAACTTAGATTTGGTATAAGGAAAGCTTCCCAATCCTGAGTAACATCCAAAAGGAGAATAGGCTTCCTGGGCAAATGGTAGGTTCTCCTGAACTGGTGATTTTCAGATAATGACTTCAGATTTGTCATGTTTTAGGGAAGATTCTTTTTCAGTTATAGCTTATACTAGATGACTACTGAGATCACTGTGAAAATGATTGCCTCACAAGGCAGTCCACTCCATTCTGGAACTCAGGGCTCTGCTGTTAGCCAGCTAAAGTATGTTATAGCAGTAGATTTCTTTCTTTGTCTTCCTTCTTTCCTTTCTTCCTTCCCTTACATTAAATCAGGAAACCTAGCCTACTGATGGCCACATGCTACAATTCCATTTCCCCTAAGGAAACCCAGTGTTACATTGGACTCTCTTCCTTCCCATCCCGCCTTTAGCAGAACCATTAGAGTCCTTCCAATCTGAATTCTACAGCTATAATAAATAAAAACCATACAAGGGCTGAAGATAATCAGGATGATAAAAGGCCATTATTAGTGACCATCATCCATTACGAAACTACCCTTCCAGGAAGAATACATGTTTTCTTCACTTCTAAATGCCATAATCCACATTCTAGGGTACAATGAGCCTGTTTTGTCTTTTTGAATAATTGGGGTCACTGAAAGAGGATGAGATTTCTAATTAAGAGCTGATTAGATGAAAACCATGGAAACCAAGGGCTCCCACAGAATAACAGGCAAAGTGTGATGAGGCAATAGGTGGTAGAGCTGCCCCAAACAACTCCTACTGATTCTGTAATAACTAAATGAGATTATTCAGGCCAAATCATTCCCAGTGTTTTGGGTTTTTTCTCTCTTTCTGGACGTGTAGATAGGATGATTCCAGTGACTTTTGTGAGAGGATCTGACCTCTTGCAGAGGACTCCTTTCTTTCTTGCCCATTCAATTGAATCTAGCTAGCATTTGTTAGGCATCTAATATGTGTCAGGCACTGTTCTGTGCACTAGAGACATGAAGGGAAAAAAAAAAGTTCCTTCCCTCAGGGAGCTCATGTTCTGTTTTATCTCAGGCTCCTGAGTCCATGGTGGGCACAGTTATTAATCAACCAGGGATCAGAGCTGTTAAGCTAGCTAAGCTATTAAACCATTAGGCCCTAATAGAAAGCAGTTGTTAGAACTAGCAAGCATCAGCAGCTGAATCTTTAGGTAGGATCAGAGTTACTGTTGGGTCCACTAGATCCTTGCTGCTCTGTCTCACTCCACTGGGCTGTTGGATCACTTTGGAAAAGGAAGGTTCAGAGCAGTGTAAGAGAGGAATTTGCAAAAGAGAGAAATCAGATCCAGTGGTGCAAGGAGTAGCCCACGTGGGGGGAAGGGCAGAAGGAAAAACTCAAGATTCCAGTGAGAGAACAGAAGCTGTAAGAATTCAGAAATTGCCAGCTCAACTCACTTCTCCAGATGTGTGTTTGAGAAGAAGATCTGAGGCTGGAGGTCCCTTTGGACATCAACTGCTTCCTAGTGAACCCCTGAAATCTCTTACTAAACTCAAATATTGTAGATTGGACTTTGAAAGAAGTCATCTACTGAGAGAATCCTCTCAAAAGATTATTTTCCACCTCTCTCTCCCCAGCTTGTCCTGAACTTCATTTTCTAACTAGATTAGATCAGGAGCAGGGACAAATCAGTAGCTTATTAGAAGAGGGGTCAAGGCTGAGAGCCTGGACCCCCAAGATTTGGAGGGAAGGTCAGTTTGCCAGTCCATAGGGATTCCTGCTACCTACTTTCCTCACCAAATACTCTCATCTCTCCTTTCCCTGAGTAATCCTTATTAAAGTGTTACTACCTAGATCAGGTCTGCCTAGTTTCTGACACTGAGGAAGGGGACTGAAGATTTGGGGGGAATTATATCTCATCCCAAAGAAGAGGATTAGCTCAAACCCTAGAGATCCAACAGCTAGATCCAAAGAGTAATCTTTTCCCCTGGGCTGAGGAGTAATCTCAGGTCTTAAGGGGAAGAAGTGGCAGTTGGGGTACTGTGTATGTAGTCCTTTAGTAAAGAAATGAAAGCTATCAACAATAATGTGGAGAAATGCTCAAAGTCACTAATAAGGAAAATATAAATTGAAACAACCCTGAGATTCCATCTCACAATCAACAGATTGGTATAGATGATTAACAAAAAGGAAGATGGCAATTATTGGAGGGGCTATGGAAGAATAGGCACATGAATGTACTCTTGGTTGAGTTATGAATTGATCCAACCATTCTGGAAACCAATGTGAAACTATGTCCAAAATTTAACTAAACTGTACATACTCTTTGACCCAGCAGTTATGTATGTACCACCTCCAGTGAGGTCAGGGACAGAGGGAAAGGACCCATGGATACAAGAATATGTACAGTATTTTGTGACAAAGAATAGAAAAAAATGTATTCATACGTTGGGAAATGGACATATCATAGTATAATTAGTGGACTTTTATTATAGTCTAAGAAATGAATATTATGACAAGTTGAAATAACCATGGAAAGATTTATATGAACTAATGCAGAGTGAATAGCAGAACTAGAAAAAGTTATGTGGTAAGCCCAATAGCGTAAGTAGAAACAACAAAGTTTGACTGATCCTAACTTTTAAAGGTTGCCAATTAATCCTTTCTTCCTCCTCAAGATAGAAAAGGAAAGGACTAGGAGTACTAGAGAACCAGATATGCATTCTCATATATGGCTAATATCCTGATTTGTTTTGCTTGCAAAGGGAGCTAGAATCCTTTACGTCCTAGTTTTATCATTAACTAGCTGTGTGACCCTAGGCAAATCATTTATTCATCTCTAAAATGAGGTAATAATATTTATACTACTTATTTCATTGGGGTTATTGTGAGGAAATAATTTTGTAAACCTTGAAGTACATTTAATATGAGTGTTTACTAATGCTTTAGATTCTATGTGAAGAATTGAAGGTACCTATAGGAGTGAAATCATGGTTCCCCTTTACTGTTTCCTATACTTCAGTAAAAACATGTTATCTTATTAGTGAACTAGTTGATATATCCATTTATTGATGGAACAAATCTTATGCTTCACTATGTAATAAATATTAATAAGAATTAAAATGGTTTCAGCAGTGGAAAATCTGATTGATTGGTGCTATTATTTGGTCAGATGGTCTTGGATGCTGATTAATAAAGGTGTAAGGTCATAAAATAAATATTTGGTGTAGAAAACAGATGGAAGGGACCCAGAAAAACACAAGGGAATTGAAATATGTTAGTCTTTGATGCTAATAAGCATGCAACATTCATTTTTCTTATAAGCCATCATACAGGTATCATTTTTAAATGGTTAATGGTTAATTTCAGGGAATTCTCAATCTCTGAGCCAGCTGTCACCTGTGGGAGACACAGGTCCATACAAACTGATCCTTGAGTGACTATGTACTACAAGGAACTCTGTCCCCAAGGATACTTCTGGCTTTAAGAAGTTAGTAAGTCTTAGTTTTAACTGCCTATTTTCCCTTTAAAAGCCAAGATTGCCATTCTCTGTTATGCATCTCCATGTGGATTGCTCTGTAGGAAGTTGAACTCCTTGATGTTAATAACTCGAATTCTGACACCACTACCCCTCCCCACTGAGATCTTGCTGTGTTTTCATATCAAGTCTTAAAATTCTTTTAAGAGTCTGAATTGCTCCAAGGCAAAAATAGCTTAAAATGTACAAGAATTAGAGTATACACAACATTAAGTTCAAATCACATTTTGTGGCAGAAAAATATCAGGGGATCTTCAAATAGCTCAGATTTTAAAGGAAGTTCAAGTCCATGTGGATATTGATTTTTTCCCCCTCCTCAATCTTGCACTTATTGTCCATGGTAAATCAATAAATCCAAATGAAATCCATGCCAATGAACTCTAGTTACACATTGTCTAATTCAGGATTATCTTTACTTTTACAGGATGTTAGTATCCACATTCTTTATTAGGCCAGGACAATGATCCTTTAGTTATTGTGTGGATATCAGTAAAAGGATATTGAGTTTAAGACTATTGTGTCCAAAAGATAATGAGATAGTACTCAAACTGAGCAACTAAGAGGGGACAAGATATCATACTAGGGATGATAAGGATAATGAAATCATTTAACTTCTACAAGCCTCATTTCCCTCATATGTAGAATAGAGATAAATACCTTTTGAAACTAGGTCACAAGTTATCATAAGGCTCAAATGAAATCAAGTAGTCAAAGCTTCTTGTACATCAGGATACATGTTAGTTTTTATCTTAAAGTAAAGTAAACCAGTCTTAGTTATACATTTTCTTTTGATTTAAACTAGAGAAGGAAAAGTTGGCATCCTTAACCAATTATAACAACCACTCACATTTCTTGGATGTTTCCTAGTCCATACTGCATTATAGTCCTAAATGTTTTGCATACAGTATTCTTATTTAACACTCTGACTAACCCTTTGAGGTAATGCTGGGGGCCACCAGTCCACTATGCCTTGACAGTCATGTGTGATAGCTAGGGAGACCACAGAATGGTCCTTGGTGAGATGTGACTGTCCAATCTATCCCCCTTGCATGACCTCTTTCATCAATGCCCCTTACCTATGAATTGACATGATTATTATTCCCCCTAGTCTCAAAAGAAATAATGGAAGAGCAAAACACATGTACCCTAATTCCCTAAAACATCACCAAAAGATCAAACCCTTAAACCCAATCCCAAAAAGACTATCATGGGTTAACTTTTACTTAGGTACATAATTCCCAGCAAAACCACAGCTACAGGCCAAGCCCAAAACTTTCTCATGAATTAATCATAGAGACCCATATAATACGTACAGGTACAATACAGCTACACTAAGCTTCAACATGCTTCAGTGACTCAATTACACAAATCAGTAGCTCAAACTCCCTAGTAAACCACCTGTGATGAAATCATTTATCTTGTATGCAACCTTTATTCTGTCTGTAATCACGATACAAAAATATAGAATGTTAATCAAGTGATTTGTTAAAAGTTAATGTATCATTTTTCCTATTATCTCTCTTTGATTTTGTATACCTGCATGCCAAGAATATGGATATAAAAATAAATCTCAAGCCTGGGAATGTCGGAGTAGCTCGGAGATGCAAAGCAATCCCATGACCTTTATGATTAAGCTGTGTTCCGTTTGTTATTTATTTTATTTTATTTATTTTGACTGATTGTTCGCCACTAGTTGGGAACTCTGGAGTTGCAAGTGAGGCTGGACCCTGACCGCGGCAAGGTAGGCATTGTAAAGTGTTGCTATTTTATAGATTAAGAAACTAGACTAGAAAGTGACAACGAGGAAACAACATAGTAAAATTTATGGGATACAGCCGAAGTAGTACTTATGAATAGAAATTCATATCTATAAATGCTTATATAAGTAAAACAGAGAAAGAGCAGATTAATGAACTGGTCATACAATTTAAAAAACTAGAAAAAGAACAAATTTAAAATACCAAATTAAATACCAAATTGAAAATCCAGAAAATTAAGGAAGAGATAAATAAAATTGAAAGAAAATCATTGAACTAGTAAATAAGATAAGGAGTTGGTTTTATGAAAAAAAAAATAGATAGACCATTGGTTAACTCAACTTAAAAAAAAAGAAAGAAAACCAAATTACCAGTGAGAAATAATTGTGTGTGCTATTCTCAGATTAAGTATTCAGTTTATACCCTGATCCCCTTATTCTCAAGGTAAAAACACCCAATTAACACCTTTTGGTTGAGAAAGGGATGTAGAAACCTAATTTGTTACCTTTTACTCTCTCTTTTTTTAAAACCCTTACCTTCTGTCTTGGAACCAATATTGGCTCCAAGGCAGAAGAATGGTAAGGGATAGGCAATGAGGGTTAAGTGACTTGCCCAGAGTCACACAGCTAGGAAGGCCAGACATGAACCAAGGACTTCCCATCTGTAGGCCTGGCACTCAATCCACTGAGCTACTCAGCTGCCCCCTTACCTTTTTTGACTGAAGACTCTGGGACAAGTTTGTGAAGGAAATGGATAAAAGACAAAAGGGCAATAAACAACTTAGTTGCTCCTGTTACTTCACGTAAACCAGGTTATAAGCATATGTGTTTTGGGTTGTCAGTCAGGGCTGGGGAGAGGGGGTGGGCCTGACAAGGGAGGTGGGAGGAGCCTTGCTTTGGGAACTTGTATATATTGCCTGCTTGCTGTCTTGTCAGTTGACACTTCTTAGCCCATCATTGAAGTGCTCCCCTTCATGAAAGAAATAAACAACTGCTTTTTAAAAACTCTTACCTTCTGATTCCAAGTTTTGTTTATTTAAGTGTGTGGGGCATTTGTGCTCATTTTTATCTCATGCAATCAGTATCAAAAATGAAAAAGACAAGATCATAACCAATGTAGAAGAAATTAAAGCAATTATTAGAAATTGTTTTGCTCGGACTTCTGGTCAAGATGGCGGTGTAGAAGCAGCAAAAGTTCAGACCTCAGAAACCCTTCCTTACCGATTGCAAACAGAGTGCTCCTAGGCCACCAAAATTTAAGCTGAACAACAGGATAGACCTGGGGAAACCTCCTCCTGGACCCGGATCAAAAGGTACCACACCCCAAAAGCCAGAACCCTAGATCACTCCAATCTAAGGGGTAGACTGAAAGAAGGTCCCAGGACCCATCCCCCCCAACCCAGAGTGCTGAGCCCACGGCAGCAGCGGGAACCTCAGGGCTCTGAGGACTCACCTTGAAAACAACCTGAGCCAGTCTCTGGGGTGCCCAACACAGACGGCAGGGAAACTTAGAGAGAAGGGGGAAGCCTGTAGGCCCATGGCTGGGTCCTTCCATCTGAGTCTCAAGGGAGGTCCCAGCTTTAGGGCACCAGCCGAACCCAATCCCATCAGGAGCCCTCAGAGCTACTGAAAAGAGAGAAATCTCAGGGCTGGCAAAGGGGTTGTTCCAAAGAGCTTACCTCAAAAGTAACCCGGGCCAGTTTCTGGGCATTCAACACAGACTGTGGAAGAGGAGGTTGCTGCTTTTCTTTTTCTTACTTTTTTTTTGGCTCCAGGATCATTTGGCCCACACCACCTGAACCTAATCTCATCAGGAGCCCTCAGAGTCCAGGCAAGCCACAACCCCTCCCCCCTTAGAGAGCTGGGTCTTCTGAAAAAAACAGAAACCTAGAGGCGAAGTCAAGATGGCAGCCTAGAATGAGCATAGACCTGGAAGCCTGGCCAGAGCTTTAGAGATCCTCCATATCTGCTCCAGCCTTCCAGGAAGTTTAAAACTCAGAGTAAACCCAGCCCAACTAAGCTGAACTCAATCCCATCAAAAGTCTCCAGAACACAGGGAAGCCCAGGCTCCCCATCCATCCTCATTGACTGCTGGACTTTAAGCCAATCAAAAGCCTCCAGAGGACAGGAAAGCTCAAACCCCCAACAACCCTCCCTCAGAGATTACACCAAGAGATCCTCTGTTAAAGCTCCAAGAGGGGAGACTGATAGAAGTCCCTAAAAAACAAAAAAAAAATGAGAGGAACAAGAGCACAGACAAATATGGGGAGGAAAGAGGGGTGAATTTGAACAAAAAACAGAAACAGAAGAAAGAAACTACAATAGACAGCTACTACTCAGCAAATGGAACAGAGGGGGAAGAGATCAGCAAATGATAAACCAGAAATCCCAGCGAATTGGATACAGGCTGTGGAAGAACTCAAAACACAACTAAGAGAGGCTGAAGACAATTGGGAAAAGAACTTAAAAATTAAGATAAGTCATCTGGAAACAGAGGCACTTGAACTAAAACAAGAAAATAGTGTCCTGAAAGCCAAAATCATCCAGCTGGAAAATGAGGCAAAGGAGATAAAAGATGAGGCAAAGGAGATGAAAGACAAGATAAAGAGGAAGAAAGACGATCTTCAAAGAAAATCAGACCAAAAGGAAAAAGATGATCAAAAAGCCAGAGATGAAATCCAATCTTTAAGAACCAGAGTAAAACAACTAGAATCAAGTGACCTCACAAGGCAGCAGGACACTATAAAACAAAACAAAAAGAATGAAAAAATTGAGGAAAATGTGAAGCATCTCATTCACAAAACAGATGATTTAGAAAATCGATTGTTCAATAAGAGACAATTTAAGAATAATTGGACTACCAGAAGACCACAACAAAAGAAAAAGCCTGGACATAATACTAGAGGAAATTATCCAGGAAAACTGTCCCGAAATCCTAGAACAAGAGGGGAAAGTGGAGATTGAAAGAATCCACAGATCACCCCCTGTATTTAATCCCCAACTGACAACACCAAGAAATGTTATAGCCAAATTCAAAAACAATCAGATGAAAGAACAGGTATTACAAGCTGCCAAGAAGAAACCATTCAGATACCATGGAAACATGGTGAGGATAACACAGGATCTGTCTGCATCCACACTGAAGGACCGAAAGGCATGGAATATGATATTCCAGAAAGCAAGGGAACTAGGCCTACAGCCAAGAATAAAATACCCATCAAAACTGACTATATTCTTACAGGGGAAAGTATGGTCATTTAACACAACAGAAGAGTTCCAAGCATTCATAAATAAAAGACCAGACCTGAACAGAAAATTTGAAGTCCAACCACAGAACTCAAGAGAATCATCAAAAGGTAATTTAAAAAGAGGGGAAAAACAACAACAACAAAAAAGGTTTTTTTTAAGAGACTCAATAAGTTAAAATGATATGTATCCCTATAAGAAAAGAGGTCATTGGCAACTCTTAAAAACTGTTGCTATCACCTAAGCAGCTAGAAGAACTACACTCAGAGGGAACAGTGACAAACTGTATAGGATGAAAGGACAAGACAAATAGGTATATAGATATATGCATGCATAAATACATATACATGTGTATGTGTATATATATATATATATATATATATATACATGACTAAAGCTAAAAAAGAAAAGAGGTTATGACTAAAGAAATGGGAAACAAAACAAATAGGGGTAAATTTATATGTCACAAAGAAGCTCATGGTGGGAGGGGGGTGAACATCGATACACTGGAAGGGTAAAGAGGTTGGAGATAGGAAATACTCAACTCTTATGTACTTTGAAACTGACCCAAAGAGGGAAGAACAATCCAATCCATTGGGAAGAGAATAGATTTGCGCCCTATAGGGGAGTAGAAGGGTAAAAAACAGACTGGTGGGAGGGAAGCAGTACAAGGGAGGGAGAGGGTGGGGGAGAAATTTTAAAAAGACTACAGGGGAAAATAAGGGAGGGAATAAGAAGGGAGGGGGGTAGAAAGGGAAATACAAGGGGGACTGATTTAAAGTAAATCACTGGACTAAAAGGTAGAGCTGAAGAAGAAAGGTTAGAATTAGGGAAGGATATCAAAATGCCAGGGAGTCCACAAGTGACAGTCATAACATTGAACGTGAATGGGATGAACTCACCCATAAAACGTAGACGAATAGAAGAATGGATTAGAATCCAAAACCCTACCATATGTTGTCTCCAAGAAACACACATGGGGCGGGTAGACACCCACAAGGTCAGAATTAAAGGATGGAGTAAGACCTTCTGGGCCTCAACTGACAGAAAGAAGGCAGGAGTGGCAATCATGATATCTGATAAAGCCAAAGCAAAAATAGACCTGATCAAAAGGGATAGGGAAGGTAATTATATTTTGTTAAAAGGGACTTTAGATAATGAGGAAATATCACTAATCAACATGTATGCACCAAATAATATAGCACCCAAATTTCTAATGGAGAAACTAGGAGAATTGAAGGAAGAAATAGACAGTAAAACCATATTAGTGGGAGACTTGAACCAACCATTATCAAATTTAGATAAATCAAATAAAAAAATAAATAAGAAAGAGGTAAAAGAAGTGAATGAAATCTTAGAAAAATTAGAATTAATAGACATATGGAGAAAAATAAATAGGGATAAAAAGGAATACATCTTCTTCTCAGCACCACATGGCACATTCACAAAGATTGACCATACATTAGGTCACAGAAACATAGCCCACAAATGCAGAAAAGCAGAAATAATGAATGCAGCCTTTTCAGACCACAAGGCAATAAAAATAACGATCAGTAATGGTACATGGAAAACCAAATCAAAAACCAATTGGAAACTAAACAATATGATACTCCAAAATCGTTTAGTTAGAGAAGAAATCAAAGAAACAATAATTTCATCGAGGAAAATGACAATGGTGAGACATCCTTTCAAACCTTTTGGGATGCAGCCAAAGAGGTAATCAGAGGTAAATTCATATCCTTGAGTGCATATATTAATGAATTAGGGAGGGTATGGACCAATGATTTGGAAATGCAAATCAAAAAACTTGAAAGTGAACTAATTAGAAACCCCCAGAATAAAACCAAACTAGAGATCCTAAAAATTAAGGGAGAAATTAATAAAATCAAAGTGATAGAAATATTAAATTAATAAACAAGACTAGAAGCTTGTACTTTGAAAAAAACAGACAAAATAGACAAAGTGCTGATCAATCTAAATAAAAAAAGGAAAGAAAAAAGGCAAATTAACAGCATCAAAGATGAAAAAGGGGACCTCACCTCCAATGAAGAGGAAATTAAGGCAATCATTAAAAACTACTTTGCCCAACTATATGGCAACAAATATACCAACCTAGGTGATATGGATGAATATTTACAAAAATATAAATTGCCTAGACTAACAGAAGAAGAAATAGAATTCTTAAATAATCCCATATCAGAAAAAGAAACCCAACAGGTCATCAAAGAACTCCCTAAGAAAAAATTCCTAGGGCCTGATGGATTCACAAGTGAATTCTATCAAACTTTTACAGAACAGCTAATCCCAATACTACACAAACTATTTGACATAATAAGCAAAGAGGGAGTTCTACCAAATTCCTTTTATGACACAAATATGGTACTGATTCCAAAGCCAGGCAGGTCAAAAATGGAGAAAGAAAACTATAGACCAAAATCTCTAATGAATATAGATGCAAAAATCTTAAATATGATACTAGCAAAAAGACTCCAGCAAGTGATCAGAAGGGTCATCCACCATGCTCAAGTAGGATTTATACCAGGGATGCAGGGCTGGTTCAATATTAGGAAAACCATCCACATAATTGACCATATCAACAAACAGACAAAAATCACATGATTATTTCAATAGATGCAGAAAAGCCTTTGATAAAATACAACACCCATTCCTATTAAAAACACTAGAAAGCATAGAAATAGAAGGGTCATTCCTAAAAACAATAAACAGTATATATCTAAAACCATCAATTAACATCATCTGCAATGGGGATAAACTAGATGCATTCCCAATAAGATCAGGCGTGAAACAAGGATGCCCATTATCACCTCTATTATTTAACATTGTACTACAAACACTAGCAGTAGCAATTAGAGAAGAAAAAGAAATTGAATGCATCAAAATAGGCAAGGAGGAGACCAAGTTATCACTCTTTGCGGATGATACGATGGTCTACTTAAGGAATCCTAGAAAATCAACCATAAAGCTAGTCGAAATAATCAACAACTTTAGCAAAGTTGCAGGTTACAAAATAAATCCCCATAAGTCATTAGCATTTCTATATATTTCCAACACAGCTCAGTGGCAAGAATTAGAAAGAGAAATCCCATTCAAAATCACCTTAGACAAAATAAAATACCTAGGAATCTATCTCCCGAGACAAACACAGGAACTATATGAACACAACTACAAAACACTCTCCACGCAAATAAAACTAGACTTGAGCAATTATAAAAATATTAACTGTTCATGGGTAAAACGAGCCTATATAATAAAAATGATCACCCTACCCAAACTTATTTATCTATTTAGTGCTATACCCATTGAACTTCCAAATTTTTTTTTTTACTGACTTGGAAAAAACCATAACGGAGTTCATTTGGAAGAACAAAGGGTCAAGGATATCCAAGGAAATAATGAAAAAAAAAATACAAAGGAAGGGGGCTGTGCAGTCCCAGATCTCAAACTATATTACAAAGCAGCAGCCATCAAAACAATTTGGTACTGGCTAAGAGAGAGAAAGGAGGATCAGTGGAATAGACTTGGGGCAAGTGACCTCAGCAAGACAGTACATGACAAACCCAAGCCCAGCTTCTGGGACAAAAACCCACTATTTGACAAAAACTGCTTGGAAAACTGGAATACAGTGTGGGAGAGATTAGGTTTGGATCAACACCTCACATCCTACACCAAGATAAACTCAGAATGGGTGAATGACTTGAACATAAAGAAGGAAACTATAAGTAAATCACGTGATCACAGAATAATATACATGTCAGACCTGTGGGAAGGGAAAGACTTTAAAACCAAGCAAGACATAGAGAGAGTCACAAAATGTAAAACAAACAATTTTGATTACATCAAATTAAAAAGGTTTTGTACAAACAAAACCAATGCAACCAAATTGAGAAGGGAAACAACAAATTGGGAAACAACCTTCATAACAAAAACCTCTGACAAAGGTCTAATTACTCAAATTTATAAAGAGCTAAATCAATTGTACAAAAAATCAAGCCATTCTCCAATTGAAAAATGGGCAAGGGACATGAACAGGCAGTTTTCAGCCAAAGAAATCAAAACTATTAATAAGCACATGAAAAAGTGCTCTACACCTCTTATAATCGGAGAGATGCAAATAAAAACAACTCTGAGGTATCACCTCACACCTAGCAGATTGGCTAACATGACAGCAAAGGAAAGTAATGAATGCTGGAGCAGATGTGGCAAAGTTGGGACATTAATCCATTGCTGGTGGAGTTGTGAATTGATACAACCATTCTGGAGGGCAATTTGGAACTATGCCCAAAGGGCGATAAAAGACTGTCTACCTTTTGACCCAGCCATTGCACTGCTGGCCTTGTACCCCAAAGAGATAATAAGGAAAATAACTTGTACAAGAATATTCATAGCTGCGCTCTTTGTGGTGGCCAAAAATTGGAAAATGAGGGGATGCCCATCAATTGGGAAATGGCTGAACAAATTGTGGTATATGTTGGTGATGGAATACTATTGTGCTACAAGGAATAATAAAGTGGAGGAATTCCATGGCGACTGGAACAACCTCCAGGAAGTGATGCAGAGTGAGAGGAGCAGAACCAGGAAAACACTGTACACAGAGACTGACACACTGTGGTACAAGAGAATGTAATGGACTTCTCCATTAGTGTCAGTACAATGTCCCTGAACATTCTGCAAGGATCCAGGAGAAAAAAAAAGCACTATCCACAAGCAAAGGTAAATTGGTGTGAGTAAAAATACTGAGGAAAAGCAACTGCTTCACTACAGGGGTGGAAGGGACAGGAATGAGGAGAGACTCTAAATGAACACCCTAATACAAATACCAACAACATGGAAATGGGTTTGAAGTAAGGACACATGTGATACCCAGTGGAATCATGCGTTGGCTAGGGGAGGGGCATTGGGAGGGCGGGGATAAGAAAAGGATCTTTGTTTCCAAGGAATATTGTTTGAAAATAACCAAAACAATAATGTTTAAATTGGGAAAAAAAAAAGATCTGCAATTTCTACTTCAGGGAATTCCCGGGGAGGAACTTTTTCTATTCATACAGATCTGGGGCACTGAGAAATTAAGGGACTTACCCAGAGTTACTCAGTCAGCACAGACCACAACAGTGGCCCAGTGTTCTTTTCAATATACTCCAACACCAGATAATCATTACATCATCTATGATCACTTGGGTTAAGGAAAGGAAAATTGTCTTGGATTATAGCTAAACAAGGTCTGAATTGGTCCTCATTGGCCTCTGTTATTGGTAACTACTAGCTTTGCAAATAAATAAGTTAAGCTTGGACTTTTTGTGCCTCAGTTTCTCATTATTACAGATTTATTATGATAAGCAAATAATACAGATGATACCAAACATAGTCCCTATCTTCATAGAGCTTACAGATTAGTTAAGCATAAGATGAACACACATGAAGAAAATATTAGCCTATTAGAAAAAAAGATAGAATACAATTAAGACATTCAAGTGGATAGCACAGCCAATATAAATGATCTAAGAGTTTGGTGGAAAGTGAGTGATCGGTGAGAGCGGGAATTGTGATGGACAGCTTCGTGTATTTGATCAGGAAGAGAGGAAAAGGCATTCCAGGTGAAAGAGTCCATGGAAGTGAAGGCACAAGGACAATGAAATGAGATTGTGGGACGGTGAGATCTGGACAGGTTAGAGGGCAATAGGAAATAGAAGACTGGATATCAGATAAGTGAAGTCAGATTATGGAGGGCCTTAAAAATCAAGCTGAATGTATACTAGATGTAGTAAATAGGAAGTTGGAAGTGTTTGGGTTTCAATAGTAATATAATTAGCAAAGACAACTCTCTGGCCCATTGTCAAGGTCACCAAGTTTGACAAGTGCTTCTTGATGACAGCAGTAACTCTACTTCAAAGCCAACTACTCTTTTAGTTGTCCTCCCAACCCCTGATAGCATAACAATGAAGGAAAAGACTTTTAAATTCAAAGAGCTAAACTGAATCTTTAAAATTCTCTGAGGCTCAGTTTCAACCATCACCATAGAGAACAGAGAAAAGCTAGCTGACATGCTCTTTGGCATATTTTGTTACGCATAGAAGTAGCTTGCGTTTAATGTCTGCACTATCCTCATTTATAATAATGTTTTAATTAAGCTTCTTTCCCAACCCCTTCTTTTTGAGTACCAGGATTTCATTCTGCTTTTAATAGACTTTTGCTGGGAAGGTATTTGTAGAGTCATTACACAGAAGTGTATTCCCAAGTGATGTCAAGAACTTTTGGCAGAAACAACTGGAAGGCTTTGTTTTTTAATTTTTGGAAAAAACATATTTGACCAACACTTCACTTTCTAAGGCTTTATCATAATGGAGCAATGTGATATAACGGATAGAAGAACTGCCTTTGTCACTGGTCATATGATACTGGACAAAGATTTCATTTAAGCCCTCTGGGCCTCAGTTTCCTCATCTGTAAAATGAAGGGGTTGGATCTGATGACTTTTAAGGTTCCTTCTATCTCTAAATCTATTATCTTATGAACATTCATCTATCTGAATTAGCTAATTTCTACAAACATCTCTCATAGAATCAATGCAATGGCACATCTTTGATAATGCAGGACTAACCTCTACATTTCGTTAAAGTGCTACATAGCAACCATTTACTATATGGAATTATGACTAGGAGACCCGAATTTGCATTAAACAATCTGTACAATGACATACCTGTTGCAATAACAGAGTTCTACTGCAGTTCACATCAAATAAAATTAATGAGGACACTATCCTTAATCAAAAACCAGGTGTCTAATATAACATATGGGAAATTAAGCAGCAGACCAGTAGATGTTAACAATGGCCATTTAAAAAGAGAACAAAAAATAGACAATTTTAGCAGAATCAAGAATTATTCATAGGCTGTAAACATAGTTTCTTCTAATTTAAAAAATGTCACTATTTTAATTTTATTATCATAAAGAGGCATATTTTCAACTGGATTATAACAAAATTACCACAGCTTATTTCCAAAGAAATATTTAATACAAGTTTTTTTTTAGAAAATTAAATACATTTGTTTAAAAATTCTATTATGTAAACTGTAACAGAAGAGGTGTTAAAATAATAATACACATTCCAGTACATAAATGCATATCTGTATGCCTTATATACATACATACTACTTTAGAATGAAAATGATCTTTCTTACAATTTACATTCAGCTAACAAGAGCACAATCAACAGATAACCCTGGTTTGGCCAGTTGCCTACAGGTTTGGGTCCAGACCAAAGAAAATTCTCTCGTATTCCATTCACTAATCAACTCTCCTTGGGATTTATCCTTTTCAAACTGATTCTTTTAGAGTGCCCTCTTCAATGTGTCTGCCTGAGGAGTGAGGCTATATTTACTCTTCAAGGGATAATTCTAGCAATGGCTACTCTATTGATACCTAGGTAAATAAATTCTTTCCAAGAATTCTAGCTAATGAGAATACTCACTAGGCATTTTTGCATTGTAGAAATGTATGTTAGAGTTTTCACTTTTCTTTAGCTGTCAGCAACTCTGACTGACCCTCTAGGAGATGCCATTTTTGACCCTATGTCATCCTGAGTCTCCTGAGAGCTCCGTGTTCCTAAATTCTGCCCCTCTTACTTCCACCCCACAAAGAATATAACTTTTCAAAGGGGATCTTGGAGCAATGGTGCATTCCATTCTGTTCATGCAGACAGGAAGCAAGACTAAAGAAAATCAAAGAAAACATGCCGTAAGGTGGTTGGATGTGGCCAAGACAGTGGTTTTCCAAACATGATGAATTAATATTAAAATTCTAGTATCTGAATCAGTTGAAAGGTCTAAGCATAGGACCTCAGAACAACGAGTAATCAGACCTTTTCAGAAAACAACTGTGTTCATTTGTTAACTGTCCTGGATTGTTGCTTTTTAAAAATGGCTAAAAAAAGTGATTTTATTGGCTAGGAAGTTGTTCCTATTGGTTATTGAGGGGTGAAACCCAAGAACTTCCATTTTTGGCATTGTCCCAAAATAAGCCTACATGTCAGAATTTAGAGATGTCAGAGACTTATATTTGTCTATAATAGAGCAATTATTGTGGGGTAAGCGGGCAATAACTACCACCAAAGCAGTTTACACATTACAATCACATGTATTTAAATAAGATTAGGAAAGATATAATTTATTAGCCCATCTCTCCTTTCCTCCTCAAAAAAAAATCACCTCAGTTCTACACTCTACTCATTCCTATTGATACATTAATTGCTGTTTTGTTTTAGAAATATAACCAAGATCATATGCTATGGAAACATAAAATGAACTTTTTGGCACAGAAATGTTAGATAAAATATACAGTGCTACAACTGTGCAAAAATAGAACAGAACAAAATTTGGAAAAGCAAACATTTAATGTTAAGTTTAATGAAACAATACACAATATTTTGAAAAGTGTTAATTACAATAGATTTTGCTAAGTATGAAAAAGCATATTTTCCTGGAAGCTTCTCTAGCTCTGAAAGTACTAGACCATGGAGATGGCTGAAAGATCTAAACACAGAGAAGAGAATAATGGGAAATAGGGGACGTGATTTTACAAACTGAAACATGAGGTAGCCCCTTGGCTCTAGAGGCTAAGCAACTTTCAGTGCCCTGCAGGAGGGACTCAGTGAAGCTCTGGCAGAAGACCACTTGTAGCAATTTTCCAAGAACCCCTATATTGAGACCCAATTTCACAGGTTGTCCATTGGTTTCTGACTAGGTATGACAATTACCAAGTTGTGTGACGTTAACAGTTTTATGGCAGGTGAGGAAAGAGTTGACACAATGGCAGAAAATCCTCTTTCCTAAAAAATGGAAGCCAAAACATGGCATTCCCAAGAGTGAATGGTAGGGTGGGATTTCAACTATGGAATGAAATTAATTTCCAGAGGAGCCTTCTCCATGCCTCCACCTTATCAGCTACAAGTTTACTATAACTTTTAAAAAGATTTTTTTAAAAGGGAGTTGCACTTGTATGCTGAAGGTCATGCCTGAAAAACTGGGAAAATTCACCAAAAATTGTTGGTTAGTGAGAAATCAAGCAAAGGAGTCTGGGAAACTTACTACCCTGCATGGATGGGTATGATTTATATGAAGAATTTCTTTATCCCTTAAAAAAAACACCCTGAAATGTGTATCATCTATAGTTGGGGGAGGAGGGCTCAAAGGGAAAAGAACATAACAAGTCATGTTGGCTGAGCCGCATATGAAGCTTGAGACTGAAGATAGGCATGGGACTGGCTAGTTGAGACGAGCCCAACTCTTACCTCTCGTCTACTGCCTTAGTGACAAGGCTTCAGCGCTAGCAAGGACAAAGAGTGCTTCACCCCTTTGATACCTCAAAAGTAGTACAATTGAATTCTCAGCTCTCTATGGACAGACAGATTCTACCTAAAAGAGGAGAAGAACCAAACCAGTTAATATGAATAATCTCAGGCCTTCATTTTGCTTGGAACATGGCCTTCGGTATAATGAAATGGGACATTTCAAGAAGGCATTTTTGTTTCATTCAATTTTGCTGGTGAACATTCATCAACATCCATAGTACTCACAGTCGTCCCAAGACCTAGTAACTAACTGTGGCTCCTTCTGAATCATAGTTAATAGCTTATTTACAAATTTGACCTGTATAAACCACGTGAAATTACGTTACAACACACACACACCTTTCTAAAAAACTCCCTGTAAAATTTATTCTAATTCTTCAATTGGTCAAGGATAAGAACTTATTTTAATAAAGTTGCAGTCCATGGAATGATGTAATTGTGCCTTGTCTCTAAATACTTGCCAATATTAATTCAATCTCCATGATTTATGTCTTGAATTAGATAGTACAAGACTGTATCATTTGTTTACAACATGTTCTGACAATCCTTTTGTAAACAAGAACCTAAATTGGACTGGTCTAGTTATCAACCCATCTAACAACATGAGACTTAATAGTCTTGTCTAGGTAAGCCTCTTTACCAGTCTATTATCTTACTGAGGACAAAATTGGTGCTATTATTTGGTGTGTGCTGTGCTCTGTGTGTATGTGTGTGTGTGCTTCCCTAAAGGATAGACTTGCTTTATATTGATGCAGAATATATGTGCCTGGCAATGACAAGTAGCATGATCTTCCTGTAGATGGCAACTAGTTTTGGTGAAAATAGTATCAACAATTTCAGCCACATAATTTCAGTTATGCTGTATTTTATCTTGTTCAACAAAGTGAAAACCCAGTAAGACTGACAATAATTGACCCTAATCATAGCCCTGGATTGCTTTTGCTCAATCAGACAACAGATAAATCATTTTCCTTATGGATAATGAACAAAATATGCTATTCAAAAGTGTTGATATTCTTTGCATAAAGCCTTGAATTTCTTTGAATTAAGGATTAATGTATTAATGTGTTAGAGGGCCAACCTTGGAAAGTCTACGGTTTCTATTGAGCCCAAGGTAGACAAAACCAAGGAAATGCTCTCAATCTTTTCTTTTCAAAATTTTCTCTGACTTAAATTATAGGGACAACATCTTTTTTCAACAGGGAATTTATTCTTACAAGTCCAACTTGTTGCTTGGCTAATGCTGCCTATAACAATCCTTAAACAATTAATTTTTCATCCCTACTGTCCTTGAACAAAGAAGTGTAAAGACAGCTGCCTTTGAGGGTTTTAGGGAAAAAAGGCTTTTTATTTTTTATTTTATTTTCAATTAACTGGAATTCCTTTTCGTTCCTTCTCTCATCACTGGGATGTTTATTCTATAAGAGATATCCCTCTAATTGACCTGTATATTCTATAGACCCTAGCAAGACCAGAATCAAAAGTTTCTCAGAGTAGTTTTATCCATCTGTTCAGTAGAAGAGATATGACTATCTATTAATTGTCTTTTCCAGAACTAGCCAACATTTTCCTGAACCTTACTTATACCATCAGGACTTCACATAAAACATGTCTTTTTTTGTTTTTGAGGAAACAAGCAACCATGATTAACAGCTACTCGCAACATAGCACACAGCATCAGAGAAAGATAGCATGGGGAAGAATGAATCTATTGCCTTTAATGTTGGGGCTGTGCTTTGGGGAGTGAAGGACACAGAGTCTTATGACCTTAGGTTCTAGAGTACCATTAGCATTTTTATGATCTGTGACCAGTGTGCATAAACTTATGTTTTTGCTCTACTGCTCTAAATATTGATTCTGTTCCTTCTGAGGTAGATTTTTTCCCATTTTCTTATAATTCACCCAACTTCATTTGAGGCAAAGGATGAGAAAAATCCAAAGTGTTAAGTGGATTGATAATTGCAGTGCACAATACAGGATTCCAAAGTTAAGGCTGTCTGTATTTGATGTAATTTTTGTGTCACATGTGTCTTTGAGCTAAAATTAGCAGAGGACGGTCTGTACACTAAAGATTTCAGGATTTCTACGTGATCTTGAAAACAGGGAGTTGGATGCTAAAAAGGCAGAGCAAATGCAATCTGGAACCCTAATGTTTTCCTCTAGGTCATCAAGTGAATGATTTTTTAAAAAATCTAAATATGGGAAGAGCAGGAAAAAAAATCACCCAGTGAATAGTGAAGCTAAAAAAGAACACTGATTTTAAAAATATAGGCAATATGCGTAATTCTTTCCCTGTTTTAGCATTTGCCTGTCTTGGCTCCTTGTACTCCTTGATGATGGGCAGATTTTTCTTAGTGGGGGAGAATTATGGTGTGATGTTTGGAGAAGATGAACACAGACTCATACTGTAAACAAGTTTTAAGTCATCACTCCACCAAAAACAAGAAAAAAAGAAGCCTTGTCAGTCTTGGGATTCTATATGTATTTTTGCTACTAGAGGTAATATTAGATATGAGAGTTGTAGACAGATATTCAATCCTTCCTATTGACACCTGGACTTTTCTGAGATGTTGATTCTTAATCACTTCCAAGTAGAGTTCCTGAACATAGCTATCAATTTTTTAACTGAGAAAAATCTTCAATATACACAATATATAGTAAACAAAAAACAAGGCATAGAGATATAGGATCATTTTGGTTTTAAATTTTCCCTGTTTATTTAACTTTTGGATATATTCAAAGCTAGGTGTTCAAAGCAATCTTCCATAGAGCACTAGGGACAAAATATTCTTATAACTGGTATTTCAGAGACTCCTGGTGTTCCCAATGAATGGCCCCTGGGACTTTCCTGTTATGATGTACTAAAGATATTTCCTGGGAAGATAAGATGGTGGGAAACTGAGACAAAATTTGTTTTGAGGATAGGTCTCTGTCTCCCCCACAACCTACCTACCTCTTCTTCACATTCCTCTCCTCTCTTATTCTCTGTCTTTCTGTCTATTCTTTACAGGTTCTAAAATTCCAGAAAGCTGGCAATAAGATAAACTACTGGTATATGGTTTTTGAGCAATTAATTAAATCTAAGCTTTAATTTCTTCTCTATGCATTAATTCATCCCTATGTGAATCACTTAAATGGAGGGTTCTTCTAACTTTTGTTCTTATTCAGTTGTTTCAGTCACATCTGACTCTTTGTGACTCCATTTGGGGTTTTCTTGGCAGATACTGGAGTGGTTTGCCATTTCCTTCTCCAACTCATTTTATAGATGAGGAAACTGAAAGAAAATGGGTTAAGTGACTTGGCAAGAGTCACACAGTTAGTAAGTGCCTGAAGAAGCCATATTTGAACTCAGAAAGGGGAGTCTTCATGACTCTGGGAAGGGCACGCTCTCCACTTTGCTTATAACTGTTCACTTTGTCTCTGCCTCCATCTTGGGTAACAATAAAATGATCATGACTATTTTTTCAAAGTTTTGAAGGAAAAAGGCTCAATATGCCCCATGAGAACTATCTATTTGTGATACAAAAAAAGAGTCTCTTTGAACAGGAGAAGTTTCTCCTAAAACTTGCCTCCTGGCACATACTAGGCACCTAATAAAAGTTTATTGACTAACTGACTGACTAAGGTTCAAATTGGCTATAGCCTGAGTGCAGTTAGTCTTTTAATAATGACCATCCACATATTTCTACGTGATTATTACATTTCCTGTTGGCTTTTTCTGTCCCAGAACCCCAAACCCTTTTATGTTTCTTCATACAATCTTTTTTCCATCCCTTTCCGTTGTCCTGGGTCAACTCTAATTTTTGAAACTTTTAGCTTAAAAATTATCTCAGTGGCTACAGAGGACAGTGGGAGTATCATCTCATGATTTTGTTCAGATGTGCTGACTTGCTCTTTGGGTATTTTGGCATCACATTCACTTTCTCAGAGTATTATGAGGCCATATCATATAAGTTTAGAGCACCATGACATTAAGTTATGTTTGATGGAGGTTAGATTTCCTTCTTCAGTGTCCTTGGTTGATGGAGGCAACATTTCCTTGTTTTGGGTTCTTTTTCCTAACTAGAGGTCATGTGAAATTCTTATCTTTCCTCTCAAGTTCCAGTTGCTGATATCACTTTGGAGTTAATGACCCCTCTTCCTCATCTGATATTTAACTTAATGTACAAACGATTGGGAACAAGGAGTGTCTCCAAATGAAAATAAGGGAAGGGAAAGTCTATCATAAAAACTACATTTAGGAAACGAGGGAGAAAGCATGATTTTTTTGGGGGGTGAAGATGAATGAATAGTGAGGGCCAAAAATATTTAGGTCAAAACTCATCGGAAAAGCCTAGGAACTCAACCTCTAATTTTTTCAGCCTCTTGGTTACTCCTAAGGCACAAGACATTCTTTTTCTACAATGGTCAATGACTAGTGGGTCTTTTTTGCCTCTTCCAACCCATTGCATATGTTGTATAACATAAGAATGCCCAAACAGCCTCCAGTTTCAATGCTGTAGATAATTTCTGTAACAGTCAGGTTGACAACCTGTCATGGGACCCAACAAAAGGCTCAGAATTCCATTCAAGGCTGGATTACCTTGGTATTAACTATCTTATTAAACTGTTCAGTCTTATTTGGGAAAAGAGCTATATTTAGGGATGTTCCCCTTCCTATGGCAAAAACAAAGGAGTTGCTTTAAAAATAAAAAGTCACCAAAATCTTGCACTTAACTAGGCTCTTCCCCAAAAGAGTCACAGGGAATCAATCACTAGGAAAGAGATGCCTGGAGATAGTTATTTGGGTCACCTGTACTATAGTGCTTGGTGTATTTTTAACATACAGAAAGCCCCCAAATGATAGTGAGGAGCCAGTGGGTAGTAGCAGACAATTATATAGAAGAAACAAAATAACAGTTGTCCTATTTCCCTCCAAAGGAAAAAAAGTCAGAGGTTGTTTTCAATCATAACTTTCTGATGAAGTGAAAAATCTCAGATGTGCCTCTCAAAAACAAAGACATCTGGTCTCTTGACCCGGTGCTCCTTGTGCCTCTTACTGGCTGCAGCAGGTGTCTTCCTGCAAGAGGCCAAGGGCAGTGAATCTTAGGCTGCCTTAAGACACAGCTGGGAAAATTTGAATGCAAAGAGGCAGCAGCCGAGGGGAAATTGGTTACCATGCGGCTGCATCTCCAGGTGAGGAGTCTTTTTCTTTAGGACAATGAGCATGGGCTGCCTTCTGGGTGACCTGTTTAATCAGAGTGGGAAACCATGGTGTGGATGGTGTCCTTTTTCCAGGGTTAATGTACCATGACCGATTCTTCCTCTGAGGCTTAAGGAGCCAGCGGTCTATAGACAGGTCAGAAGCACTGGGCCAGTTTGGAAAGTACACAGCACCAGCATCTGGGGGTCCACAATGGCTCAGAGGTCACCACTCTGCGGTTCCACATTGCGGGGCTCTCTCGGATGATTCCGGGATAACTTGGGGAAGCGAGAAGCCACTCTTGTACGACTGTTTTTGCTTAATGGTTCTCCAGGAGGCGTAATGTCACTGCAAGATAGAAAGAGAATGGGTGTGTATGTACAGAGAATTAGCCATTCATTCCAGAGCTTCCTATGTAGAAGATGAACTGGGATTCTGACTGCCTGGTGTAGATATGGGCTGCCATCTAAAACCCAATACTATGACAATGACAGTAACTCAGGTTTGTAAAAATAATTTCCTCACAAAAATCCTGTAAAAAAATAATGTAAATATCATTCCCATTTTATAGAAGAGACATTCTCAAAAAGGTGAGGTGCCTTACATATTTAGGAAAGTATGCTAGAATTCAGATTCGGGAAACTTCTGACCTTACAAAGTTCAGTCCATCTTCCATTCCTTATCTCTCTACTTACTAGCCCACCCATTCCTTATCTTTTATCCAAAGTATATTGAAGTCATTTGAAAAACATTATTTTATTTATGAAATGTCTAGTACAAATAGGCTGTTACTTAAAAAAATACACTCAAGCTTATAAAATGGATTAAATAGAGACTATTCAAGTTCCTAAAGAATTTTTCACATCTCAGAGTGATTGAGTATAGATCCTATAAAGAACAATTAAATATGATATAATCTCAAAAAACTGAATTTACACACAACTTTTCAGAGGTGCGGTTATTATTTACACTGAGGTATCCCTGATATAGTTAGGAAGCTGCCTGGCCTTCATGTTATAAGACTTGGGCCCAGAGTCTCCTTTTTTAAACCTATGAAGTCACTAGAGCTATGTTGGAGAACCTATGGCACACATGCTAGAGGGGGCTGCTCCCCTCCCCCCCCCACACACCTGAGAACATTTCTCACATGACCCACCCTTCTGCCCAGCTGCCCAATAAGAGCGCTTCCTCCCTTCCCTGTCTCTGATAAGAGGGAAGCTCACCTGCAGCATAAGGGTTGCAGTTAGGGCACTGGGTCTCTAATAGGTTCACCATCAATGGCTTAGGGGAAAGTTGCCTAACCTGGGACAGCCAAGTGGCACAGTGGATAGAGCATGAGGTCTGGAGTCAGGAGCTCCTGGGTTCAGATCTGGCCTCTGACACATCCTAGCTGTCTGATCCTGGGCAAATCACAACCTCAACTGCCTGGCCCTTATTGCCTTGGAACTGATACTAAGATAGAAGGTAAAGGTTTAAAAAAAAAAAAGTCATTTTTGTTTTCCATCTTTTATGCATGGGAAGGATGAATATAACCTTTGCTGAAGTTCCAGTCACTGCTATCATAGTAGGAAAACATAACAGCTTGCAATAAGCTTTTCTTCTCTCCTAAGAATGTGCCCCCAAAGCACAAGCAACTTATTTAACTCTGGTATAAAATCATGTTGCAGAAAAGCTTAAAAAAACCCCAAAACCTAAGTGCTATTTATAGCACAGGTAGAGACTTTGGAAAAGGAGACTCTAAGCAGGTGTTTGGTGTTATCACAGTCTCAGAATTGTATAACTGGGCTTAGACATGATCAATTTTAAAAACAAAAGTGTGGATAGCAGCCTTAGGTCATTCCAGATCCAAAGACTGACATGAGAACATCCAACTGCCATTATTTGGGGGAGGGCCAAAAGTCCTCCTGCTATAACATAGAGTATTTGGTGAATATGCTAATAGTGAAAAAAATGGTTCTTCATAGAACTGAGGTAAAAGCTTGGGGTTTAAAAACAGGCATCAATCCAAGGAGTTAGGAGACATGGTTCTGGCCCCTAATCTGCCACTAACATATTCTTGGTTATTATTTCCCTTCAGTTGACCAGAATGCTCTCATCATTTAGGGTCAGATTCTCTTTAATAAAGCTAGGACCTTCTCTCTGCTGATTATCTCCAGTTTATCTAATATTGTACAGTTGTTTGCATGTTGTCTCTTCCCAGTGGACTGTAAGCATTTTGAGGGCAGGGGCTGTCTTTTACTTTTCTTTAAATCCCTTGTGTACAGCAAGCAGTAATGCTTGCTGATTGCCTGCCTGACTAAAAAATTATTCAGGCAGTTTTTATGAGCTAAAAATACTAAAAAGGATGGAGATTTGGACAAGCAAACAATGAGCAAGCCTATACTATATACATACTCTAATACTCATAACTGTACTGGGCTAAGCACCATTATTAATTATTTCTATTATTATTAATATATTATTAATCCAGTACAGAGTTATTAGAGATAGGATTTGGGGCTGCAGAAGGTAGAATTAAACTAGAACTAAAACAGCAATTTGCAATACTATAAAGATACCCTGAGGGGGTACTATGGATCTCAGTGTAGTCCTCAGAAAGGAGTAACTAACACTCAACTACAACTTTCTAAAGAGTTATTCCTATTTTCAGGCCCGGAGGGAAATTATATCTCTATAGTAGATGAACCATCCTAAGGAATTAAAATTCAATAATTTTATCTACGTGCAGGATTGCTTTTATTTTGGATACAAGGAAAGCTGACTGGGGATTCTACCTGTGGGCCCGTCCCCTCAAAAATCCAACCATCTATAAAATTCAGAGGCCAGAAAAGAGGAGCTTGTAGGTCCATTGGAGGTGCTAACATTTTATTATTCAATGAGAAGAGCACAATAGAGGCTACTTCAGCGGACAGACTTCTGGTCTCCACTAGGGAGGTGCTAGAGTTAAAAATTCAGGGTTAATAAAAACCTCTTGCCTCTTCTCCTAAGAGGCTACTGTCAAAAAGGAACTAAATCTAGTGAAGGGGTGGGGGGATTGTTTTTGGCTAGGTTCACAATTGGCTCTGAAACACTGAAATGCTCCCAGCTTCCTCTACCTCCAAAGCCAAAGGTAGGGAAAGGGGGAGGAAACATATTGAAAACATCATTCTAAAGTTGGCATTTACACTTTTAAAAAGTTGGCGGCAAAGAAAATGCTTTGCTGGAGGCACTGGAGATGGGTAGTTGTGTGATAGTTTTTGCAGAGTAGTTAGTGTGGCACTTCATTTAAAATGACAGCTTTCTTTAAAGGATATTGATGTTTAACTAAAGTTCACTAAAGGCCCAATATAGCCCTAACTGTTCCTTATTTAAGTAGGGCATGTATGTCCTCGGTATGAAATTCTCATCCCTCACAACACTTGTTAGCCACAGCTGTGCTATTATGCACCAGTGAGACTTTAAAAATGATCGTGTCATTTTGTAGTTCGATTTGTCAATACAAATCAGGTCACCAAAAAAGAGCTACTTATCATGGTTAGGTGCCAGCTGATTTCTTGGGCTTTTTAGTTCGATATTGTCTTAAAATCTTTGTTGCCCAAGCACTTTTGGAGGAGATCGACTGATTAACAAAGTCAAATGGGCTATAAAGTCTTGAACATTGGTTCCATTTAAATTTTATTTCTGCATCTTGCACTCCTGAATACAGCCCTCTGCTTCATGAAAAGGGATATAGCATGAAAAGAGAGTAGCAAAGAGTGCTTCTGTGTCTATGAATCTATCTGCTCTGGCAGACCCCTCTGACTAGGGCTAGCACAGTCTCCACTTGATGGTGAGGGGATGCAGGAGGGAAAGGAAAAGCAGACTTAGGTAAGTATACTTGCTATGTAAAGGTTCCAGAGGGTAAGTGTCCATTCTTTCTAGGCAATTCCCTATGGAAGTGGCAATATGGCTAAAAACCAGTTTTTTGGCTAGGTTTGACCTTGCAATTAGGCAGTTACTGGAATGGTATAGTTTGAGGGCCACTTGGTAGGCTCTACTGAAAACATCCTTTTATTTATGCCTCCACCTATGACTCACAGGGTCACAGAACCTTAAAGTTCATGTTATCTAGTTCCTCAGTTAATAAACAAGAATGCTAAGGTTTGGAGATATGGTGTAACTTCTTTAAGGTGACAAGTTAACCAACTAGCCAAGGCTTGAATCCAAGTTTCATGATTCTTTTTCATGTCTTTTCACCTTTGTGTTAAGCATTGATTTCCCTGAACATGTGAATAACATAAATGCATAATGCTTAAATCAGGGGTCCCCAAACTACAGCCCACAGGTCACATGTGGCCCCCTGAGGCCATTTATCTGGCCCCCACCGCACTTCCAGAAGGGGCACCTCTTTCAGTGGTGGTCAGTGAGAGGAGCCCAGGATGCATCCTCATCCTGTGCTCCTGAAGCACTATATGTGGTGGCTCCACAAAGCACGGCATCGCTCACATGACATAATTCTTTGTGTGGCACCTTGTTCTGAGAGTAACTGAAGGAGAACAAGGAGCCTTGCAAAGGATTATGTGGTGGCACAACAGAAGACATCAGCATGATGAGCAGCGATCTGGGGGAGGAGATTCCGCACTGTGTATACTGCTGCCTGGTATAGTGGTGGCAGTGATGGGCCTGTGCAAGGTGTGACAGGCCCATCCCAGTGAGCGCTGCAGCCTCCGCTATCCCAGACAGACGTATACAGTGTCACAGGCCCAGCACCGCCTCCCATACTGTATACAGGCATTGGATAGCAGTGATCTGGCCTGAGACATCAGCAGTGGGCCTCTACTGTCAGAAGTCCACCACTGCCACTGGGTGTTTTATAAGACACCCCCTGTTTTTTTGGGCCAAATTAATATAATACAGTATCTTATTTTCAGGGAAACACGGTAGTACAATGGCCCCTACACTCCCCTAGATGTCAGTTTGTTGATTTAAATTTACTTGTTCTTTATTTTAAATATTGCATTTGTTCCCATTCTGTTTTTTTTTTTTTACTTTAAAATAAGATATGTGCAGTGTGCATAGGGATTTGTTCATAGTGGTTTTTTTGTTTTTTTTTTTTTCCTAGTCTGGCCCTCCAATGGTCTGAGGGACAGTGAACTGGCCCCCTCTGTAAAAAGTTTGGGGACCTCTGCTTTAAATCCTAAATTCTAGAGAAGGAATGAGCTTACCTGATCATTTTTTTCTTGAGAAGAAATCAGAGCAATGTGACAGTACTAAGTGCTTTAGGTAAAGTGATGAAAGGGTTGTGGAAAATGGCACAAAAGAAGGCTTTAGCAGGGGTAGGAGTAGAGAATGTTTGAATATAAACTTTGCCTAGTGAATAGTTATGCCAAAGGGTGTTGCTATCTGGCAATAAAATTTCCCCTAAAATGAAGTCCCATACTTTCTTTGCATTTGTATCACCAGCACCTAGTACATAGCAAGGTCATTGATAAGTAAGTTCCTACTCTAAAAATAGATTCCAGAGGATCCAGACAGATGGTAAAAACCCAATCACATTTACCAGGTAAGGATAACTGTTGGCTTATTGGCTGTTGACTTCTAAGTCAAAAACTGATTACGGAAAAAAAATCTCATTTCTAAAAGAACTTCTTAGATATCCACTAAATGCCGGTTTGCCAGCTGCCATACCTTCTCCTGGACCCCTGAATCTTTTGGAGCTGCAGTCATTAAGCTATAGTGTCTGGCACATAGTAGGCCCTATTGGAGGTGCCCAGGGATATCACTTGCTTATCTGGTGTACATCTTGCACTCAGCCTCCCATTCACTTAAGAATTTCTTACAGAAACTTGTCTGGGAGGTGGTTTCTGGAAGCATCCCTGAGCATCAGTGCTTCCCAGGAGACTGTTCAAATGTCACTCTTCAATGTCCTTCTCTTCTCTCTTGCCACAGGTTGTATGAATCAAGCTGAGGCAATCAATTCTTTCTTCCTATCAGGTCAGTGCTTGGACTGTAAGCATTCTTGCATTACTTAGCCCTGCGTCCATTTTAGAAACCTATTCAGTTTCATTGATCTTTTTCTCCTCCTTGAAACCACCAGGGTCCCACAGTGTCAATGCCTGTCTGAGTGGCAAGTGCAGAGAGCACTTGATGGTAATTGCTCTTTTTAATAAGCTTTGAGTCCTTACCCTCCTGTCATTGGCATGTGTGTGAAATTTATCCAAATGATCTGACTTGCCTGACAGTCAGACTACTGCCCAAGAAGTTTGCTTTCTACTTCACTTATGAACTGGGATTTGTGAGGCAGTCAATTTTCCATTTAACAGAAGACAGTTTCCCTGGCTCTTGGGGCTACCATTTTTCATGTGGGTTTGTTAATTTCCTTCACTGGAATATGACCTTTGTTCTGTAAGGAGGCCTTACAACTGGACCCTACAACTTCCACCACTGATGTAGGCTCTATAAGGACTTATAGCCCCCTACCTTGTATTAGACAGCAATAAATAGGAAGACTCTGGGATGGTAAATGTATATTCAATCAGTCAATCAATAAAAATGTGTTCACTGCTTACTATTAAGTATATTATAAATGTATTAATTGCTCAGTATACACATATGCCTGCATGCACACACATAAAATGAAACCAACCCCTATTATCAAGGAGCCTATGCTATATAAGGGAAACAGATCACGTACACATAAAAGTCTATGCAGAATAAATACAATGAAGTAAGGAGGGCACTAGCAGGAGGGGAGAGGGATGAGGAAAAACTTATATTAAATGTTTACTGTGTGCTAGGTACTGGGGTCAAAAATGCAATTATCCTTGCCTACAAAGAATGAACATTCTATTAGGGGAACAGGAGGAACTAACTAACTAGTAACTGGAAGATTAGGAAAGGCTTTTCTTAAGAGATGGCACTTCAAATGAAATTTGATAGAGGACAGAAGCAGCAAAACACAGGAGAGGAGAGAATGCACTCCAGGCTTGAGCAATAGCCTATACCATGGCATGGAGACAGGAGGTGGAATATCATGTATGAGGGACAACAAGGAGGCCTTGTTTGGTTGTAATATAGGGTATATGAAAGGGAGCCATAGGTAATCAGCTGGAAAGCTGAAAAGCCAGATGGTGAGTGGCTTCAAATGCTTATCAGAGGAATTTATATTTTATTCTAGAGTCACTGGAGTTCTCTGAAGTGGGGTATGAGATACATGGTCAAATCTATGCTCGAAGGCAGTTGTGTTGTTACACTCAAACAGAAACTGATTCCTGCCCCTGGCAAACTAACATAGAAAACCACAAATTAACATTACTTATGTTGTATTATATTTTAATTTTGTCTTTTATACATATTACTATAGCTCCAGCTGCATTCAAGAGTTTTGAATTTGATCCCTTTATTTTAGGGATATCAATTTGTCTGCAATGTGTTAGAAGAATTGGAGAGGAGAGAGGAGGGAGGCTCCTTGAGCATGAAAATGTATTATCTTTGAATATCCTATTCTTGGCTACAGCTTTGTGACCATTAATGATATCAAGATAGCTGAAACCCAGGGGCCCCTTACAAAAGAGGGCTCTCTTGGAGAGACAGTTCCTTTTCCTCACAGCCAGAATTCTCCATTTTGCAAGGGAGGTTGGAAGTAATGGCTCAAAATGATATTGGAGATATCTGGAGATTTTAACCTCATTCTATCCCAGGTCTATTTGATGCTACTATCTATGTGTACTTGGGCAAGCTGTCCATTTCTCTCTGGGTCTCAGTTTCCTCCTATGCAAAATGACAGGAATAGACTACATGATTTCTAAGATTCCTTCAAAGTTCTAAATCCTGATATCCTATCTTTTTTCCCTATAACTGAATGCCAAAAAGAAAAGAAGTTGCCAAACAGCACAGGATTCGGGCATAGCTGGTCATTATATGAATTGTTTTGGGACTGGCCAGAGAGAAGTTAAAAAACAACTGAGTTGGGTGTTTTGCTCAGAGTCTTAGATACTGGTTTTTTTCCCTGTGACCTTAGTAATGCCCACCTCCCCAGGCTAAACAGTAATTTTTTTAATAGTTTCTACAATGGTTGTTAAAGTAAAGTTTTATTCCACAAAGGGCTGTTGTCTTTGGAAATATTTATCTTTAGTACCATTCTGGAGTTCCTTAGGTCATATCATAAATACACACAGAGGGAACACAGCAATATTCTGCAGTCACCCATCAAAGGTTAATAGCCAATGGGGAAGAAAACAACAACATGGAAACAGGAAAGAAATACTGGTATGCCTTAATGGCACTCCTATTTAGAACAATCTGACATATGATTCATTCTAATCTATCTATATGAGTATTCTGAAGTTCAGAAGCTTAACATATCTTTGCCATCTATAACCTGCCAAGGTTTTATATTGATGGTATATCTCTGTGAAAAGTAGAATTTCTATTGTTCTTACAACCTGTTCTACTAGTTAATTAAAGTCATTTGAAAGGATAACCTGATTCAAAATCCTGTAGTCTAATAAAGGGCCTCAGAGTTGACAACAAACATGGCTCACATTAGACCCAGGGTGGAAGTCATTATTCATGTTTCTTCTATATTGCTGCTAAAAAAGACAGCTCCAATAAATCTGCTGGCATTCCACCAATAAAATGATAATTGATATTCATGAAGATAATGGCCATGAACCATGGCAAAGATCTTTAGGTGGTTTCTGAATCTCTGAAGGGAAATTAAGTGATGTTCATGTATGTGTGTTTTATTGCCCTTACATTTTTGCAAATTAATAATCTACATAGAATTCTATAGTAACTCCATCATTAAGAAAATTTGAATAAAATCTGAACTCGTATGCCATTCAAGGTTCTAGATTTTGGATATAGCTACAACCTAATCAATATTTTTTTTTGTTATACTCATTAATCTTAGTGTCTAAAGCAGGGGTTCTTAAACTGAAGTCTATGAACCCACAAGGAGCTCATGGATAGATGAGATCATGGATAGGTGTTCCATGAAACTGGATGGTTAAAAAAAACAAAAACAAAAAAAAACCTTTGTTTTCATTAATCTGTAACTGAAATGTATACTTTTCCTTCAATTATGAACTTAAAATAAAAAGTTATTCTGTCTTTGTATAAATGGAGAAATTGAACCTTTGACTTCATTTCCCAGAAGTCCTTAGTGTTTCCTAGAATCCCCTATAATCTCTCTTGCAGTGCCACATTGGCAGGATCACATTATTGATATTAAACTAGCAGTAACTTGTCCCACATTCTCTTTTTAGGCTCTTTGGCATGATGCAGCAATTAGCAAGTCTGGTGGTAAGCTACACCCCTCCCCCACAGACTACTCTGTTGGTCTCACAAAGCTCCAAGGGTGGAGGCTGATAACAAAGCCCAAACCCACAGATGCAGCACACAATGAGAGGAGCAAGAGTACAGGCAACAACAGAGGGAAAAGATGGGGTAAATATGAGCAAACAACAGAAAAAGAAAAAAGAAATTACACTCCACAGCTTCTATCAGATAATGAACAAAGAGCAAATGCAACAGAAGAAGATCAAGGAACACAAAGCAAAATTAAAAACTCCAGCGAATTGGACATAGTCTTTGGAAGAACTCAAAGTACAATTAAAAACACAATTAAGTGAGGCTGAAGACAATTGGGAAAAGAACTTAAAAAGCAAGATACGTCATCTGGAAAGAAAATAGTGTCTTGAAAGTCAAAATTAATCAGCTTGAAAATGAGGCAAAGGAGATGAAAGATGACCTCCAAAGAAAATAAAACCAGAAGGAGAAGGATGAACAAAAATCCAGGGATGAAATTCAGTCTTTAAGAACCAGAATACAACAGTTAGAAGCAAGCGACTTCACAAGGAAGCAGGAAACTATAAAACAAAATCAAAAGAATGAAAAAATTGAGGAAAATATGAAACACCTCATTCACAAAACATAAGATTTAGAAAATCAGTCCAGGAGAGACAATTTAAGAATCATTGGTCTACTGGAAGATCATGACAAAAGAAAAAGCCTGAACATCATCCTACAGGAAATTATCCAAGAAAACTGCCCCGACATTCTAGAACAAGATGGAAAAGTGGAGATTGGAAGAATCCACAGATCATCTCCTGCATTTTATCCCCAACTGACAACACTCAGGAATGACATGGCCAAATTCAAGAACTACCAGACCAAGGGAAAAATATTACAAGCTGCTAAGAAGTCATTCAGATACCATGGAACTACAGTGAGGATAACACAAGATCTGGCTGCATCTACAATGAAGGACTGAAAGGCATGGAATATGATATTCTGAAAAGAAAGGGAACTAGATCTACAACCAAGAATCAACTACCCAGCAAAACTGACTCTATTCTTACAGGAGAAAGTATGGTCATTTAATAAAATAGAAGAATTCCAAGCATTTGTAAAGAAAAGAACAGACCTGAACAGAAAATTTGATGTCCAAACACAGAACCCAAGAGAATCATCAAAAGGTAATTAAGAAAGGGGGAAAAATAAAAACAAAACAGAACAAGAAAACTCCATTTTTTTAAGAGACCCAATAACTTAAAATAATATGTATTCCTATAAGAAAAGAGGATATTGGTAACTTAAAAATTGTTATTACCACCTGGGTAGCAAAAAGAATTATACTTAGAAGGAACAGTGACAAACTGTATAGGATGAAATGCCAAGACATAAACATGTACATAGATGTATGTATGCATGAATATATATATATATATATATATATATATATATATATATTTTATACACACACACAACTAGATTTAAAAAATGGGTTAATACTAAGAGAAATAGGAAAAGAAACAAAATGTGGTAAATTTATATGTCACAAAGAAGTGCAAGGTGGGAAAGGGGGAGAACATCAATACACTGGAAGGGTACAGAGGTTGGAGATAGGAAATACTCAATTCTTACATGCTCTGAAATTGACTCATAGAGGGAAGAACAATCAAATACTTTGAGACAGAGAATTGATTTGCGCCATATGGGGAAGTAGAAGGATAACAAACAGACTGGTGGGGAAGGAAGCAATACAAGGGAGGGAGAGGGGGTAGTTTTAAAAGACTGTAAAGAAAATAAGAGGGGAATAAGAATGGAGGGGGGTAGAAAGGGAAATTAAATAAGAAAGGGGATTGGGGCACTGATTAAAAACAAAACATTGGTGTAGAAGGAAATAGTGAAAGAAGAAAAGGCAGGACTAGGACTAGAAATCAAAATGCTGGGAAATACACAGCTGGTAATCATAACTCTGAATGTGAATGGAATGAACTCACCCCAAAAAAGCAAGCAAATAGCAGAGTGGATTAGAAACCAAAACTCTACCATATGCTATCTACAAGAAACATACATGAGGAAGGTAGACACAAATAGGGTAAATGTAAGAGGATGGAACAAAATCTATTGGGCATCAACTGATAAAAAGAAGGCAGGAGTCACAATCATGATAGCTGACAAAGTCAAAGTAAAAATTGATCTAGTCAAAAGAGATAGGGAAGGTAATTACATCCTAATAAAGGGCAGTATAGACAATGAGGAAATATCAATATTCAACATGTATGCATCAAATGGCATAGCATCCATATTTCTAAAGGAGAAACTAGTGGAGCTCAGGGATGAAATGGGATAGAAAACTACACTAGTGGGAGACCTGAACCTTCCTCTAATCAGAACTAGATAAATCAAACCAAAAAATAAATAAGAGGTAAGAGAAGTGAATGAAATCTTAGAAAAATTAGTTAGTAGATATGTAGAGAAAAATAAATAGGAACAAAAAGGAATATACCTTCTTTTCAGCAGCACATGATAGATTCACAAAGATTGATCATGTATGAAGGCATAAAAACATTGCAAACAAGTACAAAAGAGCAGAAATAATAAATGCAACCTTTTCAGAACACAATGCAATAAAAATAATAATTAGTAAGGGTATTAACTGGAAATTAAACAATATGATTCTCCAAAACCCGTTAAAGAACAAATCATAGAAACAATAATTTCATTGAAGAAAATGACAATGATGAGACATCCTTTCAAAATCTATGAGATGCAGCCAAAACAGTACTTAGGGTCAAATTTATATTCTTGAGTTCATATATTAACAAATTAGGGAGGGCAAAGATCAATGAATTGGGTATGCAAATTAAAAAACTAGAAAGTGAACAAATTAAAAATCTTCAGATGAAGACTAAATTAGAGATCTTAAAAATTAAAGGAGAATTCAATAAAATCAAAAGTCAAAGAAGTATTGATTTAATAAATAAGAGTAGAAGCTAGTTCTTTAAAAAACAAATAAAATAGACAAAGTAATGGTAAATCTAATTAAAAAAGAAAAGAAGAAAACCAAATTAACAGTATCAAAGATGAAAAGGGAACCTCACCCCTAATGAAGAAGAAATTAAAGCAACCATTAAAAACTATTATGCCCAATTATATGGAAATAAATATGGTAATTTGGGTGATATGGATGAATATTTACAAAAATATAAATTGTCTAGATTAACAGAAGAAGAAATAGACTACCTAAAGAACCCCATATCAGAAAAAGAAATTCAACAAGCCATCAAAGAACTCCCTAAGAAAAAATCCCTAGGACCAGAGGGATTCACAAATGAATTTTATCAAATATTCAAAGAACAACTAATCCCAATATTATACAAACTATTTGACAGAATAAGCCAAGAAGGAGTTCTACCAAATTCCTTTTACGACACAAATATGGTACTGATTCCAAAGCCAGGGAGGTCAAAAACAGAGAAAGAAAACTACAGACTAATCTCCTTAATGAAAATAGATGCAAAAATATTAAACAGAATACTTGCAAAAAGACCCCAGCAAGTGATCACAAAGGTTATTCGTTATGATCAGGTGTGATTTATACCAGGAATGCAAGGATAGTTAAATATTAGGAAAACCATCCACATAATTGACCATATCAGCAAGCAAACTGCCAAAAATCACATGATTTTCTCAATAGATGCAGTAAAGCCCATTGACAAAATACAACACTCATTCTTGTTGAAAACACTAGAAAGTTTAAGAATAGAAGGGCCTTTCCTAAAAATAATAAACAGCATATATGTGTGTGTGTGTGTGTGTGTGTGTGTGTGTGTGTGTGTGTGTGTATCTGAAACCATCAGGAAACATCATCTGCAATGAGGTAAACTAGAAGCCTTCCCAATAAGATCAGGAATGAAACAAGGATGCCCATTATCACCTCTATAATTTAACATTGTAGTAGAAACATTAGAAGTAGCAATTATAGAAGAAAAATAAATTGAAGGTGTTAAAACAGGCAATGAGGAGACCAAGCTATCACTCTTTGCAGATGATATGATAGTCTACTTAATGAATCCTAGATAATCAACTAAAAAGCTAATGGAAATAATCAACAATTTTAGAAAAGTTGCAGGACACAAAATAAACCCACATAAGTAATCAGCATTTCTACATATCTCCAATCCATCTCAGCAGCAAGAATTAGAAAGAGAAATTCCATTTAAAATCACCCTAGACAATATAAAATACTTAGGAATCTATCTGCCAAGACAAACACAGGAACTATGTGAACACAGCTATAAAAACACTCTCCACACAATTAAAACTAGATCTAAATAATTAGGAAAACATTATTTGCTCATGGGTGGGAAAGAGCTAACATAATAAAAATGACCATCCTACCCAAACTTATTTACTTATTTAGTGCCATACCCATCAAACTACCAAGAAATGTTTTTACTGAATAAGAAAAAAACATAACAAAGTTCATTTGGAAGAATAAAAGGTCAAGGATATCCAGGGAAATAATGAAAAAAATGTGAAGGAAGGTGGCCTCGCAGTATCAGATCTCAAACTATACTATAAAGTATCAAAATCATCAAAACAATATCATACTAAAAGACATAAAGAAGGAGCAGTAGATTTGGGATAAGTGACCTCAGCAAGACAGTCTACGATAAGCCCAAAGATACCACTATTTGATAAAAACTGCTGGGGAAATTGGAAGACAGTATGGGAGAGATTAAGTTTGGATCAACATCTCACACCCTACACCAAAATAAACTCAGAATGGGTGAATGACTTGAATATAAAGAAGGAAACTATAAGTAAATTAGGAGAACACAGAATAGTATACTTGTCAGATCTTTGGGAAAGGAAAGATTTTAGGACCAAGCAAGAGTTAGAAAAAATTACAAAATGTAAAATAAATAATTTTGATTATATTAAATTGAAATTTTCTGTACAAACAAAACTAATGCAACCAAATTAGAAGGGAAGGAACAAATTGGGAAACAACCTTCATAACAAAAACCTCTGACAAAGGTCTAATTACTCAAATTAATAAAGAGCTAAATCAAGTATACCAAAAAATCAATCCATTCTCTAATTGATAAATGAGCAAGGGGCATGAATAGGCAATTTTCAGTTAAGGAAATCAAAACTATTAATAAGCACATGAAAAAGTGCTCTAAATCTCTTATAATCAGAGATGCAAATCAAAACTACTCTGAGGTATCACCTCACACCTAGCAGACTGGCTAACATGACAGCAATGGAAAGTAATGAATGCTGGAGGGGATGTGGCAAAGTAGGGACATTAATGCATTGCTGGTGGAGTTGTGAACTGATTCAACCATTCTGGAGGGCAATTTGGAACTATGCCCAAAGGGCAATAAAAGACTGTCTGACCTTTGATCCAGCCATAGCACTGCTGGGTTTGTACCTCAAAGAGATAATAAGGAAAAAGGTATGTACAAGAATATTCATAGCTGTGCTCTTTATGGTGGCAAAAAGTTGGAAAATGAGGGGATGCCCTTCAATTGGGGAATGGCTGAACAAATAGTGGTATCTGTTGGTGATGGAATACTATGGTGCTTAAAGGAATAATAAACTGGAGGAATTCCATGTGAACTGGCACGACCTCCAGGAATTGATCCAGTATGAAAGGAGCAGAACCAGGAGAACATTGTACACAGAGACTGATATACTATGGTACAATCGAATGTCGTGTACTTTTCCATTAGTGGCAATGCAGTGATCTTGAACAACCCGGAGGGACTTACGAGAAAGAACACTATCCACATTCAGAGGAAAAACTGTGGGAGTAGAAACACAGAAGAAAAACAACTGCTTGATATGGGTTGAGGGGGATATGATTGGAGATGTAGACTATAATTGAACATCCTAGTGCAAAAGTCAACAACATGGAAATAGGATCTGATCAAGAACACATGTAATACCCAGTGGAATTATGCATCAGCTATGGGAAGGGTGGGGGGTTTTGGGGAGGGAGGGAAAGAATATGATTTTTGTAACCAAGGAATAATGTTCTAAAATGACTAAAAAACAAACAAACAAAAAATAGGACCAAATCAGAAAATAAAGAAATAAATAAAATAAAAACTTTAAAATACCTTGGCTAAAGGAATTTATTATTTTGCATATAAATGCCATGTACCTTAAAATGAATGTACTGTACCCCGAAGTGAGTTTGTTCTTACATACAGTTTAAGAACAAATGATAAACAAGTTACACAAGAAGAAAGGATGGAAGGAGAGAGAACTAGCAAAGATACTTCTAGAATAAACTTGAAGATCTGTTATTGTTGCCTTTTGTTTTTATTTTGTGGTCCTCCAACTAATGTTCCTTCATACTTTCCCCACCAATTGAACACTTTTGTTCAATGAATTCAATGAATCTAGTGAAGAGAGAAACCTATCTTAAATCTGACAATATATACCACATTCATACCTGTAGTATTGTCATCTCTGAAAGGAAGAAACTGTATATCCTTAACTTTGAGAAAACAGAATTTCAATCTAAGATAAAATATTTTTTTTTTCCTAGGGAGAAAATTCTTTTTTTTTTTATTTTATTTTTTTTTATTTTATTTATTTTATTTTTTTATAGTATTTTATTTGATCATTTCCATGCATTTTTCATTAAAGACAAAAATCATTTTCTTTTCCTCCCTCCCACCCCCCGTGGCCGACATGTGATTCCACTGGTATCATATGTGTTCTTGACTTGAACCCATTGCCATGTTGTTAGTATTTGCATCAGAGTGTTAGCTCCGAGTCTTTCCTCTGTCATGTCCCCTCAGCCATTGTAGTCAGGCAGTTGCTTTTCCTTGGTGTTTCTATTCCCTCAGTTTGTCCTCTGCTTTTGGATAGTGTTTTTTTTCTCCTAGATCCCTGCAGATTGTTCAGGGACATTACACCACCACTAATGGAGAAGTCCATTACGTTCGATGATACCACAGTGTGTTTGTCTCTGTGTACAATGTTCTCCTGGTTCTGCTCCTCTGCTCTGCATCACTTCCTGGAGGTTGTTCCAGTTCACATGGAAATCCTCCACTTTATTATTCCTTTGAGCACAATAGTATTCCATCACCAACATATACCACAATTTGTTCAGCCATTCCCCAATTGATGGGCATCCCCTCATTTTCCAATTTTTGGCCACCACAAAGAGCGCAGCTATGAATATTTTTGTACAAGTCTTTTTGTCCATTATCTCTTTGGGGTACAAACCCAGCAGTGCTATGGCTGGATCAAAGGGTAGACAGTCTTTTATCGCCCTTTGGGCATAGTTCCAAATTGCCCTCCAGAATGGCTGGATCAGTTCACAACTCCACCAGCAATGAATTAATGTCCCTACTTTGCCACATCCCCTCCAGCATTCATTACTTTCCATAACTGTCATGTTAGCCAATCTGCTAGGTGTGAGGTGATACCTCAGAGTTGTTTTGATTTGCATCTCTCTGATTATAAGAGATGTAGAACACTTCTTCATGTGCTTGTTAATAGTTTTGATTTCTTTATCTGAAAACTGTCTATCCATGTCCCTTGCCCATTTATCAATTGGGGAATGGCTTGATTTTTTGTACAACTGATTTAGCTCTTTATAAATTTGAGTAATTAAACCTTTGTCAGAGGTTTTTATGAAGATTTTTTCCCAACTTGTTGTTTTCCTTCTGATTTTAGTTACATTGCTTTTGTTTGTACAAAAGCCTTTTAATTTGATGTAGTCGAAATTATTTATTTTACATTTTGTGATTCTCTCTATGTCTTGCTTGGTTTTAAAGTCTTTCCCTTCCCAAAGGTCTGACATGTATACTATTCTGTGTTTACCCAATTTACTTATGGTTTCCTTCTTTATGTTTAAGTCTTTCACCCATTTTGAATTTATCTTGGTGTAGGGTGTGAGGTGTTGATCAATTCCTAATCTCTCCCACACTGTCTTCCAATTTTCCCAGCAGTTCTTATCAAATAGTGAATTTTTGTCTCTAAGATAAAATATTGGTTGTATTTATGGCAGGGTATTTCCCAAATCAAACTAATCCTCTAGGATCTATTTTCTCTCTTTTAGTCATAACTTTAGCCATAACTAAGCTCTATTCTTTTAAAATCCATAGCCAAACCTGATGGGGGGAAGGGAAGGGAAAGAACATGAATCATGTAACCATGGGAAAATATTCTAAATTAATTAATTAAATAAAAAATTTCAATTAGAAAAAAATAAAATCCATAGTTAAAAAAACAAAATTTATGTTGATTTAATTTTTGTAGTTACGAAGTACTTTACTTACATTGTCTCATCTGATACTCAAAAATTGTATGAAGTTGTTGATGGCAAAAATTTTAGTCTCATTTTGAATATGCAGAAACTGAGTTTCTGAGAAGTCATGTATCATGTCCAATATAATATAGCTAATATAAAAAGGCTGTTACACCTCAATTTTTGATCTTTCAGTTCTCAAATCTTTCAATTCTCAAGTGTTCTTTCCAATGTATCAGGCTGCCTCCTATGACAGAAGAGCATCTATATTCCTCATACTGCTCTGTTGTTCTGCTCTAGTCCCCACTCCCAGCCTTCCTGAAACAACACAGCCTTTGGTCATGCAGAGATTGTTAGTACACAGTCAGAGAGTTTTTCTACTCAACAAAAACAGGGCTCAGTTGCCCCAGACATATGAGCAAGAGGTTGGCAGTTAAGAGTATCACCAAATTTTACGGACATTCTGATGAAGTACTGTTTGATTTTCACAGAAAATACTGATGACCAGAATGTTTTGAGGTAGCTCAGAAGAAGATAAAAAACACACACTGGCTAAGCTCATTAGTAAGACATGAACAGAGTTGTCCTGGATACAGTCTGTGCACACATACATAAACAGAGAAAGTACCTGCTCTTCAAAAACGGCTTTAGTTTGATTAGTCTTGGGGAATGCCCAGATGCTTAAGTGTTTAGCGCCATACAATCCTATAGATAGATGACAACAGTTAGTTGCATGGTGAAATGGGTAGAATGTGCTTGGAATGATTTTGATAGCAAAAGGTCAACAATTCAAAAAATTCTTCTCCATTCCCCAATCCTTTGGCCCTGCCACAGTTGCTATTATTTCTTCATTTCTTACACATGTGGGTAAGAACTCCTGTTAAAATATAGTTAGGTTTTCAGAGGGATAACACAATGAACAATTACCAGTCATTAGATAATCTAAGCATGAATTGATTTATGAAATTTGCTGTATCAGACAGGAGGACACTGAGATGTTTTGGATGAAGATGGAGCAGAAGTAGAAGGAAAAAATCTAATAAAGGAAACCCTTTACTGGCACAAACAAGAGCCAGTATGATAGTCATGTGTTCTTAGGAAGGGGAAAAAAACCAAGGCAGAAGGGTCATATATGACAGGATAGAAGAACTTTCAGGACACAGTTATCCTACTCCACCAATTTTGCCCTGGGTCCAACATCTGCATATCAGTTTTAGAAAATGATGTGTAATGCTTTATAAGCATATCTGTAGATGTCTAATGTGACTACATGTTCTTTTGAATGTGCTAAGAGGCTTGGTCCAGGCATATCTTCTAACACAAAAGAGGAACCTGAAGCTTTTAGAAACATAAGGATGAGTGAAAGGGTAGTTAGGTGGCACAGTGCAAGCTGACTAGCAGACCGTGAATCCAAGGGTTCCTCCTGAGTAGATGTGATGACTTAGGTGGAATAATGAGATGGGAGACAGCTTGGATGTTTCAGACCTGTTGCACAGGTGTGGCAAGAAGTTGCTTCACTTGGCACAGATTCTGTGTATTTCTATACCCAGTGGCTACATACTTCTCTGGCACACAGTCATTTTTCAACATACATGATTTCTTGCCGATAATTGAATGTGTCACACATTAACTTCTAACAAATTGTTTAATTAACATTCTATGATCATCTTGCATACCACAAGTTACTACAACAAAACAAAGCTTGCTAGAGATAAATGACACAGGCAGGGTAACCAGGGGGTCAGCTTGCACTGACTTGTGGGATGACCAGCTAAGACAATAATTCTTGCTTTTAATCAGCTTTCAAAATCAATCAGAATTACTTAGGAGATAAGTAACAAAAACATTTTCTGCTAGGTGCAGGATTAAAGGGCAAATATTAATACAACCCAGATTTAGATATTTTTCTAATTTCCAACTTTCATTTCTTTTATGTTTCACTCAAGCACTTAGTGATGTTGCTCTGGCTATTGTAAACATTAACAAATCAGAGAAGTGTGTCCCATCGGCCTGCAAAGGAGTGGGGTAATGGGTACATAAAATTCTTTAGGTTTAAATTCTGTGAATATGATCTTTGAGGTGGTATTCTGGGGCTTGGGGGATTAAACATGGAATATATGTATTAATCCTATAAGTATTTTGCTCTTATATTATTTTTTCCTGAAACTAGGGAGAGAATAATATGTAGGGAGTGAACAATAATAGAGCAATTCCATTAGTAAGGGAAGTTAGTGGGAGAAGTCACATAGAGGGGGGCTGAGTGGGTGTCTCCATCTTTCCAGAGGGTCGCTTTGCAACTCTGGTCTCCATGTGTGACCACATCAGACAGTGTAGGTTTGACAGCACAGTGTATAAAGTATCAGGCCTGGAGTCAGGAAGCTTCATCTCTGTGAGTTCAAACCTGGTCTCAGACACTTACAAGTTATGTGACTCTGGGTAAGTCACTTAACCCTGTTTGCCTCAGTTTGCTTATCTGTAAAATGAGCTGAAGAAGGGAATGGTAAACTAATATCTTTGCCAAGAAAACCCCAAATGAAGGGGACAACTGGGTGGCTCAGTGGATTGAGAGCCAGGCGGTCCTAGGTTCAAATTTGGGCTCAGACACTTCCTAGCTGTGTGATCCTGGGCAAGTCATTTAACCCCCACTGCCTAGCCCTTACTGCTCTTCTGCCTTAGAGTCAATACAAATATACAGAAGGTAAATATTAAAAAAAATATTAAAAAAAAATTAAAAAAAAAGAAAACCCCAAATGAGGTTACAAGGAGAGTTGGATATAACTGAAACAACTGAACAATAATAAAGTCAAGTGAGAAGGTAAAAGGAATTAATAATTTCATCTTTAAAGTGGGGAAAATGACATGGGGAATTTTTGTTGTAGCACTGATTCTGACTGTCCTGATGAACTCATTGCTCAAGTATAAATGAAGAGATCCTCAGAGACATAGGATAACTCATAGAAGAGAGAAATCATGAAAGTCTTCAAAAACAGTATTAATCTGAATAATCTTGGGGAATGCTCAGATGCTTAGGTGTTTATTCACTCTGGATTTTGGATGAACATATTTCAAAGTTGGGATCTGCTAGCTAAATACCATGAAAGGGAAGGCAGCCCAAGGACAGGAAGCTCTTGTGAATTAAATTCTGAAGACACAAGCAATAAATGATTCCCATAAGGAAAAAGATAATTGTGGATGCACAAAGAATTTCTCAACAAACTCATATACATAGTTTGCATAGAGCAGTGATGGCACGTCTGGCCTTGCCCCCTCCCACCAAGTTTGTGCCCACCCCCCAGAGACCATGTATAATGACCCTCTCCCTTACCTCACACAGGGGAGGGAGAAAGTGCTGGTATTGGGCTGCTGGATGGAGGGGCAGGTGAAGTGAAGAATGTCCTCAGGAAGTGTAGAGAGGAGGAGGAGAGAGGCCTGAGGGCTCTACTCCCCTCCAACTCTGCCACCTGTGGGCTGCCCACCTTACCCCCTGTGCACTCCCATGGAGCTGCTGGGCAGAGGGTTGGAGGATGTGAAAAAATGTCATAAGGTATGGTGAAGAGGGGGAGGGGAGTAGCTCCACCTGAGTTCCTCTGCTTTTCTAGTAGTGAACTTTGAAGGGGGGGGGGTGGTGGTGGCCGTGTATCCACAGAGAGTGCTCTGTGTGCCACCTTTGGCACCCATGCCATAGGTTCACCATCACTGACATAGAGCAAGGGAGCAAGGCAAGGATCTCAAAATGGATAAAAAAGGTTAGCATGATCTTGAAAGAATGTATCAAAAGTACTAAAATTCAGAATGAGCTGAGACGGTGCTAAATGCCATGTGAAGAAAATTTGCTATGTTGGGGGCAAAAGAAAGATCAAAGAAAGGATGGCTGACATATTGATAATAGACAGGAAATAGATTAACTCTTCAACTCATTTTGCTGCTGTTTTCTTTTCCAATGAGAATACTCTTTGGAATAAAAACAGTAAAATAAAAATGGTTAGTAGAAAATAGAAACCCAAGTGAAACCAAGCAGTATCTAATTGTCTTCAGAGTTAAAAGCCATTTGAGTTCAAAATACTATACCACTGAACACTGAAAAAACAGGTAGCAGGAGTTTTTGACATACCTTGGAAAATGCCCTATGCCTGTCACTCAGATTAATCTTTTTTGCCTTGTTTGACAAATGCCATAACCAGCATTTGGGGAATGCTATAGCTAGATCATAGTTACAACCCAGCTAAATATTTGGCAAAATTTTTTATGTGATATTTGTGGGTAAGGTGAATAGATATAGGTTAACTGATAGCAGATTTAGGTGATTTGGGAACTGATGCAAGGACTGGATCAAAAGAGCAAACATTAATAGTTCAATGTCAGTTTGGAAAGAGAGCTCTAGTAGAATGCCTAAGGGATATCCTTACCTCTTTGCTCCTAATTGGCCTCTAAATTCCCTCATAGGTCTGGGAGCCAAGATTGGCAAAGTAAAAGCAGGAAACTCAAAACTACCATGAGAATCCTCTCCAATCAATCTTAAAATAATGCCCCCAAATGAACACAGGAGTGAAAGAACCAACAAGGAAACAGAGTGAAGCAACTTTCAAGAAGAGAACAACTGGAAAGGTAGACAGAGAACATCTGAAAAACTGGGAAATGAGGGGCACACAGCTAGCAGGAAGCTACAGCAAGGAGTAAGGAGCAAGCCAAGGGCAGCCCCCACCATTCCTACCACACATATACTGTTCAGGTTCTGAACCTGAACTCAAATCAGAGTCTAGACACTGAGACACCCCTTAAAGTTCCAAGGAAACCTGTAGTGAGGTGCTGAATTCCAAACCAGGACAGTCTATGCTGTGTAGCCTGATCTGTGTGAGCCCAAAATGAGGCCAGGAGTCCCAGTCCTGGCTTGTAGTGAAGACATAGATCCCAGTTTGAGGCAGTTATTAGACCTAAAGCTAGTGCCCCAGAGACTCTTGCCAAAAGCTCAAGGCAGAGCCCAAGGGCAGGGAATTCTGCTGTGTGCCTGACCTGATCAAGCCCAAAGTGAAACCAAAAAGCTTAGCCCCAAGCCTGAGGCTAGAATATGAGCCATTAGCAGCCTCAGGAGGTGACTGAATCAGTGGAAGGTGGCTCTCAGAGCTCCCAGCCCACTGGCCATCATACTGTCTTGAAAGAACTGAAACTTGCAGAAACCCAGAAATAAGGCTAAGGGTAGCATCAAGGAAGGACTGAAGTTTAAGAGGGTATCCTAATCTCCCAGAAAACTGAGCCTACCTTTACATAGGCTGGGAAAATAAAAAAAGACTACCTAACTATAGAGAACTTTTTATGAAAAAGGCATATAAATAGAAGGGAGACAGTGGAATCAAAGCAAACACACACAAAGTCCAAAAGAAAAATATGAATTGAACCCAGATTCTGGAAAAGCTCAAAAAGGATTTAAAAACCCAATTAAGAGAGGCAGAGGAAAAATGGGGAAGAGAAATGAAAGCAAAAAGAAATGGGCCAAATGAAAAAGGAGGCTCAATAGCTGACAGAGGAAAATAATTTCTTGAACATTAGAATTGGGCAATTAGAAGCTAATGACTTCATGAGACATCAAGAAATAATAAAACAAAATCAAAAGAATAAATTCCCTTACAATTCTAAGTGTGTTATCCTGAGAACTAGGTAAGTTAACTTGGAGGAGCGAAGACAGAGCAGAGGTTGCCTGGAGGACATGCATTTGTGTTTATTAACATTTTGATAAATATGTTTCAATATAAGTGGTTTCCTTTTAAAACATTCTGCTGAGAAGGGGTCTATAGGCTTTCAGACTGCCAGAAGGGCCCAAAGACAAAAAAAAAAAGGAGGAGAGTCTTTGACCTTCAAAGGAATATGGCAGCTTTCTTTGAGTAACTGACAAACCTTCACATGGAAGAAGCATTAGATTTGTTCCATGTGGCCTCAGTGGGCAGAAATAGGAAACATGTATGGGGAATAAAGAGAAGAAAATTTAGTTTTCGGGTAAAGAAAAATTTGCTAATAATTACTATCCAAATGAGGAATAGGCTAACTAGGTTTAATTGTCAGGTGAGTGCAAATAAACCTTTATCCTGAGGGAAGACATTTTTTTAAAGGCTAGATAGTAAAATGGCTTTCTCATCTAGCAAACAAGAACAAGATTTCCACATGGTCCATTAGCCAACAAGGAATTTGTGTGTGTGTGGGTGGGAATAAAAAGGTGATTGAAAGGACTTTGCAGACCTGAAAAGTGTGGTAAAGGACTCACTGAAGGAAATATCAAGTTCTTCTTGGCTGCTGCAAGCCTGAGGCTCTCACACCTACTGTTGGAATGACAGAAACAAATTTTGACTGACAATCTCAATAAACCAAAATTATTGACTATAAACCTAGGGTCTGAACTAGCATTCAGCCCAGGTAGTAATGGGTCAGCCAAACTCCATGGACAAAATCTGGAAAAAGGTTTACACAGTCAGGTAAAAGCAGAAACTAAGAAAGACTAAGGTTTATTTACCTGGACAGTTATATGTAGGAACAAAAACAGTTTTAAAGACTTATGAACTGTCCCTATTGTTTATAACTTTAACTCTTTGTATTATCTCTATAATGTTTTATGGCAAAACACAGGATTAACAAAAGAAGATTTATATGGGCAAATAGGGCAAGAAATAAGATAAAAAGTCAACTCATGTCCTTATAAAGCTGGTGGGGCAAGAAGGCATATCAAGAGGAAAGACAGTGAGAGTGTGAGATCAGTAGGGGGCACCAGAAAGTCAGGTTCTGAACCTTGGCTAAAAAGTGGCAGTCATAACCTATGCAGTAATAATTAAGAGAAGGTATAAAATAGTGAAAGTAAAATGCTCCCAAAGAATCAGCAATTTCTCATCCAGAATATATTTACAATCAACTTATCCACTTTTTTTTTTCAGCAATAACTATGTGGTTCCCTGACCTGGACACCTACAGGAGCATACAAAATAAATCAAAAAAGTTTCTACCCTAGAAGAGCTTTCAATCTGCAGAGGGAAATAAAATGCAGAACAATTCTTATAAGACTGTTAACAAAAACATATTAACAACAAAAGTAAATCTAAAATGTAAATGGTGATTGGAAGTAGAACAAATATATCTGCCTATCTTTATTTCTTTATCTAGTTCACCTATCTCCATCTCTATCTCTATATCTGGCTAAAGTTAGATGAGGTTTGTTCACTCAGAAAATCTTTATTAAGCATAGAGTATGGAAAATGAATGCATTGTGCCAAGCACTAGGAATGTAGAAGAGAAAGGGGCTGACTATGTTGGGCCTAGTCAATAGGTCCCTTCTAATTAATTTATTATTGTTTGAGTTCTACAGAATCTAAGAGAAACATTATAATAATAACTGAAATTTTATAGCTCTTTCAATGTTATGTTATATACTTCACAACAAGTCCATGAGGTAAATAATATAAAATTATTAACTTTATGGAGGAGAAAATTTTTAAAAAGAGTAACCCAATTGCCCACAGACATAATGGCAGTAAGCATTCGAGTCAAAATTTGAACCCAAGCCTTTCTTGACTCCAAGTGCCGTTTTTTTTTTCTGTTCTATCACATAATACTCTCAGAAATCTGACAATTGGTCCACCAATATTTCACATGGTTTTTTATAAGGAGCTTTCAAATTCATAGAAACAAATTAGACCAAATTAACAAGTATCTTTTGTCCAAAATGGTCAGGTTTTCTGAATGTTCTGACAGAAGAGGTAGGATATGATTCTATGTCCTTTGAATCCAAAGTCAGGATGCTTTCTATTCTGTCATAATATCTCTCCAAAGGTATTCTTCTTTAAGTCTTATTCTTAGTTTAATAGTACAAAGAGAAAGATATACCACTTCTGGTTAAAAGCTTCTCTGGGCTACATTGCCAAATTTAATGTCTAGAAAAGTAAAGATATGTCTTCTTTTGATGTGATTTTCCAAGAAAGAATTGATAATTAAACTCATTCCAGGAAACACTGCTCTATTACTACTGAAGACCAATTTTAACAATGAATTTCACGTATTAATTATTATATGAAGATCACTTTAGGAGAGATGCTGATAATCACAAATGATAGCAACTCTGAATGGTTGATGGAGCTGTACCACTTAACTCACTCTGAGCCACTTCAATTAAATTTCCTCATTATATTCCGTGAACACATTCCTCAAGGGCACATGGACTATGTCACTGACATTTTGGAAGTTCAGTAGCAAAGTAATTTAAGTTGGGGGGCTTTGTATAGAAAAGTTTTCTGAGGATAAATTGTACAATTAAGATAAATTTTTAAAAAGTCCTAAAAGTGTTAAACATCTTCACAATCAAGTTTGTTCAGAGAAGCCTAGACTGCCATAATATCTAAGCATTTCCCAGCTACTTTGCCAAAGCTTTTTTTGGTTATTAAAAATACTTTTACTTAAACTTTGAGAGTCGAGACCTTCTGGAAACTCCTTTTCTCTCCTACTTTCTTTCTTTGTTTTAATTGAATTTTCTTTTTTTCAATTACATGCAGAAACAATTTTTGAATTGTTTTCTAACATTTTGTGATTCAGATTTTCTCTCCCTGCCTCCCCACTATCCCAAAGAAAGAGAAATAGTCTGATATAGTCTATATTGGCATTTCATACAATACATATTTTCCTATTTGTCATAGCTTTTGTAGGGACTAAAGTACCTTCTAACATCTCAATCAATATTCAATAAGCATTGATTAATTTCTTTAAAACCCTTTAAAAATTCTTTAAAACCTTAAAATTTGAAGAAGTGGTCCATGTTAGCTTAGTTATTAATAGATTGGTTTTATTAGGGTTAATTAGGTTAACTGGGTTCATTGGAGAAGCTTCTGCACAAAAATTCAATTGTTCCAGGTAGCAACTAGACAAAGAAACATGGTGGATTCCTGAACCAACCCCAGGGTAGGCCAGATATACAGAAACAGACCAAAGAAGGGATACTGCTCAGGGTCATGTGCAAGTTTTCCCATGGGATAATTGGAGCTTTTTTTTGCTATTTACATTTACTCAAGATGTCACATGTCACATCCTCACTCCAGTTACCATTGTACACCAATATTTTCTATCAGTTGTGAATTAGAACTCATTTGATTTTTTTTTTTTAATTTTACTTTCTATCTTCGTACTAACTCTAAGAGAGAAGATTAAGGACTAGGCAAATGGCATTAAGGGACCTGCTCAGAGTCACACAGCTAGGAAGTGTCTGAGGTCACATTTGAACCCAGGACCTACTAATTCTAGGTCTGGTGCTTTATCCACAGTGCCACTTAGCTGCCCTCATCTGATTCTAATAGGTAAAGACAACTCACAAAAGGGAACTGAAAAGTGAGGTTGAAGGCATGGGGACAAAGGACAGAGTGAGATGCAGAGCCAAGAGAGGAACAAGGCAGGGTGGCTGGTCTGGACCCTTCCTCAAAAATGGAGGATTGGGGAAGAACTTATTGGGGAGGGGAGGGGGCCACAGAGGGGGTTTCCAAGAAAAGGCAGATGAAACATGTTGATGAAGTCCAGAGAGTCACAAATAGAGCCCAGAAAGGAATATATTTGGTAATGGATAGAAAATGTCTTGGGGTAGATTAGAGATTTTAAGAAGTAAATGTGAGGAAGATGTATATTCTAAGCACAGTGGGGAGTTAGTGCAAATGCAGAGATGGGAGTTAGATTGATAAGTATAAAGAACAACAAGAAAACCAATTTGGCTGGACCTTGGTGTACACAAAAAGGAGTAATGTATAATAAAGCAGGAAATTTTAGGCTTGGTCTGAGTCATAAAAGGCTTTAAATCCCAAACAGAGTAGTTTCTATTTTCAATCTTAGAGGGATCCAATGGAAACCCAGGAAGGAAGTGGTCAAAGTAAAAGAGCTGGAATTTGGCTCCAGATTCTCTGACAAAAAAAGCCAGCACTATCTTTACCTCACCAAGTTGCCTCCCTTTCTCCCCCAATATTCTCTATCAGCTCTGAATAAGAATTCTTTGATTTTGCAGTATTAGTACCAATTAAAAAACCAAAATATGAAGGAGTCAATAGAGAATTATATTCTTGGCTCTCTTTTTGAAAGTTTTTAATTGTATATATGCACTGTTTAAAGTCCACAGGGACTCAGGCCCAGTGTGCTTTCTGACTCATATTGGTTTTAATTACCTGCTTGCCCTCATGAATGTTCTTAGAGATGAAGACTTTCCTTTTCTCTTCAAGAGTAGAAAGAATTTACTGAGTTTTGCCATTTTATGGCAGCAGTAAAGCCTATTAGCATTGTCCAAAGAAGAAAAAGTTAGCTTTTGGAAAATATCTTCTTTTTTGAAGGATAAGACTGGTCTTATTTTATTTTATTATTATTTCCTTATAAGGAAAATCTGGTCTTCAAAAGTGCCATTACCCTGAATACCTGAATTACTATCTTTCCAGGAGAACAAAATAGTTTCCTCTATTTTCTCAGCAGTGAATTGCTCCAGTGATATATTAAGGAAGCAACTTGTTTGGGCAAGAATTTGGTCATGTTGACTAGATTGATGAGATGAGATGGGCTGGGATGGGCTGGCAGACCCCTTTGTTTCAAGCATGACTCCTTTGCTGGCAGAAAATAAAATGTTAGATATTAGATGCTACTTCACCCCCTGTGATGAATAGGCTTGGATCCTAGCAAGAAGGCATGAGACCTGATTTGATCAAAAGAGATAGGTAAGGTTTCAGATGAGTCTTTTAAAGACTCTAGACCTGATCTTACACTGACCTTATTCTTTCCTGATGGCCAAAGCAAAGTAGAGCACTGAGATTCATCAATTCTTCTTCAGGTAAAGTCAAATAAATTATATCTTTCTGGCTGTCAGAGGTGCGGGAAGCAGATTAAAAAATATATATATATTTTGCTTCTTTTTTTCTCCTCTTTGTGGCAGGAGTAAGAAAACTTATGTGCCCTAATGTCATATATGTGAACGAAGGACAAGTATTAATCATTCATCCATAATCATCCTCTTTATAAGAATAAATTATTGTGTATCATTTTATCAAAATAGAAATATTAACAATAACAACTGAATTTATAAGATTTGAAAACTATTTTACATGCTCACATCTAATCCTTACAATAGCCCTGAGAAGTAAGTAAGTAGCATGGGGGTTATTATTTCCATTTTGCAGATAAAGAAACTGAAGCTGAGTGAGGTTAAGTGATTTGCCTTGTCAAAAGGAGGTTTCAGATTCATGTTTTCCTGACTCCAAACCCAACTCTCTATCCATGCTGTCATATAGCTTCTCTAGGGATCTTATCCTGCTCTTTAATTTCATTCCCATGGCAGAAATTTCTTATTATAAAACAGCTTCCCCTAATCTGCCAAGACATAGTTGGTTCCATAGTCTTGGCAAAATATTTTCTCCTCTTTGTGGCAGGAGTAAGAAAACTTATGTGCCCTAATGTCATATATGTGAACGAAGGACAAGTATTAATCATTCATCCATAATCATCCTCTTTATAAGAATAAATTATTGTGTATCATTTTATCAAAATAGAAATATTAACAATAACAACTGAATTTATAAGATTTGAAAACTATTTTACATGCTCACATCTAATCCTTACAATAGCCCTGAGAAGTAAGTAAGTAGCATGGGGGTTATTATTTCCATTTTGCAGATAAAGAAACTGAAGCTGAGTGAGGTTAAGTGATTTGCCTTGTCAAAAGGAGGTTTCAGATTCATGTTTTCCTGACTCCAAACCCAACTCTCTATCCATGCTGTCATATAGCTTCTCTAGGGATCTTATCCTGCTCTTTAATTTCATTCCCATGGCAGAAATTTCTTATTATAAAACAGCTTCCCCTAATCTGCCAAGACATAGTTGGTTCCATAGTCTTGGCAAAATATGCAAAACAGTGACACAAAAGAATCAAGTCTTTGACCTTGGAAATGAATTTCTATTGTAACAATTAAATTAGAGTTTGACTCAATATGAGAGTTATAAAAGTGGTTGCCATTTTATAAAATATTTGCCCCTAAGTCAAAATGACTGTTAGCAGTTTTTATTTACAAAAAAGTAGAGATATTGAAAGTGGGAAATGTCCACTTTGGAGGTGAAATGGCCTTTGGAGGTGAGAGCTTTCTCTGTTAAGTGACTTGTGAATTCTCTTACTTAAGTGTTAAATAGGAGTATTTTGAGTTCTTGATTTTATTAACTAAAAATAGACAAAGGGAGAGTTAATTCTATCTTCACACTACTGATGTTGAAAAGTATAATTTTCCAAGAACTTTTCATCAACAACAATCATTCAAGCCAAGAAATGTTCTGCTTGGATTTGGGTCATCTGTCAAGTACTTCGCCTTTTTGTCAATACATAAAATGCCTTTGTTTCTATATGATCTTAACCCTACTTATGACTATAGGATATCTGGCTAATGGTGTATAATGCTGAGTATATCTATTCCCCAAATTATCTTCAAGATCTGAAATCTAAAATGTGGTTATGGCTATAAGGAAAGGCAATATCTGTATGAGGTTCACTTTAGGAGAGATAGTGGGATATGATGGAAAGAGCCCTCTTTTTGGAGTCAGGGGACGTAGATCTTACTCCTGACTGTGCTACTTACTGCTTTGATATGACTGTAGACAAGTCATTTCCCATCTCTGAGTTTAATGAGTTTCCTCACCTGTAAAATGAGGGGGGCTGATTGCTTCTAGTCCCTTCCAGCTTTAAATGCTACGGATCCTGGAAAAAGAAATCAATAGGAATTGCAATTGTTGCTGTCACTTAGTAGAAATCTTAGAATCCACAGATGAGTTAAATCCAACTAGATTATGATACTTTAATGTATTATAGCAGCAACAGGTATAAGCCAGTAAAAGTGCAATTTGTGGCCAGTCAAAGTGAGCTTGGCATGTGTTCTTGATATTCCTTAAGGCCCATGATATAGGAAACTGAGGCAAGTCAACAAAGCAAATGGAATCTATAAGAGGCCTGCAGTGGGTGTTTACTAGGAAACAATCTGAGTATTTAGCATGAAAATATGTCTGAAAGTTATCAAGTACATAAAGTTAAAGAGAAAATAAAAGGGATTCCGAGATAAGAAGAAAACTCAGAATTCCATTAAGGCCACAAGAGACATATTGTACTGGCAGAGAAATTCCATGAAATTTTAACCTGAATTTTACAGTTGGGTGGATTTCATTTGTTTCTGGTATAACTGAGGATTAACCATGACTCTTGTTCCTACTCTCTAGATCCTATAATAGAAGAGAATACCAGGGGATATCCCAGGGGTTTGGCAAAGAAGGTTAGACAAGAATCTGGCTTTAGTTTTCTTATCTGCAAAATGAAAGACTTGAACTAGCTGCCCTCTAAATTCCTTCTAAAATCTAAACCTATAATCCTAAAAAGCAGTTTTTAGAAAACTATAGTAAAATGTGGTAGCATCTAATGAGTCTGCCCCTTTGGCTTCATAAACACCAATTAATTTTGCTATAGGGTCATAGGATTTAGAAGAAGGAATCCTGGTAAGAATTAGTTTAATTACTTCATTTTACCAATGGGGGGGGGCATTTATATCTTACTCCTTCCATTAATTTCTTCAATTCTTAGTTCTTGTTTTTGTCCCAAAGCAACTTTTACATTTAATTTGGCAAACTGATCATTTTCCATTAAGAATTATGGCTTTTGCCATAGACAAACATTGTACATTGACTGCCTTAATAACAACTCATTCTTGTGGCAATTCTAAGATTTGTAAAATGCTTTACTATTTTCCAATTTAATGCTTTATTTAATTTACCAAATTTATACCCAGTTATTGATGGTCTTTTGGGCAATGAACACTTAGGAAAGTATAAATCAGAGAATTTTTCTTTTTCCCTTCTCCTAAGCATGGGTCTCATATTTGAGGTGAAAAAAGAGCAAAGAAATTGTTTCTTCCTCCCCAAGACTCAAATGCTTCAAATAGAGAGGAAAATATTGTATAGAAGAAAAATGATTGGACTTAATGTCAAAATATCTATATCCAAATCCTTTCTTCTCTATGTATTAGCTGAATAACAATATGATCCTCTTTGAGCCTCAGTTTTCTTCATCTGTAAAAAGGAAATAATGATAATTTCATCATAGAGTAGAGAGGAAAGCTACTTGGTAAAATAAAAAGTATTTACTAAGGGATACCATCTTTCCTTATAAATTTAAATAATTTTGCATATATATATATATATATAAACATATATATATATATATACACACTGTGATTCCATTATGTATCATTGATTAACTGAGCTGGACCTTAATAAACTCTTCTTCTTCTGATCTACTGAAAAATGATTTTTTTTTTCTAGATACAGCACTACCTACCTCACTAAGTGGTTGTAAAGGAAATGCTTCGTTAACTGCAGAATGTGGATTTTTGTAAATGAGTGTGGTGAAGTGGAATGAGCCCTGGAGGTAGAGTCAGAAGTTTCAGGTTCAAATCTTGGCTCTGCTAGCATTTGTAATCAGCTCTGTGACCTTGAGTAAGATGCTGTCTACTTACTAGTTCTGTGACCAGGAATAAGGTCAGTTTACTCATCTTTTAAATGAGAGGATTGTATTAGATGACCTCTATATTCCCTTCCAACTCTAAAACTAAGCCATTATTGGAAAACTATTGGCAAAGTGTTTTAGCATCAGATAGGTGTGGTGTGGGTTCTGTTCTAACTTTTCCTTCAAAGAATCTTTACAGGGCTAGGCCTAGTGTGCCCATTTTATTCACAGGCCTGAGCTACCAATATCGCCAATCATCTAACACAGAACCACAGATCATCCTTTCCAAGTATTCAGATTCATTAAAGGTTTGGACAAGTGGTTTCAAAACAGAATCTTCTGATGAACTTGAGAAAGTATGGTGGCACTAGCACTTCATAAGAAAGAATTGTTTCATCCAAAAGAGTTCTTGGTGTTTATTTTAAGAGCAAAGAGAACATCTCTGAAGGTTATGTACTATGTTGGGAAATTATGCAACTTTAAATACCAGTTAAAAGGAAAATTAGATACTTCCTAGGATGAATTTATGCATCTCTATAATCAAAGATAGCTTTTAGGGTGGAGAGCAAATTGGCCTTAGTATTATACAACTACTCTGAACTCTGGAGAAACATCCAAAGATCATATTTGAAGGAATACTGATCTCAGGACATTTTGTTCACAGTGCTATGGATAAAATTACAAAAACTTAGATTAAAAATATATTTTCTATTATGCCCTGAATCTTTTCTACATATGCTAGAAGTTTATTTCATGTTAAATACAATCAGCAATTTTGTGCTACCCTTATGGGTTTGTGTGAAATTAACATAAAAGGATAATTCATGGCTGGCTCATTTGCATCAAGGTAGGACACAGAGTGACAGTGCAGTTTCTGACTTACAGAATGGGCTGGTGGAAGCCCCACTGCTCACCTCTGACCCAGTGATGAGGTGTAATTACATGCCTGGATGTCAAAACACATGACTCAAATTGTCCAATCAAAAGCCAATGAGGTGTAACATCATTAGAGACATAAGAGCCAGGACAAGTGGGAATTCTGGATCTTTTGGGTACCAGTTTCTTCTTGAACTCAAGCCTGCTCTTTGCCTGGCCTTCTATTTGGCCCCATCATGTGATTAGCTGGGCCCACTTGCCAAGGCTTCTAAAGTGGGTCAGGGCTTCTAAAATGGGCCAGGGCCAGATGGGAATCTAGGGCCTGTTGAAGCAACAACTCATCCAAGGACTTTGAGGAATGAGGATAGTAACCTTCTTTGTCTCTTTCTGTCTCATTACTAATAAATAATTATAAAATCAATATAAAGTCACCAAGATTAATTCTTAATTATAACAGGTTTCTGCCCCAAAGCACATTCTTCTTCGGAAAAGTTTTACCTACAAAATAAAACTGAAAAGAATAAAAGCACCACCAAAAGATATATACCTAGCTCTTAAAAATAAGGAATTGCAGGATCATAAATTTAGAGGATCTTAGCAGGGATCTGATTTGTGACTCTAACCCCTTTATTTTATTGATGAAAAAAACTAAGAAGAAGCTTAATATCTTCCCAGAGTCATCCAGGTGGTAACTCAGGTCTTTTGACTCCAAATTCAGGACTCTTTCCACTCTTCTTCTTCTTCTTTTTTTAAAGGTAATGATAAAAGGAAAGGTTATCTGAAAAATATTCCTCTCTTTTGAAAGTTTTACACTTCTCAACCTCAACAAATATTTTAAACTAAATTGACTCCAGCTGTGTAATTCCAATTGTGTCTTTTAATGACCATGACAATAACAAAAAGGAACCAATAATACTCTGAAATCTCAGGGCCATTAACTAGCCTTTCCTCTAGGAAAAATACTGGCACATTACTGCAAATTTCAAACATCAGTCTGTTTGGGACCCTGCAGACTTTAGGAGAAATGCTGGAATGGATCTTGCTCAGTGATTAAACTGGCCCCTTGAGTGTCACAAATGAATATGAGCAAACCAGGCCTTTAGAGAGTATATAAGCTGGTCCAATTAGTACTGCTTTCTTTTCCAAAATAAATTCTAAAGAGAAGACCATCTAAGGGGCACCACAGTACAGTAGAAAGACTCCTGGTTTTTAAGTCACTTAGGTTTGAATCTTCATTATAATACTTACTTGTAGCCCCTTTTGGCCACAGGTTCTTCATCTATAAAATGAAAGAGATAGACTGGATGGACTTTGAGGTCTTAATTATTTGAAAATCAAGTAGCTCACATTCTAATGGGAGAAGACATTCAATGATAGGAAAAAGAATAAGACTTCCTTGTTTACCTATTAATAATAGACCATCACCTTTAGTCTGATGTTCAGAACAACTGACCAGCAGCTTATCCCTTAATGCAGGTTTCAGACAGTCATGAAATAGCCTTCTTTCCTCTGAGTGGATTTATATAAAAATGACACCTATCTCTTTAGCTTTTTCCTCAAGTATACTCTCATCCATGTTTGTGATCATTCCTTTTGCTCTTCCTTAAATTAGCTTTTGTCTCCCTTTTTTTTTTGTTCTTTAACTCTATATGAAAATTGCCTAGCCCTTAGCATACAGAGGAAAATTTATTTTCTGACTTATGTATGATGCCAATAAGGGAAGAAGAAACAACAAACTGTATCAGACAATTAATTTATTCAACCTCTTTTCCTGGTCCTGAAAATACATCTTAGCATCATGTCAGAAAGAGAAACATGAACCCCTGGCTCATTTAGCTAATAATTGAGTATAACTCCCAGTTTTTTAGTTGTATTTATGATAGTATGGTCTTTTTAGGCCTTTTATCTTGTTGTCTAATATCCCCCCTCCCAATTAAACAGCATCTTAATTTTGAGTGGTCATTTGTATTATTATAATTATTATTATGTAAGTTCACTGAGTCATTTTTTTCTTCTTCTAGGCTGTTAATGATTCCACCTAAATAGGCAAAATAAGTATAGGATAAATCTACTAACTTGTGCTTGTTCTCAAATTCATTATTTAAGATGCCTAAAAACATCCTTAAAATAATCCACACTCATTTTAAGGTTTGGTAATGCCCCATAAGCTGGTGCTAAACTTTCAGTCAGCAGGACACTGTGTGGTGCCATACATCTTTTTATTTCCCTAAAATATCTTGACATAAAGTAGCAGGAAATTACATGACTATTCTTTAGGCATCAAGATGATCACATATTCTTAATCAACGACCTGGTTCTTGCATGAAAAGCACTAAGAAAAGCATAAGAACCATACATAGGTAGAGATTTAAGAACATCTGGGCAGGTATTGAAATGGACTAGTCACACACTGTGGGACAGAGAAAGTGCCAGCCATTTGACAAGGAACCCCACACAGGTTTCACTCAGGGAAGAGTAATGCCATATCAGAGATGATGTTTCTATGACAGAAATATGCCCACTTTCCACACCAATGTGGCACAAAATTGCTCCCAGAATGTTAAACCACTCTTGTAACTTTCTGGGTTCTTGCTAACATGGAATTGGACAAAGGAGTGTCTTTGACTGATTCTTAACTTAGTGTAACTTACTTCTTGAATTTTATTCAAGTCAGTGCTCCTAGAAAGAAGAGAATAACCTGAATATCCATTCTCTATGACTCTGTGGCAATATTTTTCCTTTGTAGGATTTTTTCCTTTCATATTGGTGCATTTCATATGTTTCTTATTTTCTTCCACATTTCACATGTTCTAAATAACATAATTTAAAAAAATGGAACCTTTTGTGAAGCTGCCTCAGGGTAGAATCATGACCCAACTCTATCCAAGAGTGATACAGTATTTGAAAAAAGGTGGAGGAAACAGGGCTGGCAACCTGGCTAGCTAGAAAGATAGTTAAAGCACAGATTTGAGTAAGAAAGCCCTCATTACCAACTGCTATGCTTAGTTCTCTATGGCTATTCAAACTCATTTTTACCTCCCTTAGAGAAGCACCCTGATCAATTCCCTAGCTAGCAGAGGTTCCAGACACCTGCTTTGTCACTAGGCTTTCCAAGATTTGGTAGCCCTAATAAGAAAGTTCATGCTTTGTCCCAAATCTAAAACTGTGTGAGTAGGTAGCATGAAGGCTGATTCCTGATATCAGATGACTTCTGTATATAAAGGATCTTGCCACCCTAGTCAGAAAAAGCCAGAGTTTGAGAATAGCAAGCATTTAGGTGGGTGCCATTTGAGCTACACCCATGTTTGTGCCCACACTGCTGCTCTCTCCCTCATATATCAGCTGCTCTGTCTCATTTCCTCCACCTTCACTCTCTCCAGTCTCCATCCCTCCCCCGCCTATGGAACAGACCAACACTGAGTGCTATTCTGTGCATCTCACTCTCTGAGACCCTGCCTTTTCTTTTATGATTCACTTGCTTCCCCATCAGTCAAGCATCCCAGATTGGGCATGCTTCTATTTCTGCTCAGCCTGGGAATGCATTTGTCAATATTCTTGGTTGTGAGATTGCGTTCTTGGCAATATACTTCATTACTATAACAGAGCATCACAAACAGGGAGAAGGAGAATATATCCTCAGTGGAAGCTAAGAATAGGAGAACCAAAGGCGGCCCTCAGAGGGGAGAGGGGAATGGCAGTCACAGTCTAAAGATAACTTGGGCAGGGGACAGGCTCATTGTTTAAGTCATGTTCTGTGGTCACATCACTTTCTCTCCTGCGGCATTCTTTCTCCCTTCCCTTCCCTTCCCTTCCCTTCTCCCTCTGTCCCTCCCCAGTTCTACCCTCTCTTCCCTTCCTTTACAGGTAACACAGCCAACTCCGAATTTAGTAGTGTAATTTCAGAGACACCTGCAGCAGCGTAAGCATGACTGAATGTCTGAAGAGTGCCTCTACCAATGAGAAAGTGCATGTCAGTCCCTTGTTACCAAGGAGACGGGAGCCGCTGCTGTAATGACCCCAAACTTTAACTGGTTGCATGTTCTATTTTTGAGAAGAGCATTAATCTGTTCCTAAGTCATTGGAGAGTTGACCAGGCTGGTTCCAAGAAACTGCTTTCATTGCCCAGGACAGGCTATGTGGCGCTGGTATACTTGACTCTGTAGGGGAAAGCATAAAGGAGAAGAAACAAGTTTGCTGGAGTATTGGGGTGGGGAACACATCTCTAGGCCTTTTACCACTAAGGCTGGATGCCTGGGGGGCAGAGAACCCTGAGGAAATGACCAGTGGGCACGGAGATCACATTCAGACACACATACAAGTAAACAACAATCTCATCATGTGGACTGGCCTTATATAATGACTTCCCACAGTTCTGCACGCGCTCGTAGGAGGAAAAGTGTCATGGGGAGCAAGATACTGACACTAGAGAAACTAGTAGGCAGGCTTGTTAAGCAGCCCACCCAGAGTGTCATTAAGCAGTTCTGCATGTCGCTCATTAAAGGGGGAGGGAAATTTAGGTGATTAATTGCGGCTTATTTTCCCTCCCTGTAGACAAGCACTTTCCTGATGGCTACAAAGTACAGTAGGCAGCACAACTCTCTCTCACACACAAATAAGCACACACACACACACACACAGAGCACACAGATACAGAAAGGGGGGGGGGGAGACAGACAGACAGACAGACAGACAGAGAGAGAGAGAGAGAGAGAGAGAGAGAGAGAAGCTTGTCATCTTCCAAGTAGTTGCTATCTCCTTCCTCTCCTATATCTTCTTATACTCCCCAAAAGCTGGAAGTAAAAGTATCTGCACTTTCCTAGCATTCATCTGGTCTTTGGAGTAGTAGAGAGATCTCAGCTCTTAGAATTTCAGGTTGTCAGTGGTAACAGAAAGTCCAACCACAGAGGGAAGTCTTGCTTTAAGTGTGTCTCTAACAACAGGCCATTGAATGGAACCTCTGGTCCATTTTTGTTAAGGGGGGGAGTTTAATCTATCCTTGCACCCATCCAACTCTAGCCTAAATCCAAGGTTCAAAATCAGACCCTCTCCCCCACCCAGATGTACATGTATTTCACTGGCTTTTGTTTAGTGATTCAGCCTTCAGCAACAACTTCATAGGTCTGACCAACTTTCATGTGTTTGCTACTCTCCCAGACTAGAGCCCATTCAGTTCAAATGCTGCTGGGGTTAGGCATGATGTTATTCTTCTAATTCTTCTAATGAGGTCATAAAAGTAGCTTCATATGCAGGGGCATCCACATACAATATTGATGATAAATCTTTTATCTATTTGTGAAAGCTGTTAGGCAAAATTTGGCAATTAGCAGCCAAGTTCTAATTTCAACAACACCATAATTTCAAAAAGAATCCTACAGCTTGAAAGGTTGGTGAGTCTGGGTTTTGGATCAACATCAAGATTTCTTTTGGCCATAGGCTTTTCCAACACATGCTTTATAGTCACACTGTGGAAGCAGGACACAATAGTTTCTGAGAATCTCACTAAAGGAGAAGGCAACATGCATGGAGGCACCATACGATCTTTTGAGGTGTCTCCAAATGAAAACTGGCAGATTAGGTGTTTAATTAGGACTGGATAGGAAATGGATAGAGAAGTGTTTAAAAACAGGAACAAAAAGAAATCATCTAGGTTTTAATTCATTTGGAATGAATAATATTTCTTTTCCAGGGAAAACTGTTCATTTTATGCTGAAAAAAAAATGAAGAACACAGTTGTTTCAGTTTCTCTTAATCTTAAGACACTGAGGATTCACATGAATACGCATCGTCCTGAACTATAGACAAATGATCAGAACAGTTCTGTCCTGGAAGAATTTATAATCTAGGAATTACTGCTGTATGTAATAAAATAACTCCATGAATCCTCAACTCTTCTCAATTCTCTAATTAGATAGCAATATTTCACCTCTCTCACAAACATGTATTAAGATTTCTCAGCATTTTAGAATATTCTCTTACAGTCGTAGATTCAGTTCAATTCAACCAACACTAATTACAGTTTTACTGGATACAGAACACTGTGATAAACCTTGAGAAACTGAAATAAAATGTTTCCTGACTTTGAGGAGCTTATAATTTAGTACATTTAACATTGTTAAGTAGATAGTCAAATTGATTATGATTAATTTATGTATTTATGAAGAAAATAAGATAGATTCTGTTGAATTTGGAGGCTCTGACTAAACAGAACTCATTCTATTTCATGTTTTAACTTTGAAAGTTCATCAAGCTACACAAACTTTTTTTCCCCCTTGAAACCCTTATCTTCTGTCTTGGAACCAATACTGTATAGGTTCCAAGGCAAAAGAGTTGTAAGAGCTAGTGGGGGTAAAGTGACTTGCCCAGAGCCATTCAGCTAGGTCTGAGGCCAGATCTGAACCCAGGAATTCCCATCTTTAAGTCTGGCTTTCTATCCACTGGGCCACCAAACTGCTCCAAACTACAAATACTTTTAACTGGATATAAACTATAGGCATAAAAAAATCCCACATATAAAAACTATGAAGGCATTATTGTTTGCATAAAGAAGAGGGGGGAAACTGTAGCAATTTATACAACTGGCCTTTGTGAATCCATTGTCAGTTTGGGCTTCATTATGGAGGCCATGTCATGTTCACATAAAAATAGTTTAGCAAGTGGCTTTCCTTTCTCTATATGTGAATCTGTAGGCTGTGGAAAGGGTTTCAGGAATCAGATAGCCCAAATTCATATTCCCAGCTCTGCTCCTTGGTCCCTTATGTGGACTAGGGCTATCATTTGATATCTCTGGGCCTCAGTCTTCTCATGTGCATAATGAAGGAGTTAGATTAGATTACCTCTAAGGTCCCTTCCAACTCTAAATCTGAAAATCTGAAAATTGAATGCCATTTTCTCCATGGAATTTAGCTTAATTCCTGTATCCCTTTTGCCTCCAAGCCTTGGCCAGAAATAATTTTTCCTTCCTCTGATTACCATAATACTCCATAAAGCTTCAATTACATTTTCATATTCTTTCTTGTTTTAAAGTTGTTTACAAGGCCATAAACTTCCTTAGAGTAGAAATCACTATTTAAACTTTCTTGTGTTAGTCACAGTATCTAGCATAGATCTGGAAAAATAGTAAATGATCAATTAATATCTGAAGGAATAAATCAGCCAATCAAATCATACATACTAGATTGGCACTGAAAGGCTTTGGACCAAAGACTGTTTCTACCATTTATTGTGTGACCTTGAACAAGTAATTTAACCTCCCTAGTCCAAATTTCCTTTTTTTGCATAATCTTTTTTATTTTCCATGTTCATGTAGTTTTTATTTGTCAGAAAGGACACTTTCATTTTTATTGTACAAGAGAAAATAATACCCTTGCCAAGGGAAAGGGCAGGTTATAAGTGAATAGGTGTCTAAATATCCCATGGTTAGGCCAAAATCTAAGGAAAAAAGAAGGAAAACCTATTAGACACTCAATACAGGGAAAGTTCCCTTAGTGCTTGAGAATAATAAGAAATTATATGCTATGAATACAGTCATGTGTATGTAGGGAACCCCCCTCCCTTAGAAGTCATCTAATAGTACTCTGGGGACTTTCTTGCTAGATTTCTAATAGAATATGGTAGTTGATATGTGACCCTAGACAAGTCACTTAACCCAGTTTCAGTTTCCTCATCTGCAAAATAATCTAGAGAAGGAAATGGAAAACAGTTTCAATATTTTTGCCAAGAAAACCCCAAACGGGGTCATGAAGAGTCAGATACAACTGAAAAAACAAACAAACAACTAAAAAGCAAAAGTTGCTATAGCCTCTACATATCACTTTCTGATTTCCAGATTACTATATATAAGATTTCATTTGATATTCACAACCCTGGGATATAGTTGGCTATTTTGGGGGTAATTATTTAAGCAAAGTATCACTTTATATCAGAAGTAAAGGAATCTTTCTTATATATTTATAGGAAAAAAGTTATACAAAACTGGGAGTTTATGCTGTTTGAACTTCTAATTGGGTGTCAAATTTTTTACTTCTTCAAAGTAATGAAAACGAGGTGCCCATCATCTTCCTGGTAAATTAGCCTTTTATTTGTTAAAATAAAAACAAAACAAAACAAAACAAAATCATGACTTTGAAGAGTTATGATGCCTCCAAAGTTAGTTTGAATTTCTTTTACTGAAAGGGTTTGGCTAGTTAGAGAAAATTTTTAGGCTTAGACTCATTGGAAACATAAAAAAAAATGCCAAAGACAAATAACTTTGCTAATAGGGAAAAGGAAAAATGATGTGTGGTTTTGACACGTTTTGTATTAAGTACCTGATATTCAAACACTTTCTAGGTCAGTGATAATATAACTGAATTTATCTGCTAGGATTTATCCACACTCATGTCTTATAAATAGAACACACTGAACAGGCTGCAGCAAGAATGCTACTTTTAGCCTTGTTTAAGGAGGAAGTGGAGACTCAAATAAAAGAATACAGTTCTACCACACTTTTTAGGAGTGTTCCTATTATTCTAGTAGATAAATAATCAGCCATGTTGGGTTTTGTCTAGAGTCTCCAAACTGATCCAGAATGCTTTATAGTAATTACAAATATTTCTGGTGCTGCAGAATAGCCTATACCATAAAGAAATGACTATCCTGGACACTTTTCCAGAATTCTTAGGAAGAGTTAAAATGATAGAATCATAGAAATAGAAGGGCCCTGAGAGACTACCAAGTCTACCCCACCTCTCATCCCCCACCACACATACACATATTTTCTAGATGGAAAAAAAAACTTTACTATCTTCAAAGTTGTTTCCCACCTAGGAGTTCAGAATGACAAACAGAACAGCTAGCTACCAGTGGTAGGGCACAAAATATGCTGGATTAGTTTTGGGAGTCTTCAGTCATAGTCCCAGTTCTGCTACTAGCTAGCTGCATGACTTTGGGCAAATTACTTAATGTCTTTGGGTTTTGCTTTCTTCAACTGTAACTTGGGGAGCTTGAGATAGTTGATCTTTATGGCCCCTCAGAACTCTAAGATACTATGATTCAAGGGCTGATTTCTTAACTCCTCAAATGAGGACATCTTTACTTGTTTAAGCTTGAGCTCCAGAAAGAAGCTTTTACTCAGATTTCTTCCTATCCCTTTCTAATGTTTATTGGATCTCATATCTTTATTCTATGTTAGGGATGCCTTCCTTTGCCTGTGTCTGTGAAGGAGCTTACTCCTTGAAAATGTCTTTTTAAATTCCAGAAACTGAAAAATTGAAAGTGGTGTGTGTGTGTGTGTGTGTGTGTGTGTGTGTGTGTGTGTGTGTGTGTGTGGTGGTGGGGTGGTATTACAGTGCTTTAACCTAAAGGGATGTGAGAATGTGGACCTGTAGCCTTTACAATGATGCTATGAACAGTATCTATGCAGAGGGCCATATTCTGAATCTTTGCAGGCTACCTTGGGTTGTGCTTGCTTGAACCTCTTCTAGTTTCTGCTGATTTTTGGTAAAGGGCTGATTCTGTTTCCTTCAGTTATGGCTGAATTCTAGAAAGCATAATTTTTAACTTAGAGTTGCCTTTCTCTTCTTCCTTCCTTCCTTCCTTCCTTCCTTTCTCATCCCAGAGTACCACTGGAGCTGGAGAGCTGTAGCCAAAATGAGCCTGGGGGGCCATGGATAATGAGGTGGGTCCTGCTAGCTAATGTTCATGATTTACACAGTAAATGAGGAGAGTAATCTTTGGCTTTGGCTCTTTTCAATAAATAAGAAAATTAAAAATGCCAAATGCAGCAGGAGATGAGCAAAGTCATTGGTGGTATTAGTGAGCTGGGTTAGTGACTAAATGTTTCCAGGGAGGCTAGCCCACTCGGTTAGGAAAGTGAGGACTGAGAGTCATTATAAATGAATTGCCTATAAACATCCCCTCAACTGCTAGGGCCAGCAGAGGAAGCATTTATTTAATGAATGTGGAAACAGTAGTCTGGTTTGTGACTACTCTGTGTTCTCTCCCCTTCTTCAACATGAACTTCTGTTTCTAACGAAATCCTGGGCCCAACTAAAGTTGGACAAGTGCATGATGGTACAAAGGCTTAGGCATAAACACAATTTGTATTTTTTAAAATATAAAAACAGCATTTATTTCCCTGTGAGTTAATTTCATTTCAAGGAACATTTTCAGGAGGCTTGTTTTTTGTTTTGTTTTGTTTAAAAAAAAAAAACACCTGGCTCTAAAGGGAGGCTCAAAATGCTCAGTAGGTTAAGTAGCCAATTAGTTTATACTTTACAAAAGTCTACTCTTTGCAGAGTTACTTTATTCTATGACAAACGTTTCCCCCAAACATACCTCTTTTATTATCTCACCGATCTCTGAGAAGTAGGTAAGGAAAAGATATTTTTGTTCTTTTGCAATGGGGAAAATCAGGACATGGATGTAAAATAATTAGAATCATCATAAGTTTCTAGGGTGGAACCTGAAGCTAGATTTCCTGAATCCTAAACAGAACATCATTTTCATTAGGATAGAAGGTTTTCTCCTATAGTTGTTTGTTTATGTGGTTATAGGCTACTAGACTAAATAACAAAGAGAAGAATGGGAAAGCGCTAGCAGGTGTAAAGACACTGAAAAAAAACCTTTCTGGTGAATGGTGCAGGTGAAATGATGTAAATGAGGTGTATAGTTGTTCAGGGACTGAAGAAGCAAAAGAGAAAGAAAATGCAAATTAATGTCTCTACAATAGTTATAGTCCTACTTCTTTTTCCCAGAGGAGAAATTAACACATTTTCATCCAAATTTTTTCATCCAAGCCACACTACATTTTCAGGTGCTTATAGGGCATCTCCACTGAACTGACAGCATTTTAAACCCTAAATGGTTTTAAAATCCAATTCAGTAAACATTTATTAAGCACCCACTAGATTCAAGGCACTATAGTAGGGACTGAGGTTACAAAGAAGTCATAATCCCTGCTCTCAAAGAAATTATAATCCAGTAGGTAAGGAAGACATTTTGAAATAATGAATACAGTTAGAAATATACAATTAGAAATATAAATTCAAAATGAGAGACACGATGAATAAGACACAAGAAATATAAAGGGAGTGAGATCACAAATAGCTAGGGAAGGGGAAGGAAAGGTTCATGGAGAAGGGGGTAACTATGGGTAGATTGATACAATAGAACAAAAATGATAGTAGTATCTAAATGAATTTACTGAGTTAATGTCATACTTATCAAACTATCCAAGGATTACTTGAAAGAGCTGGAAAAAAAAATTCAGCTGTAGTATCAAAAGGTCAAGAATCTCAAGAGAAATTTTTTTTAATGGGAAGAAAAGAGGTCTAGCAGATATCCCATAAATCAGTAGAGTAATTATGATTAGGCCATGCCTAAAATAACAAAACCAGATTGATCAGTGGGACAGATTTGGTAGACAATATAATGAAGCAAATAAAAACAGGAGCATAGATTTTCACACACCCCAAAACCTCAGCTGCTAAAGACTCAGTATTTGACAAAAACTGTTAGAAAAACTAAAAAGCTTTCAAGAAGAAATTGCATATAAATAAATATTTTATACCAAAATACATTGTAAATGTACATATAATTTGGTTATAAAAAGTGATGTCATAAACAAATTAGACGAGTAAATATCTTTTCTAAACCATGGATAGGGAAGAGTTCATGACTAAACAAGGAATAGAATCACAGAAGATAAAATATACAATTTTGACTACATGACATTTTTTAAGTTTTTGCACAAACTTGTTTTGTTGAAATTAGAAGAGAAACAGTTAACTAGAAAAAATCTTTATAGTATTGCTTTGATAAAGACCACATATCATATATATTAAAAAATGTATACACACACATATATAAACTGTATGTACATGTGTTCATGCAACTGATTCAAATCAAAGCACATGAAAGAAAATTTTCAAAGGAAGACATCCAAATTATCAATAGCAATATGAAAAAGAAAGCTCCAAATAACTAAAAATTAGATAAAGCAAATGAAAGCAATTCAGAAGTTCTATCTCACACCTACCAGAGTCGTAAAAAGGGCAAAAATGAGAAGATAACACTTTAAAATTACTACAGAAAAGCAGGAACACTAATGCACTCTTAGTGAATCTAGGAAGTGTTAGTCATTCTGGAAAGCAATTTGAAAATATTTCCCTCAGATCACTAAATTGTTGCATACCCTTCAACACCTTGATACCACTATTTGACCTATACCCTAAAGAGCACAAAAAAAGGAAAAAGGACACGTATATAAAAAATATTTATAATCAATCAATAAACATTGTTTAAACATTAGGCATCGTGAGAGGGTTGGGGATATTAAAAAAAGACAAAAGTCTTGCACTTGATGAACTCATAATATAACATGGGAAACAACATGTAAATAATTCCTATACAAAAAAGCCATGTATAGGACAAATGGGAAATAAACAGAGAAAATACTAGAATTAGGAGGGTTAAGAAAAGGCTTCCTGTAGAAAGTGAGAATTTAGGTGGGACTTGAGGGAAGCCAGGGAAGTAAAAAAGCAGAGATGAGAAGGGAAAGCATTTCAGGAGTTGGGTCAGTGAAAATGCTCAGTCAAGAGAGGGAGGAGTAGTACTTTATTTAAGGGACAGCAAGGAAGCCAGGGTCACTGGATCAAAGAAACAGGGGAAGTGTGGGGGGAATGTAGGGAAGTGGAGGAGTAACATGTAAAAAGATTGGAGAGGTGTGGGGGTAGGGAGTGGAACTAGGTTATGAAAGGTTTGAACATCAAAAAGGAAATTGTGGCAAAGTGGAAAATTAAGGTATCCATAAAATGGGGAGTATCTGGGAAAATTATGGCATATGAACTGGTCATGGGTTATTATCATGCTGTGAAGATGACATAGAAAGTTTATGAATAACTTAGAAATACTTTTACATGATTTGTTGCAGAGTGAAATGAACAGACCCAGAACACTTTATATGACAAAACTGTAATTATAAACAACTCTGAAAGAACTATCAATGTGATCAATGGAATAACCAACCATCATTCCAGAAGACTAATGATGAAGCATAATGCCTACTCCTTGAAAGAAAGGCAAAACTCTAATTTGGAGAATAAGGCACATAGTAATAGATATACAAACATAGGAATTAATTTTGCTTAGTTATGCATACTAAATTATCTTTTTTCTGGTGAGCAATGGTAGGGATGGTGAAGAGATAGGACTTGGGATAAAATATCCCTCCAAAAAGAGAAGAAAGCAGAAGGAAGGTCAGAATGAATCACAGACAAGCAAAAATAGCTTTGAAGAATGCTGAATTTATTAAATACTTTAAAAGAAATGCAATTTTTATATAATAAGAGATGCATAGTTTCATATGTAGTCTTTTCCTATTCATTATTGAATATAAATTGCTCATTTTGTTTGACATTTTAGTTTATAGTAAAAGGAAAAAGTTTTAAAAGTGTGAGAGAGGGGGAGAAAGGACAGAAAGAGGAGACCAACTGAATCTATAAATGGGAGCTAGCAATAGGTGAAGCAGAGGGCAGGAAGGGAGGATGAGGTTGAAGCAAAGGCAACAATGGGAGAAAGCAGAATGAGAATGAAGTACATTCAATGGGTTTGTTTGGCTGGAAAATAATGTGCATGAAAGGAAGAAGTATGACATGAGGTTATAAAGATAGGAGGAAGATAAATTGTATAGGGCTTTTTAATACTAGGATAAGCGATTTATACTATATTTAGTAAATAATGGTGAGTTTTTCAAGGTTTCTGAACGGGAATGACATAATGAGACTGTTACATTATAAAAATTAATTCTAGCCTCCAGGGCTAGCAGAACAAATCTCATCCCTCTTTTAAAGATTTGAGGACAACAATAATGTTCCCTCTAAGTGTTTTACTTCTCTAGGCTAAACATACCTAGTTCCTCCAACTGATCCTCATATGGCATGGCTTTCAAGGCCCTTCATGGTGCTGGCCAGCCTATTCTGAACATTTGACAATATTCTTAAAATGTAGGACCTGGAATTGAACTTGGCATTCCTAATGTAATCTGACAATAGAAGAGGGAATACAGAACTATAAATTCTCTTGGTTTCTCCTAATGCAGAATAAGATAACATGAACTTTTTCTGCAAGCCATACTATTCTACTGATTCATTTTAAGCACTAAAACCCACAGGTCTTTTTCAGATGAACTGCTGTCAAACCACCTTTGTGCCCTTCTTATTTAGTATATAAGTATATATGAAGATTTTTTAAAATACAAGTATAAGGCTACATTTATTGATATTAAACTTCATATTAACAGATTCAGTCCAATATTATAAATTGTTAAGCTCTTTTTTAGTTTCCATTATATAATGGGTTATGGTTTTAAAGGGAAACAAAGAAAAGGAGGAAATGAAGAAAAAAATAAGATATTTAATAGATAGGATAACTAAATTAGAAAGTGGGCATGATAATGAACCAACGACAATTGCCCCTCTCCAGAAATCCAATTATCAATCCATTACTTGCCACTTCTGTGAGAAGAAGGGCCACAAAATGAAGGAATGTAGAACCTTTCTTAAGATGTTTGGAAGGAATACACAGTTTAATAATAGCTTTAGAAATAATAACTATAGAAATGATGATAATGGTTATAGAAACCAGAATTCTAGAAATTATAATAATGACTATGGAAATAACTATAATGAATATAGAAATAAGAACTTTAGAAACCAGAATTATAGAAATAGGAATTGGGAAAATAATGACAATGCTCCAATTGAAGAAAATTATAATGATAATGAACAACAACAATATATGAGAAATGGCGCTCATCCAAAAAATACTCGAGGTACTAATGATCCTCAGAGAGGTGCCCTTCAGGGGGGTGCCCAAGGAATATCCCAAACACAATGATGGTGTTGGGGGGGGGGGCTGGGGCACAGGAATCAGAGGATACAACCTTTGATTTCCCGGACCCTGATGTCCTACTACCCGTTGTCCCTATCCACTGCCCCCCCCCCCCATACTAGTGAACCCCATTGGCATGGGAGGGTCATTCTCCTCCCTACTTAAGATTTCTTTAGGACAGAAACCTTTTGCTAAACAATGGGGTTCACATTCCAATAGACTATCAGTAGGAAATTTTTCAAGTATGAAATTTCCCAATGATGAAATTTCCAACATTTATAAGTCTAAGAAATTTTAAGGTTTACAGTTATGATTCATACCAATTTTGTATCATCAGCATGGATGACAAACACAAAAGTTACAAGACACTGATGAACATGTTAAGCATCATGGGAACAAGCAATGAATACCTGGGGCATTCTACTAGAGATCCATTTTCAAGTTGACATCAAAACATGATTTTTTTTTTGGTCATACCATTTAACTAGTCCTCAATCCACCTAAATATACTATTGCAAAGTCCATATTTTTTCATTTTTTCTTAAAAGAATTATATGAAAAAATATGTCAAATACTTATCTAAAATCTAAGTAAAGTATATCTATGGCACGCCTTTCTCAAAAAAAAAAAGGAAATGAGCTTAGTATGGCTAATTTTTTTTTTTGTCTTTGTATATTTATTTTTTATTTATTTTTAAAATTTTTATTAAGTTAATTTAGAATATTTTTCCATGGTTAAATGATTCATGTCCTTTCCCTTCTCCTCCTTCTTTCCCCTTCCCATAGTCAATGAGCAATTTCACTGAGTTTTACATGTATCATTGATCAAGACTCATTTCCATATTATTAATATTTACAATAGTAATTGTTTAGAATCTACATCCCCAATCATATCCCCATCAAACCATGTGACCAAGCAAATGCTTTTCTTTTGTGTTTCTACTCCCACAGTTCTTTCTCTGGATGTGAATAGCATTCTTTCTCATAAGTCCCTCAGAATTGTCCTGAATCATTGCATTGCTACTAGTAGAGAAGTCCATTACATTCAGTTGTGCCACAGTGTATCAGGCTCTGTGTTTAACAATGTCCTGGTTCTGCTCCTTTTGCTTTGCATTGATTCCTGGATGTTGTTTCAGTTTACATGGAATTCTTCCAGTTCACTATTTGTTTTAGCACAATATATTCATTCCATCACCAACAGATACTACAATTTGCTCAGCCATTCCCTAATCAAAGGGCATTCCCTCATTTTCCAATTTTTTGCCACCACAAAGAGCATGGCTATAAATATTTTTGTACATGTATTTTTCCTTATTATCTCTTTGGGGTATAAACCAAACAGTGGTATGGCTGGATCAAAGGGCAGGCAGTCTTTTAAAGCCCTTTGGGCATAGTTCCAAATTGCCATCCAGAATGGCTGGATCAGTTCACAACTCCACCAGCAATGCATTAATGTCCCAACTTTGCCACATCCCCTCCAACATTTATTACTATCCTTTGCTGCCATATTAGCCAGTCTGCGAGGTGTGAGGTGGTACCTCAGAGTTGTTTTGATTTGCATTTCTCTAATTATAGGAGATTTAGAACACTTTTTCATGTGCTTATTGATAGTTTCAATTTCTTTATCTGAAAACTGTCTATTCATGTCCCTTTCCCACTTATCAATTGGGGAATGGCTTGATTTTTTTAGAATTAGAATTTAGAATTTATTTAGCTCCTTATAAATTTGAGAAATTAGCCCCTTTTTCAGAGGTTTTTGCTATAAAGATTTTTTTCCCACTTTGTTGTTTCCCTTCTGATCTTGGTTGCATTGGTTTTGTTTGTACAAAAAAATTTTAATTTAATGTAATCAAAATTATTCATTTTATACTTTGTAATAGTCTATCTCTTGCTTGGTAGCTTGATCTATTCTTGATGAAATCATTAAATCTCTATGATGATTGTTTTCTTTTCTATATGTTCCCTAACCATCCCTTTAAAAATACATTTAAAAATCTTATAAAAAATCCAAATCACACACAATGGCCTAAAGTTTCAAGACTGTTTCCTTCCTTCTTTTCTGCCTTCCTTCCTCTCTTCTGCTCTGAAAATTGGGATATTTGTCTTTCAGGATTCCATGATTATGCTCCCATTCTCTATAACCTTTCTTTTTTTCCCTCTCTATAACCCTTTGAAGCCAGGAGCTCAAGTAATTACAACCATAGGTCCCCCCCCCCCCCAATACTCTTGACTTCATGACTTGAACATATCAAGAGGGCTAGGTATTTTTTAATTTTTTTTTTTGGATTTGGATTTAAATTTCCTATGAGTCATTTTTTTGTTCTGCCCTTTCTTTTCCAAATTCCATTTTTTTTTGTAGAGAAGTAGCAAAATAATCATTGAGAAACTTTGCTTCAATTCCATTGTTGATGGGTTTATGGAAAAACTTAAGTGAGAATCACAATGAAAAACTGGTGAAGTGGTATGGACAAGCTGTATTTTGTAAGGGTTGAGAAGGGTACTATACATGAAATTATGGCTCCAAAGCATCTTATACCTCCTACTCTTTAATGGTAGGGTTATTCTTCATACTGAGATACATCTTCAAAGTTTCAACATGGTGCATTATGCATATAATCTGTGATATTGAATGAATTAATGAATAAATGAAAAGAATAGAATGAGGAGATTATAGAAGAAATCTAGAAGAATGGGGAAATAGCAGATATAAGTCATTAGTTAAGGAAGTCAAACATTGAGGTCTTGGTGATATAACAGGAAGAAAACTATAACTTTGGGGAATAAAAAGAGATAAATAAATAGATGACATAAAAATGTTCACACAATCTTGGGATATAAAAGGACCTCTGAGGTCACTGAAGTCCAATTTCCTGTCCTGTACAGGAATCCCACCAACAGTATCCCTGAATGATGATCACCCATTCTATTTTTTCAACTCTTTCCTTTGTTTTCAAAATGCGATTTTCTTTTTATTCCTTACTCATTGATTATAATGTTGGAATTTCATGCTGAAATAACTTCATGCTAAACTGAAATTCTGACAGATACTAGAGCAATGCTGTTTAGTTTTATGTTAGATTTTAGTGCTTCAACTAATTTTAAATCCCTTTATTTTCAAGTATTTTGAAAGCAATCTAAAACATTTTCATTTAAAAATTTCTTTAATAATTGTACTTTCATATATGATAACTGCTTGAACTTCACTATAATTTTCTCATCATGTTTTCTTAGTTTACTAGTCAAAACAACAGGTCTGATAGCAGGAGCTCTATAGATACTAAGAAATTAGAGGGTTTTTTGGGGGTTCTTTGTCTTTGTGCATACTTATTGATTTAATATTTTAATCCACTTCTGATTATCATGCTGCTATTAGCTATAACAACTAAGAAGATAAAATGAAGTTATTTGAATAGTTCTTTTATTTTTTTTAAGGACATCCAATTATTAAAACTGTAATCATGATTAAGGTCCAAGTTCTGGTGTTAGAACAAATTTCATGAAATATTTGATCTCCAGCTAATGAACTGAAGTTAAACATCCAAATTCTGCTTTTCTCTTAAATTACTCTGACAGAGGATGTTCCAATGCCTTATGGTACCCCTCTGATTAGACCACCTTTGTGGTAACAGAAGATGAGATGAAGCTTGCCAGAGCCACTGCAGGCTTTGTAATGAAAACCCAGACAAGATGAAATCCACTTGGCTTATAACAGTGGTAATAATCTAAGAGTTGGGCCAGGGCCAAAGTTTAGCTGAGGTCTGCAACCCCAGGAATCCAAAAGACAAACCATACAGAGTTTTTTCCTGAACCAAGATCAAATTCCTTTTAAGGCTGCAAAGTCTGGAATAATGTGCTATGAAATAATTCAAATGATAATCCAGGGATTTAAATTTAGAACTTTCATTTTTAATAATGCTTTTTTAATTTTTCATTTCTTTAGATATTTTCCAATTACCTATAAAATTTTTAAACAATTATCTAAAAAAAGTATTTCCCTCCATCTCACTCGTACCCCATTCTTGAAAATGAAGGCAATTTGATATTGACTATATATGTGAAGACATGAGAAACATATCTGCACATTAGCCATTTTGCAAGGGAAGTCATGAACAAAAAAACAAGAAAAATAAAGTAGGTTTTAAAGTGAACTCACAATTTATCAGTTCTTTCTGTAGAAGTGGAAAGCATTTTTCATTATGAGTCCCCTAAAATTATCTTGGATCACTGACTTGATTAGAGTAGATAAGTCTCTTGTAGTTGATCATATTTAAAAAACCTTTACCTTCCATCTTAGAATCAATACTGTGTATTGGTTCCAAGGCAGAAGAGTAGTAGGGGACAGGCAATAGGGGTTAAGTGACATGCCCAGGATCACACAGCTAGGAAATGTCTGAAGTCAAATTTGAACCCAGGACTTCTTGTCTGTAGGTCTGGCTCTAAATCCACTGAGCCACCTATTTGCTCCCTTTTCATGTGACTATTAATAGATTTGATTTTTCTTTTGAAAACTGCCTGTTCACACAATTTACCAACTGAGGAATGGCTCTTATTTTTTTATAGATTTGACTCGGTTTTCTATATTTGAAAAATGAGACCTTTATCAGAAAAACCTTTCTATAAAATGATGTGTTCCTTCTCGTTTGGCTGTATTAGTTCTGTTTGTGCAAATCATTTTTATTTTTAGGTAATCAAAATTACAGCAACTAGGTGGGCCTAGAGTCAGGAAGACTCATCCTGGATTCAAATCTAGCCTCAGACAATAGCTATAAAGTAGGCCTATTTGCCTCAGTTTCTTCATCTGTAAAATAAACTAGAAAAGGAAATGACCACTCCAGTGTCTTTGCCAAGAAAACATTAAATAGAATCATGAAGAGTCAGACAGGACTGAAAAATGACAGAACAAAAACTTAAAAATTATCAATTTTACTTCTCATAATCTTTTCTATTTCTTATTTGGTCATATACTTTTCTCTTATCCATAGATCTGGCAGGTACATTTCCCATGCTCCCTAACTTACTTGTGATATCACCCATTATCTCTAAATCACTTATCCATTTTTACCTTACTTTGGTATAATGATGGGAGATGATGATCTATGCCAGTTTCTGCTGAACTGCGTTCCAGTTTTCCAAGTAATTTTTGTCAAATGTTGAATTCTTAACCCTTAAAGCTTGGATCTTCAGATAGATTACTATGATAATTTATTACTGTCTGCTGTGTGCATAATCTATTCTATTAATCAATCATTTCAGCTAGATTATTTTTGATGATTACTACTTTATAATAGAGCTTGAAATTTGGTACTGCTTAGTTCATCTTCCTTACCATTTTTTTCATTGTTTCTCTTGTTATTCTTGATCTTTTATTCTTCCAGCTGAATTGTTATTATTTTTTCCTAGTTTTATAAAATAACTCCTTAGTAGCTTGATTGGTATGGTGCTGAATAAGTGAATCAATTTGGGTAGAATTGCCATTTTTATTATATTGGCTCAGCCTACCCATTAGCAATTAATATTTCTCCAATAGTTCAAATCTGTCTTTATTTGTGTTTACATTGTTTTGTCATTGTATTCCTGTAATCCGTTTGTCTTGACAGTAAATTTCAAGTATATTATATTGTCTGCAGTGACTTTAAATGGGATTTATATTTTTATCATTTGCTGTTGCATTTTGTTGGTCTTATATAGAAATGCTGATGATGTATGTGCATTTATTTTATATCCTGTCATTTGCTAAAATTGCTAATTATTTCAACCCTGCTTAGTCTTTAGAATTTTAGCAACCAGGAATGTATACACCCCCACTTAAGGATTAACTGTGAGGAGGATGGTCTGTGACCAGCATGTGCTAGCAAGTGACAAATCAGAAACAACTGACTGACCCCCTGGGCTGTCCTAAGCCAAGCTTAAGCCACCATTGGTACATGTGAGACACAGGAAGTGATGTAAAGAACTGCCTTTATATTTCACATCCCTTCCTTTGAGAGGGTCTTTGGCAGTGGTTCTTGACTTGGAGGGCTGGAGCGTGGAAACCTGAGACTGCTTCCCTTAGGTGACCATGTGGTGAGTGTTAAGGCTGAATCCTCTTTCTCTGGCTTTCTGAAGGCACCAGCCTCCAAGTAGAACCCTCATCTTGGAGGAAGCCTTGTGGCTGGAAGCCAAGCTAGATTTAATCTTCTGGGAAGGCCCCTTGGCTGAGGCCTCTGAACTCCCCCTGGCTCAGGCCAGGTCGGTGTAGATCTTCTACCCTTTTCTCTCTTTCTCCTTAATTCTAATTTCCTCCTTCTTTTGTAAAAAAACCACCATAAAATTCTATTCTGACTTGAGTATTTCATTGGAATTTAGAATTTAAATCCCTGGCGACCATTAAATAATGTATTCAGTCTCAACCCTAGAAATTTACCCTTACAATAGCCAATATGTCTCAGAAGATGAGTCTAAGTCTTCATGACTCTAAGGCTGACTTTTTTTTTTGCTATGTGTCTTCTCAAGTCATGTCAGAAAGATTTTTATAAGAAAAAGAATGGTGACTGTGAAAATTGTAGATTTTTTAAAAATTCATAACTTTCATTGTTTTTACAGATTTAGGACTCAAAAAGACTTATATGTCATCTTATCCAAACTTCTCATTTTACAAATGAAGAAACTGAGACACAAAAAAGGTTAAATGTCCACAGTCATAAAGGCAGTGAATAACAAGGTTGAGAATTGAATGCAGGATCTCTGACTTTAAATGTTGTGTTAATTTCACTACACCATATTGCCTCAACTCAGCATTTTATTTTATTTTTAAACCCTTACCTTCTGACAGAAAAGTGGTAAGGGCTAAGCAATGAGGGTCAAGTGACTTGCCCAGGGTCATCCAGTTAGGAAGTGTCTAAAACCAGATTTGAACCCAGGAACTCCCATCTCTAGCCCTGGCTCTCAATCCACTGAGTCACCCAGCTGCCCCAACAACCCATCATTATAAAGTAAAGCACTGGAGGGTAGATGAGTGAAATGCTTGTGAAATTACTAAGAAAACTTAGGAGGAAAAATATTAATTATAATAACTATGATTTTTATACAAAGCATGATATTTCTCTATTTAAAAGTTAATAAGTCTGCTGAATGCTTTGATTTGACCTTGTTGAAAATGAAGAAAATGTAATTTTTTTCTTTTACACACTAATGAAAACCCATGGGTTTTTTTTTGGCAAATTTGGGCAAAAAGTTGAATAGTTTTTAATCTTATTTTTCACAAGCCTCTAACTCCACATACACAAAATGAGATCATTTTCAAATCAAAGACAAAATGTAAAAGATATATCTTATGTATTGATGAATTACATCACACCCCCAGTTTAAGTACAATTAGAATTGGCATTCTTCAGATAATGCCCTAACCCACTTAGCTAGAAAAATAATTGCCAGGAGCCTGCTCTGAATGTGACTTGCCTCCACCTCAATCCTCATCAAGGAATCAGTGGCTAAGGAATGCCTGCTTATATCACAGAGTTCACACAAAGCTCCACTTGCCTGAAGGAAAGGAAATAACTATCATATCGAGATATTTTGGGAACTTCTACAAATTTTCTTTAAATTTCATCACCTCCCCCCCAAAACAGCTTTCCACTGGATTCTTTTATTTCCCCATCTTTGCCTTCATAATCCAAGCTTCTGATGTGACTCGAAGGAATCCATTGTCAGTTTGGCAATTTTGGGGGCTTTCTTTCTAACACAATGGAATCTGTACCCCCAAAACACAAGTCATCAGATAAACTCAGCATAAAACACTAAAGGAGTGACCTATTTTCTGTCAAGGAAGTACTTTCTTTACCTAAATTAGTAGAATACACTATCATAGGCTATATACCTCAATAAAAATTCAAAAAGATAAAAATATAGATTCCTATTTTATTCATTAGCTGTTTTTCCTTCTAAATAATACTTTTGAAGTATAGTTCCCAGACAACTGTTTAATTTAACTCTATTTCCATTAGTCATTCTGAATAGGTAAACATACTTTGAATTTCCATAAAACATGGTAACATTTTTATGGCTCAGGCCAAATTATATCTCACATCAGTTATATGGGCATACTTTAATTTTCCTCTATTCTGTTGTATCACAAAGGCCAGAATTATGTTGTATCCTTCATGGAAAAGGGCCTTTCGTAGAATAGGTTCTCAATAAAGGTTTGTAGAACATATTTTAAAATTATCATTATCATTAGAGAAACTGATTACAAAGGTTCTAACCTTTCTGTGGTAAAATGACAAATAATATGGCAGAATGCCCAGCACTCTTTTTCTAAAGCAAGTCAAATTCTGCTGAAATGCTGAAGCTTTCAAACTTTGCTGAGATTCATTTTCTAGCCTTTCTGCAATTACTAGGTTTCAGTTTCCTGAGCTTTGTAACGCAAAAGAGGTGAGTTAGATGATCTCTAAGGTCCCCTATAGCTTCAATATTCTATGAGAATATTTTTAAAAAGAATGTTAGTGGTGAAAGAGCTTTGGGTAGGACCTAGGATAGCAACATACAAAATCCAGACTAAAAAGCACAAAACCACTATAGATAAAATGTATTTAAACTTCGAGGCCAGCAGGAAGTAAAGAACAACCAAAAATGAGGTGTGTAACAAAACTAATAGTGCATTCTTGAGCAAAGAAAAACTGAGTACCAAACTGAACCAAATCCTACAATTACCTAGGACCCTGCCTAGGAATATAAGGACATTTGCCGCACATGAGAGGGATGTCTAGCATGGCATACACTCATCTTCTGATAATTATTCCTTCTAGATTTAAAATTTGACAGATTTATTTTTTGTTTTTCTTAAACAGGATAGGTAAGGAAGTATATATTTATTTTCAGCTTTTGATATCTTAGACCAACTTCCTTGAATAAAAATGAATTAATTTCTAAGGCCAGCTTGTTTTTTATATAAAATATTGGTAAGCAGCTTCAAAAAAATTTTAGGGAGATTTTTGTTTGTTTGTTTTGTTTTGTTTTAGTTTTAGTTTTTAGTATCCAAATGGCTAGGCTTTTCTCAGTGGTTATCATAAATGACCAAAGGGGAAAAATATAAAGAGAAATACCAAAAACACACTTATTCTTTGGAAAGGCAATAAGCATTTCTGAACCATGTAAAGATTTTGGCCAAAAAACCTTTATAAACTCCATGTTTCCTCTCTATGGGAAAACTGAATTAAATGATCTCTAACAACATGATACATGGAAATAATGAGGAGTCCCTCAAAATCCAGTGGATATCGGTTGGGTAATGGGTTTCCTAATGGAATCATTGCTCATTGGACCATCAGCACAATTGCCAGTTTGTCTGTTAATCAAGCTGTACCACCTCTGACCTTGTAGAACAGAAGCCCCAAATTGTGTGAAATGCTAATCAGCAGAATGAATGAAACATTCTGCAATGGAATGAGCCCTATAAAGAACAGTAAACAATCCACTTTGGCCTCAGCAAGCTGCCAAACCTTTTAAAACCAATTACTTCTGAGAGAGACATTTCCTACCGAACTCGAACTATTGATTCATGTTTCTATGCAAAGCAGCATATCTTATCAAGTTTCTACTTAAATGCATGACAAATTATTTGGTGCTTGTTAGGATTCAGCTTCCCCTTTGCTGCCATCAATAACTTGTTCTCAGCAGTTTCCCCACTGACAAGGTTAAACCTGACTGTCACAGCAGCTGGGCTTTGCCACCTGCTCAGCTGATCTTCAGCCAATTTGGTTTGCTATTCTTAATACTCTGGGATTAGGTGTTAATTTTTCAGGTTCTTCAAGCTGGTAAAGGTTTCCAAATAGTCTACACTTTCTACCATTTGTTAAACGATGGGTAGCTTTATTAACCTCCTCATGAGGATATGCAAAAACACAAGGCAGTGCTGTATCATCTTCCAAGGTACTATCTTCTCACTGTGACACTGGTCAGACCAAAGGGCAGGGCCAGATGCTTGCAGCTTTGTAATGATCACAGCACATATGTTTAGGAAGAGTGTATTCCTGTGATTAAATCCTCCTTCTGCTCTTGACACCCTGGGCTAGCATATTTAATTTCATTTGGAATCTGTGGGCCTACCATTAATAATCCACATTGCTTCCAAATGTGGTTCTACTGGAGAGAAAAAGAATTTTACCATGGTCGCTGCTAGATTGGGGAATGCTTCAGAAGCTCTGATTTGTGCATTCAATTAATAATTAGTATTATGTGCCTTATTCTACATAAGTCATTATAATAGGTACTATAGAGCTATACAAAGAGATATGAAGGTACAGTCCCTGATCTCTGGGAATACATAATCTATTTGAAAAAATCAGACATGCATATAACAAGGGCAACAACAACAACAACAAAAAGACTGCATATACATCTCAAATGAATAGTATAGAAAAAGGGCCACAGGAGTTCAACACGTATTTCTAGGGAAATCAGCAAGTGGGCCTCTGTTTTAGAGTCTAAACAAACATTTTGCATGTCAGGAAGGTAGGTGGTATAACACATAGTGCAGGACCTAGAGTCAGGAAGACCCACGTTCAAATCTAGCATCAGGTGGTAAATACAGCTGCAAGATCTCCAAGCAAATCACTTCCTTTCTTTCTGGCTCAGTGTCTTCACATGTAAAATTAGGGTAATAATAGCACCTCCCAATGAGATCATTGCAAAATGTTTTGCAAACCTTAAAGTGACATATAAATACCATTACAACTAATTATTATTACTGCTATTTCTTTCACCAAAATATAGAAGTTATAACATCAATAGTTGATGGACAGTTTACCTAGTATTTCAAAAATTATAAAAAAAGACACATTCAACAAGAGTTTTTCTCAACCAGTAGATGATGTATAGTCTTAAAATCATTACACATTTTAAGAATTCTTTTAGAGTTCAGTAGTATCTGAATAATCACTGCCTAGAAATGAGTTAAACTTGCCTCCTCCATAAGCTCAGAGAAAGAAAACACTAAAAGTGAGGAAACACTACTAATTACTTTCAGAACTCCAGGGGAACAGGAAGAGGGTATGAATATTTGAAAGGAGCAGATATTTTACTTATCTGTATCAAAATTAGCATTATTTCCTATGAGGTATGGAGTTTATTTTTTTAAGACCTATACTAGAGGTTATTTATTGTTGTTCTGTATTTCTACCAGATTCTACTTTCTAATATCCCTCAAAACTAGGATTCCCCCAAATAGTCACACTACAGTCCTTAAGATTAAATTATCATTTAACATGCTATCTTGCTTTCAGCAGGGCAGAGATTCCTGCAAATGAAAGAGAATCTAGGAAACTAGCTGTCTGGGGAAGCAGTGGAATTTTTTTGTGTTGGGAAGGGCTTTAGTTTGACTGTTCCTCACATATTTCCTTGGTTTAAGACACTATGTGAAATGTTCCTTTTACTGGACCAGCCAAATCTAAACACCTTTTGGGAAACTGTTAACCATCATCAATCTTCCCATCTAAGCAATGCAGAGAAAAATTTTAACAGAAGCAGGGGAGTATGGGAGTTGGGGAAATTAGTATTTCAAAACTCCAAGCATGTGAAATTTGATATTAAAAAGGATAAAGAATGAAAAATATAATTGGAGAATGGTTAAAAGAATAATGCCAAAGATTTCGAGCCCCAGGTCTACACCCACCAGATAGTAAAGATTCAGCCCCTGATACAGAAATACTGTGGCCCATGACTGAGTATCGAGTTCTGCATCTAATTCAGGTATCAATGACTACACCAAGGTCAGACTGTCACCCAAATCAATCACTTAGCTCTTTTGATGGTTTTGAATGGTACACATTATATTTCTAGCTAAACTGCAACTCACTGAGAGTACAATACAGCTGAGTAACATCTTGGTAAAATATATTTAACAACCTAAAGAGTGAATGTGGCAGCAGATGTGGAAAAAAAAATCAACTTAGTTTTCTGCTGAAAAATTCAGCTGGGAATTTGTGCTATGACCTACATTATTCTTTCCTCCACCCCTGTAATATTTTTTTTCAAGGAACAGCATAACATGATGCATTTCCCAAGGATGAATTACTTTGTTGAAAAACATTTTAATAACTTGCTAAATGATGGAGCAACAAATCACTCAAGCCTCTACCATGTGTAGTCCAGTGCCACAAAAATGAGTTCTTACAATATAAGTTCTTCATTAAGGCAATTTCAAATCATCTGACACTTCTTTTATTCTATGACAGCAACCTCATTGTATCAGGTCACAGTTCCTCTCATTAAAAAAAAAAAAGGGCAGAAACAATTAAAAGCATAGGATGCCCAGCATAAAGGAGCACTTCAGGGTCTTCTGTCTGTTTACTCAGCATTTCAGGGTAAGGCCTCATATACAGGTTGTCTCATGAAGAAGTAGAATTTAGAGTAATTGGGACTAGTACACAATTTTGCCATCTTATTTTTTTTTTATTAAGAGCTATTACTCTTGTTAATATGGATAAGACCAGAATGAGGATTTTTATGAGCAAAATTCTACTAAATCTTTAATTAATGTGCTAGGTTCATATGGTGTGTTTGGTCATTAATGAGTAAAGATTTTTCTTCTCATTAACAAAAAGGGGTCACTATAACCTTGGGAAAACCTAAAAAAACTAGGAAGAATTTATCAAGATTCGCAATAATAATAAAATATTTGGGAGGTGATTTTCTTAGGGAAAATTTTTATCTTACTTGATTTCTGCAATGAGAAATCCCCTGTGTCTAACTTTTTAGCCCTAGCTAATTAAAACCTACTGCTGCTTATAGGAGCACATAGTGCAAGCAAAAAACTCCTGCATTCAGAAAGTCACTGGTATGCCAGGGACCTGACTGAAAATCCAGCTTCATTATGTCAGTATGAATATTTTCATCTGTAAATTCCATCTCTCCCCTCAAAAAATTCATTGTGACTTGGGTGAGCAACTAAAGCCAAGGGGAAAACTGCTTTATTTTAACAACTGGAATATGGACTAATATTTAGTCAAAATTCTAATGTCAATATTGTGTCATTTGCTAGTCTCCCACAGTATTTCTTTTTTTTTTAAGCCAATGAAATTGAACCTTGGATTCTCTACATTCATTAATAAGCACAAAAGGTTTTCTCCTCAGCATTCATTAATGGTAACCAGTTCAAATAAAATTATATAACATGCAGAGATATTCATATTAACATACAATTTTTACAATTCAACTGACTAATGTTTGGTAAACAGGCACTAGCAGCTACTAGAGTTGCACAAACCAGAAATATTAAAACCTACAGGTTTCCCAGAATTTTTTTAAATCTCAGGTTGGAGATATTCTTCATATTGGCCTAGTTCTTAGACTAGGATAGAATCTTATTAATCTTGTTTCCATGAATCGATTTAACCAAAATATAAAGGAGAGGAAGAAAAATCAGATTACCTAAAAAGTAATTCACATATTAATTTTGTGCCTTTACTGAAGTACTTTATGTATTGAATACATGGCTATAGGGAAACATAGATATCAAGCACTTATATCACGAATAATTTTTGAGTGACAAAAGCACTTATCAAATGTTAAACTTATCCATTGTCTCCAACTGAATAAAGACTTCCCATATAAGAGATAACAAAGTAAGATATTTTATCAACATTTTATTAATTGTACAACAGGCTAAATTTGACTTTTAATTAACAGCAAAATTTGATAATAATTATTTGCAATTATGAGTGATTGGAAGGTAGCATGATCTGGTGGATAAAGAATCAGTCTGGGAGGGGGAGTCAAGATGGTGGCATAGAGGCAGCGAAAGTTCAGACCTCTGAAAACCTTTCCTTACCAATTACAAACTAAATGCTCCTAGGGGACTGAAAATCAAACCTAACAACAAGACAAAACCAGAGGAATCCTCCTTCAGGATTCAAGTTAAAAGGTATGACCCCCCAAAAGCCTGAATTTGAAAACACTTGGATTTAAGGGGAAGGAAGAAGGAAGGTCCCAATCCCATCCTCCCTCTCTCCCCAGAATGCTAAGCCTCCAGGACAGCTGGAACCTCTGTGCAGGCTAGGGTGCTGATCTGGAGGGAGTACATTGCAGACAAAGCTGTGCCAGGCTCAGAGCTTTAAACAGAGGTGGTGGTAAAGCAGTTGGAGAAGAAACCCAGAGGGCAGAGCACAGAGTGGGCAGCCTAATTACCTCCCCTCCCCCAAAGTTTTGGTTTCAGGGTACATCCCATCAAATCCTTCAGAGGGCAGGGAAGCTCGAGCTCCAATACCCTTCCCCCACAGACTGCTGGACATAATCTCATCAAAGCCTTCAGAGGGCAGAGAAGCTCAAGCTCCAATACTCCTCCCCCACAGACTGAGCTGAGAGATTTGCTGACTAATCTCCAAGGGTGAAGGCTGACAGAAAAGCCAATAGATCCCCCCCCAAAAAAAATTAGAGGAGAAAGAGTGCAGGCAACTGCAGGGAGTAAAGAAGGGGGGTAAATATGAGCAAACAATAGAAAAAGAAAAAAATTACAATTGACAGCTTCTATGAAGGCAATGAACAAAGAGAAAACAAAACAGAGGAAGATGAGGGAACACCAAGAAAAAAACAGAAACCAGAGTGAATTGGATACAGGCTTTGGAAGAACTCAAAATATAATTCAAAACACAATTAACAGAGACTGAAGACAACTTTAAAAGCAAGATAACTCATCTGAAAACAGAAAACAGTGTCTTGAAAGCCAAAATTTATCAGCTTGAAAATGAGGCAAAGGAGATGAAAGAGGAGGCAAAGAAGCTGAAAGATGACCTCCAAAGAAAATCAAACCAGAAGGAGGAGACCAAAAATGCAGGGATGAAATCAAGTCTTTAAGAACTAGAATACAACAATTAGAAGCAACTGACTTCACAAGACAGCAGGACACTATAAAACAAAGTCAAAAGAATGAAAAAATTGAGGAAAATATAAAGCACCTCATTCACAAAGCAAAAGATTTAGAAAATTTTTCCAGGAGAGACAGATTAAGAATAATTGGTCTACCAGAAGACCATGACAAAAGAAAAAGCCTGAACATCATAGTACAAGAAATTATCCAAGAAAACTGCCCCAATATTCTAGAAAATGAGGAAAAAGTAAAGATTGAAAGAATCCATAGTTCACCTCTTGTACTCAATCCCCAACTGATAACACCCAGGAATGTTATAGCCAAATTAAAAAAACTATCAAACCAAGGAAAAAAATATTACAAGCTGCTAAGAAGTCGTTCAGATCCCATGGAACCACAGTGAGGATAACAAAGGATATGGCTGCATCTACAATGAAGGACCAAAAGGTATGAAATACGATATTCTGGATTAGAAACCCAAACCCTACCATATGCTGTCTACAAGAAATACATATGAGGAAGGCAGACACGCATAGGATAAAAGTAAGAGGATGGAGACAAATCTATTGGGCATTAACTGATAAAAGAAGGCAGGAGTCACAATCATGATAACTCACAAAGCCAAAGTAAAAATAGATCTAGTCAAAAGAGATAAGGAAGGTAATTACATTTTGATAAAAGGCAGTATAGACAATGAGGAAATATCAGTACTCAACATGTATGCAACAAATGGCATTGCATCCAAATTTTTAAAAGAGAAACTAGTAGAGCTCAAGGATGAAATAGATAGAAAAACTATACTAGTGGGAGACTTGAACCTTCCCCTACCAGAACTGGATAAATCAAACGAAAAAATAAATAAGAAAGAGGTAAGAAAAGTGAATGAAATCTTAGAAAAATTAGAGTTAGTAGATATGTGGAGAAAAATAAATAGGGACAAAATGGAATACACCTTCTTTTCATCAGCACATGGTATACTCACAAAGATTGACCATGTACTAGGGAATAAAAACATTGCAAACAAGTGCAAAAGAGCAGAAATAATAAGGCAACCTTCTCAGATCAAAATGCAATGAAAATAATTAATAATGGTACATGGAGAGGCAAATCAAAAATTAATTGGAAATTAAACAATACGATTCTCCAGAATTGGTTAAAGAATAAATCATAAAAACAATTAATAATTTAATTGAAGAAAATAACAATGATGAGACATCCTTTCAAAACCTATGGGATACAGTCAAAGCAGTCCTCAGGGGGAAATTTATATCCTTGAGTTCATATATTAACAAATTAGAGAGGGCAGAGGTCAACGAATTGGGCATGCAAATTAAAAAACTAGAAAACGAACAAATTAAAAACCCTCAGACAAAGACTAAATTAGAGATTCTAAAAATCAAAGGAGAAATGAACAAAATTGAAAGTAAAAGAACTATGATAGATTTAATAAATAAGAGTAGAATCAGGTACTTTGAAAAAATAAATAAAATAAGCAAATTCTAGTCAATCTAATAAAAAAAGGAAAGAAGAAAACCAAATTGATAGTATCCAAGATGAAAAGGGAGACCTCACCTCTAATGAAGAGGAAATTAAGGCAATCATTAAAAACTATTATGCTCAATTATGTGGCAATAAACATGATAATCTTGGTGATATGGATGAATATTTACAAAAATTTAAATTGCCTAGATTAACAAAGGAAGAAATACACTACTTAAACAAGCCAATATCAGAAAAAGAAATTGAACAAGCCATCAAAGAACTCCCTAAGAAAAAGTCCCCAGGTCCAGATGGATTTACAAATGAATTCTATCAAACATTCAAAGAACAGCTAATCCCAATATTATAAAAACTATCTGACAGAATAAGCAAAGAAGGAGTTCTACCAAATTCCTTTTATGACACAAATATGGTACTAATCCCAAAGCCAGGCAGGTCAAAAACAGAGAAAGAAAACTATAGACCAAACTCCTTAATGAATATAGATGCAAAAATATTAAATAGGATATTAGAAAAAAGACTCCAGGAAGTGGTCACAAGGGTTATTCACTATGACCAGGTAGGATTCATACTAGGAATGCAAGGATGGTTCAATATTAGGAAAACCATCCACATAATTGACCATATTAACAAGCAAACCAACAAAAATCACATGATTATCTCAATAAATGCAGAAAAAGCCTTTGATAAAATACAACACTCATTCCTATTGAAAATACTAGAAAGCATAGGAATAGAAGGGCCTTTACTAAAAATAATAAACAGTATATATCAGAAAACATCAGCAAACATCATCTGCAATGGGGATAAATTAGAAGCCTTCCCAATAAGATCAGGAGTGAAACAAGGATGCCCATTATCATCTCTATTATTTAACATTGTACTAGAAACACTAGCTGTAACAATTAGAGAAGAAAAAGAAATTGAAGGTATTAAAATAGGCATGGAGGAGACCAAGCTATCACTCTTTGCAGATAATATGATGTTCTACTTATAGAATCCTAGAGAATCAATGAAAAAGCTAGTCGAAATAATCAACAACTTTAGCAAAGTTGCAGGATGCAAAATAAATCCACTTACGTCATCAGCATTTCTATATATTTCCAACACATCTCAGCAACAAGAATTAGAAAGAGAAATTCCTTTTAAAATCACCCTAGATGATATAAAATACTTAGGAATCTATCTGTCAAGACAAACACAAGAACTATATGAACATAACTACAAAACACAGTCTACACAATTAAAACTAGATCTTAACAATGGGAAAAACATAGATTGCTCATGGGTAGGATGAGCTAACACAATAAAAATGACAATTCTACCCAAATTAATTTACTTATTGATGCCATACCCATTGAACTACCAAAAAACTTTTTTACTCAATTAGAAAAACCCATAACAATGTTCATTTGGAAGAACAAAAGATAAAGGATATTCAGGGAAATCATGAAAAAAAAATGTGAAGGAAGGAGGCCTTGCAGTTCCAGATCTCAAACTATACTATAAAGCAGTGGTCATCAAAACAATTTGATACTGGCTAAGAGACAGAAAGGAGGATCAGTGTAATAGACTTGGGGTAAATGACTTCAGCAAGACAGTCTATGATAAACCCAAAGATCCCAGCTTTGGGGACCAAAAATCCACTATTTGATAAAAACTGCTGGGAAAACTGGAAGATGGTATGGGAGAGATTAGGTTTGGATCAACATCTCACACCCTACACCAAGATAAACTCAGAATGGGTGAATGACTTGAACATAAAGAAGGAAACTATAAGTAAACTAGATGAACACAGAATAGTATACATGTCAGACCTGTGGGAAGGGAAAGACTTTAAAACCAAGCAAGACATAGAGAGAGTCACAAAATGTAAAACAAACAATTTTGATTACATCAAATTAAAAAGTTTTTGTATAAGCAAAACCAATGCAACCAAAATTAGAAGGGAGGCAACAAATTGGGAAACAATCTTCATAACAAAAATTTCTGACAAAGGTCTAATTACTCAAATTTATAAAGAGCTAAATCAATTGTACAAAAAATTAAGCCATTCCCCAATTTATAAATGGGAAAAGGACATGAATAGGCAATTTTCAGTTAAAGAAATAAAAACTATTAATAAACACATGAAAAAGTGTTCTAAATCTCTTATAAACAGAGATACAAATCACAACAACTCTGAGGTATCACCTCACACCAAGCAGACTGGCTAACATGACAGCAATGGAAAGTAATGAATGCTGGAGGGGATGTGACAAAGTTGGGACATTAATGCATTTCTGGTGGAGTTGTGAACTGATCCAACCATTCTGGAGGGCAATTTGGAAGTATGCCCAAAGGGCGATAAAAGACTGTCTGCATAGACATAGCACTGCTGAGTTTGTATCCCAAAGAGATAATAAGGAAAAGGACACGTACAAGAATATTCACAGCCACACTTTGTGGTAGCAAAAAATTGGAAAATGAGGGGATGCCCTTCAATTGGGGAATGGCTGAACAAATTGTGGTGTATGTTGGTGATGGAATACTATTGTGCTAAAAGGAATAATAAAGTGGAGAAATTCCATGGAGACTGGAAGAACCTCCAGGAAGTGATGCAGAGTGAAGGCAACAGAACCAGGAAAACATTGTACACAGAGACTGATACACTGTGGTACAACCGCATGTAAGGACTTCTCCATTAGTGGCAATGCAGTGATCCTGAACAACCCAGAGGGATCTATGAGAAAGAACACTATCCACATTCAGAGGGAAAACTGTGGGAATAGAAATACAGAAGAAAAACAAATGCTTGAATACATGGGTCGAGGGAACATGGCTGGGGATGTAGACTCTAAATGAACATCCTAAAACAAACACCAACAACAAGGAAATAGGTTCTGATCAAGGATACATGTAATATCCAGTAAAATTGGGCATCAGCTACGGGAAGGGTAAGGTTAGGGGAGGGAGGAAAATAATATGATTCATGTAACCAAGGAATAATGTTCTAAATTGACTCAATAAATAAATAAATAAAAATTAAAAAAAATCAGTCTGACACATGACTCTGGATAAGCATCTCACAGTGCTTTAAGCAACTAACTCTCTTAGACTAAAAGCTGCAGAAAAACGGCCAACCAGCATTGGTGGAATGGCTCCCTATAAAATGAAAATGAGAGTTCCCTATAAAATGAAACCATAGGTTCAATCTCTATCTCCATCCCTAAGGCAAGACAAAAAGATTTTGACAGTTTAAAAGATTCAGTGGTACAATGAATCTTAGGATATAAGACTGTGATTCAGGATCTCAGACTCTCAATGCTATAACTTTTATAGCAGAGAAGAGCTGGCATATACCATACTATCTGCAAAAGTTTAAAAATAATAAGGATTATTATAAATATAAATATTTAATTATCCATATAAATAATGCTTTGAAATTTGTAAAGCATTTAAAAATATTATCTCATTTGATTTTCACAACAGCCCTAAGAGGTAGATGCTATTATTATTCCCATTTTACAAATGAAGAAATCAAGGCATAAGGTAAATGACTGAACCAGGATAGTAAATATCTGAAGTTGTATTTGAACTTTGGCCTTCCCAACTTTAGGTCCAGTGTTCTATCTGCTCTACCATAAGGTATTACTACCATACATGTAAGAAGTAGCATTAGCTAGTAAAGCCTGAGATCCTGAATATCTTATCAAGCTGTAAAGCCTTGAGGAACCACTTGACAACAGAATCTGTGAGCACCAACTCTAAGTGTACCAAAAGGCCGGCCATGAGATGAAGACTAAGACATGAAGATTGTCTCTTAAAGGTGAGGAAGTACTCACACCAAAGAAATTGTTAATTTTTTGAGTACTGAAAGGAAGCAATGTTATACTTTTATGGTGAGGTCTCACATGAGCCATTTTTGTAGGAGAACAATCCAATTTGTGAAGTGACATTTTTATCATTAATTTCATAGAGCCCCAATGATCCCCTTGAAATGTGCAAAAATGTGTACTTTATGGTTCCTTTTATTTTGCAAATCAAGTACAATTTTTAATTGCACCCTGGCTATCTAAAAACTCAATGATAAATGTAACAAAAGTAAGCTCAAAGTAACATAAAAACATTAAGATGATGAATATATCCTATGTTTCTTGTGTTTTAAAATATTTAGAAGTCCATTTAAGTGTCTACTGTGTCTGGGGAATTGAAAGGTATTTCATTCCATGTGAAGAAGGTAAAGCATTAATTTGTTGTTGTTATTCTTTAAAGATCACCAAGTCACTTTTTATATACTCACATGAAAAATGGCATCAATTGTATAAGAGTCTCTTTTTTGGGACTGGCTGCAAACTCTGGAACCGCTTGGATTATTTTGTTCATAACATTTCTTAAGTAATTCTGTAGTTGCTTTCTTCTCTCCTCTACAAACTTTGCATCCTGGAAAAAAAAAAGATTTGATGAAATAGGTTGGTCTGCTGAATTGTATTTACCATTTTGCTACTTACAAAAGACACTTATGGATCATCTCAAGTTGATTTTACTTGGTTGGCTTTTGCCTACTTTACACAATACAAATTCGTAATGAAATCCATACCTCCCAGGTATCACTGAACATTTTGTTATTAAAGACTTTTAATTGTGTCTTCCTTCACATTTATATCAGAGAAAGAATAATGTATGCAAAATCAGAGGACCTTCATAAAATCCTACAACTTCAATTTTGAATATATGAAATAGCACAACAATACCTAACATAACTAAACCCCTGCCAAGAAAATAACAATTAACAAACTAGTGAACTGTGTTTATTTTTTTACAATGGATTTCATACTTTATTAAAGCCATTAGCAACAATGGTTAAAGGTGTTGTGATATCCACAAATATGTTTGAATTTCATAGGAATAGTAATAGGGACTGGATCTATGATTTAGTTGGTACAGAGAACTCCCAGAAGAGGAAATACCCTCCATAAATGGATGTCTTTTAATTTATAGTCTTAGAGAGATGAATTTTATTCATTTTTTATTTCACCTTGGGAACCCAGACTCAACAAACACTTTCAATGCTAATGTTTGCAAACACTAAAATCAATAATCAGGGAATGAGGTTTTAAGCTAACCTATCTTACTTCTTCACAGTAGAAGCATAAATAGAATCCCCATTCATTAAATTTATATACATTCTTCCACTTCATACACATTAACTGATGTTCCATTTTTATTCTACAAAATACATCAACCATAAACACTATCAAAAAGGAACACTTTTGGATGCCATATCAAGACCACTGCTTGCTATGCCTTGGATCCAGGTTTCAACTCTACAATTATTCAGCTTGGAGTCTTTATATGGTCATGAACTCATAAAGCCCTCAAGTAATTATCTAACACTATAAACACAGGGTACACATAGGTTAAAAGCTGCATTGCTGGAGGGTGTTTTCATGATAGGAGTTCTCATGCTGATGAAACTATGTATTCTCAATGCATTAATGTATATGAAAACAACAAGAATACAATCAACACTTTCCTTGGCCTCACTGAGCTAACGATATAGTAATTTAGCATCAAGCTTAGATAATGTATAGCTGTCAAAATATTTTCAAAAATTAAATATTTTGTCAGATGACACTCATTAAAAGACATATTTTTTTTATGGTCAAAGTGATAGTGCAAGAAAAGACTCTTAGAAGGAGAACATTGAAGGCAGGAGCACTTAAGGGGATACATATTCATCTGGAATACAGAGAGAATCTGAGTCCAAAGGCACCTAAGGGGCCTATACTTTTGGGAACTCAAAGATCGGGAGATTGGGATATTTTCTAGATGTGCCGCAGAACCTTTACTCTTGCTTCTTTCTGTCTATTTATATGTGTATATCCCACCCACACCCTCTCTCTACACGATATTAGAAGAGAAGATCTTTCAGGGTTGAGAGTTTTTCATTTTTTGTCTTTGTATCCTCAGTACCTAGAACAGTGATGGCAAACCTTTTAGAGAGGTGGGTGATGTGACAAATATCCTCCAGTGTACCAGGAAAGTAGGAGGGAAGCAGCCCAGCCCCACATCCCTCTGGCTTTCTAGTAATGAAGTCTGGCAAACTCTGTGCTGAGGTGACAGCACATGTGCCTACAGAGAGGATCTTGAGAGCCCCCTCTGGCACATGTGCCACAGGTTCACCACCATGGACCTAGAACAATATCTTGCACATAGCAGGCACACTCACCAAATAGTTGCTAAATTCATATTAAGTCATCTCCCTACAAAATGATTTAGAGTATCCTGAAATAATTTCTGGACTCCCCTACAACTGTATTTGCATGAGATGATAACTCAAAGGTAAAAAAAAAAAACCAAACACCTAAATAGCAATAAGTCATATAGAATTTCTACTGCCCTATTAGGGAAATTTCATTTTTGAGGATGAAGGAAGCTTTGTCCTAGCAGGGTATTTACAAACTCTTAAACAACATCAACTAGTAAGAAATTAAGTATTTGCCAGTTTTAGGCAAGTCTGTTACTGAACTAGCTCTATTAGGTGGCCTTTCCTAGACAGAAATTGTATCTTATTGTATGTTAGAAATCAATTAAGATAATTATAGGGATCACTATAATCTCAGAATAAGGAATTTCTAGGTGAGAAAACTCCATTGACAGGGCAATATTTCATTGCAGTTTACTGCCTTAGAGAATTGTCTAAATTAGTGGTATCAAAATCAAAAAGAAATAGATCTCAGCTCGCTACAAATTGACTTAGAAAACCACAAATTAACAATATATAAGTTAATATGATTTTTATTTATCTTATTAAACATTTCTTAATTACATTAAAAAAACCCTTTAACTTCTTGCTTAGAATTAATACTAAGTATTGGTTCCAGGAAAGAAAAGTAGTAAGAGCTAGGCAACTGGGATTAAATCACTTGCTCAGGGTCATACAGCTGGGCAGTGTCAGAAACTATATTTGTACCCAGGGCCTCCAGGTCTGGCTCTCTATCCACTTAGTCACCTAGTTGCTCCCAATCACATTTTAATTTACTTCTGGCTTCACTCTGAGAATTTTGCCCTAATAGGAGTTTATTTTTTAGCCCTAAGTCACTGACAGGTTAAGTGATTTGCCAAGGTCACAGAGCCATTTTGTGTTAGAGATGAGACTTGAATCCAAGGCTTTTTGGTTCCAAGGACAGTCTTCTCTCTGCTATATGATGCTGCCTCTTTATTATAATTAATGTTGTAGAGAAAAGAATAATTTAAAAGCAAATGATCAGAGAATTCTAGTTCTGCATAAATCATTTAGTTAATCCTTTGGTTTTAAAGATAAATGAGATAATATTCATAAAGTACCTACCATAATAACCCAGGCACTTAATAAATACTCTTTTCCCTTTTCCCTGCTTTGGATTGGAGATCTTTACATAGATTTCAGAGGCTCTGAGAACTTGGTTGGGGAAAAAATACACCTTTATTTTCATTAAACTCTAACTGAAATTTAACAGTTCCTCCAATTTAAAACATTCCAAGGAGTTCATGAGTTTCACCAGATTGCCAAAAAGATCTCTGATATTAAAAGGATGAAGGACCCTTACTTTAGACAGACACTTATCTAAACAATCTCAGACAGAAAGCTTCTGATTTTTTTTTAATTTATAGAAGGAAATTCTATAATATCCTCTGCCAAGGCATTTTTCCATCTTAAAACCCTTAAAGAAATTCCTTCTTTATTTAGTAATTGAAAGGATGTAGGGATCATGAGGCTACATGAAAGATAGAAAAATCAATGAACTTCCAATCAGGAGAGAACTGGGTTTGAATCCTGTCTCAAACACTTACTTTTTTAAACAGGGGCAAGGCACTTAATCTCTGAGCTTTGGTTTATGCCTCCATGAAATGGGCATGATAATACTAGTTGCACTTAGCTCATTCAGGCTATTCAGGCTCAATTGAAGTAATGCACAGAAGTATTTTGCAAGCCATACCAAAAATATAGAAATGCCAGTCTATTAACATTATTACTGACTTCTGGGGACACTCTGGGAGATGGAATCCATAACCATTGTTTTCAGAGAAGGGTTCTTATATCTTCATATAATTTAAGTTCTCCATTTGTGTAGGGCCTTGGAAAGACACTCATTGCTGGCACAATTGAATGAGAGTTGTCTCCTCTGCCTTATCCCATGGTGTGTCTTACAGCCAGAGTACATGACAATGGGCCCAGCTGCTAACATTCTATAATTTTAATAGCAGCATAATCCCCTTCTGTGGGATACACAAAGCTCATGGGCTAAAACACAATACAATCTGTCAGTAAATGTAGCACATTAGAGTGAGACTATAATGGTTATTCGGAGAGATCGAAATATCCTTTGTTCAAGAGCCAACCACTTCTATCTCTTTTATTCAGATATTTGGCTCACCTGGTTTGAATGTCAGGATATGTTCTGCAGTCTCAAAGTCTCAACCCATTATTAAGCAATTAGAAGGCCCTTAGTGGAAAGGTGGTTAATATTCTAAGTTTGTGCTGAATGTTTCTAATCAGCCCACGTTTTTAATCTGTACAGGAAATTCCTCAAGGGTTGCACAAGTGCCACTGCTCTTGACAAAATAGCTAATCAACCCAGTAAAGTGTGTGAAATGCTTTAAAATTTTTTATGCCATAAATGAGGAGAGGAAAATTTAAGGTGGCACTTTATCTGCCTTGTTCTCAACTCAAGCTTTTGAAAGGCAGTGGGATTCTATTCTACAACCAAATTAGGACTGAAAAGTCACAACAAAGTCAAGATGAAAAGGAAGATTAAGGATGGCTGACCAATCAATAGCTTCTTTTAATTCTCCATAACAAGTATTTACTCCGTGTCTGTTATAGGTAGAACATTCTGCTGGGCTGGAAAAAGATACCTGAAGAACCTCAGTCTGAGAACTCTATGAAATTTCAAATCTTAGTCTTATAAAAATGCCTGAGGTTCAGAAATGTCAAGGGATATATGAATCCAGTCACACAGTTAGCAAAGGCACCAAGTGGGATAAAGGCTCCTGGTCTAGCATTCTAGCCACTTTTTCAGATTGGCTCCACAAGAGATGTAAACAATGGGTAAGACTAGTAGAACTTATAATGTACCCAACAAAGACTTCAGAAGGAAGATGGCATTGGCATAGGAGAATTATAATTAATTCTGGAGAATATCTAAATAACTGCCATATGTTGGCTCTACTTGAAAAGGTGTTATTGAAAATCACAGGGAAGAAACAACTAGCCCCTATTTTAAGAAGAATATATACAAACATTTGAATTCACACAATGGTTATGATTATATTATAAATATATGGGTAATTATTATATTATAAATGATTATAATTTTAAAATTTATATAAAGATTCAACATAGACTTCCTTAAAATATCAAGCTGTCATTAAATACTTTGATGGATATATGATATAATCAAGGTGGTAGATAATCCTTGGAAAAGTACATATCAACCTAGTTATGCCTTCTCATCTCGTGCCACTTGACTTTTCTCTGTCATCCAATAACTCCCTCTACTGGGTGTCTATCCAACATGTTGAAGCCCTTCCCCTATGTCTAGGTACCATTAGAATTCCTGATCTATATATTCATCTCTTATCCTTATTCTGTAACTAGCTCATGTAAATCTGGTCACCTTCTCCTATTCTATTTAAAACGGGATTAAATTTCCCCTCCAAAAAATCTAATTATAGACAACTCTTCAGGAAGACATTTCATACACAAAATGAGAGACACTCTAATGGACCCATGTTATCATCTATAGTTCCCTCTAAATAGGCAAGAACCTATGCAATGTCTGTCCTATTGTATGTGACCCTAGTACATGTCCTCATGGGAACCAAAGCAGTGTGGCACAATGGAAGGAGCACTAACTATTAAGTTGGAGTACCTGAGTTCAAATTTTGACTCTGATTTTTACTCCCTATTTGATCTTAGACAAGTCATTTATCACCGCAGGCTATAGTTTCCTAATCTGAAAATGGGGGAACTGAATAAGATGATCTGAGAGATCCCTGCCAATTCTAGCTCTATGATTCCATCACATCTTTAAAAGTTGTCAACTCAGGGAAACAAACAGATTCTAAAAAGGTTACACCTCAACCAATCATGGGCAAATTGACTGATAGAATGAAAGATAATGGAAGAGAATAGAAGATAACTTCTTACATTAGTTCTGCCATTTACCAGCTATTTGACTATACTACTCCAAGGAGACCTCATCATCTCATTTGTACAATGTGTAGTTTATATTTTCTATATCAAAGGCCCTTCCTAATTCAAGTATGTTATGATTTCATCCCCATTTTAGACCTAAGCTTTCAACTTAGCTGGAAAGTATTATTTTTTCTCTCTGAGTAGATAAGATTTCATTTACCAATGCCCATGTAAGACTACTCTGGGGTGTGAGTTCCTAAAAACATCCCATGAAGTATAATATCCTGGTGCTTCCTTTTCATAATGGTGGTATAAAATGATATACATTGACCATATGGAGTTATTTCAAATGTATTGTCTTAGCATCATTACATTACTAAACTAAATTGCCAGATTCTTCAACTGTAAGTTTAATAAAGATAAGCTTACAAATCAGAAACCTCCACTGAAAAATTTACTTTTCTTCCCCAAGCCCTGATGTTATTTAATAAAAGAATAGCAATCTTTAATAAAATTAAAAGACACTACAGAAAAGTGTCCAAGAAATGCAAATGCACTTGCAGAAATGCAAATAGACTCTTTTTAATATAGTATATTTGCTAGCTGGAATAGAACAAAAGTCTGCTTCAAAATTCTTTTCTAACAGGTTATCAAAAGCTCCCAAGCTATTTAGTGACCACAAGGGCAATGTTTTTCATGGACTGTGTTTATCATCAATGGTTACTGAACACCATTGATAGTGCCTGAGATGAAAGCAGTCATCTGTTTAAGGATAACACTTAGCTACACAAATACCAGCGTTTTCTAAATCAGCATTACTTATTTGTGAATTTCTTGGTTTGGCTCCTAGGGTCCCCAATCAAAAAACAGCATTTGAAGCAAGGAAACTGGATAAAAGCCTAGCTTGTGGAAAGTGCCAAACAGCTCGGGTAGCCACTTAATGAGATCTAACAGCTTGTGTCTTCTCTGTCTTTCGGCTGCTGCTTTCCTATCATAATACTATTGTCAATTACACTTTAAACTATTAATAGGGAGCACTGCAAGTTAGGGCTCATTTTTTAAAAAGAGCAGTCAGGACTATTTTAATGGAATTTTCCCTCAGAAAGGTTAATTTTATTTTGGGCTTAAAGAGGATAAAGATAGTCAAATTAAGAACAGCTATTTTTAAGACTATTGAATGTTATGAATAAGGTTGTACTATAAAATCATGTAAGGTAGGCAAAGGGTTTTCCCCTTCCCATTTGATATTGAAACTGAAGTTTTCCAGGGCATTCCAGGCAATGCCCTTCCTTACTGCATTCCTCTTTTACAAAAAGGCAATTTCTTAGACTAATGTTTGTATGCAAAGGTTTAAAATAACTATTTAGTACTTGTTTCATTAGTTACCAAATACTTTATATTTGGGTAGTTGTGAATCTAAAAATTTTAAAGTAATGTATAAGGAGGAAGAGAAGTGAAATCAATCCATTAGTATAATATCTCAACAACTAAGTACTGCAACAATATAAAAAGTCTAAATGCAAGGCTAGCATTAGAGATACATCTGAATGGCAAAACTTCCCCCAAAAGAGAATGGCAAATGTTACAGGGGCTGCAGGAAGATACACTGATGGACTATTGTTGGAGCTATGAATTGATACAATTATTCTGGAAAGCAATTTGGAACTATGCTCCAGAAGTTACTAAAGCACTACCATTTTGGTAACTATTTTTAAAAAAGTAACCCAGCATTACCACTACTTGGCTCCAAGGAGATTAAAGAAAAAGGTAAAAGTTCTCAATGGATAAAAAATATTTAAAGCAGCTGTTTTTGTAATGGCAAATAACTGGAAACAAACAGGATGTTCATCAACTGAGTAATGGCTGAACAAATTATGGCATATGTATATAATGGAATAATACTGTACTATAAAAAATTATTTAACATGGTTTCAGAGATACCAGGGAAGATTTGTAGGACTTGAAGAAGAGTGAAGTAAACAGACTCAGGAGAACAATTTATACAATAATAACAATGTAAAAATAAATAATGATAAACCATGATCCTAGACAACAGATGAAGAATGAGACCAGTCTCCTTGACAGAAAGTAATGGATGAAATATGCAGATGAAGACACATTTTTGGATACTGGAAACATGGAAATCTATTTTGTATGACTAAGCATATTTGTTTCAAGGATTTCTCTTCCCCCCCCCCCCATTTTGGGGGCAGAGGAAATGAGAGTGAGAAAAAATTAGATAATTTAAAATTTTAAATTTAATTTAAAACATTTAAAAGATAGGGACAATGAACAGTGACCTAGGACCTCCAGTTTTTGCTGCTGTACTCAGAGATATTTCTTCTATATGCTTTTTACTTATTGTACTTCACCTAAAAAAAAGGTAACATTTTGCTTCTTGAGACTTTAAACTTTGCCTTTCTTTTTAGATTTCAAACTACATACAAGGTGTGGATGTAGACATCCTAAACTAAATGCTAAACAATAGGGACATGGATAATGAGACACCACGTTAGAGAACCATGATGGTGAACCTATGGCATGTGTGCCAAGGATGGCACAAAGAAACCTCTCTGTGGGCATGCAGGGCCACCCCTGAAGAGTTGCTCCCTTCCCCCTCTCCACCATGCTTCTCTGGCCCTCTGGGCTTACTCCCTCTCCCTTGAGCAGAGGGCTCAGATCATGCCCCTCTGTTTGCCCTATCTAACTGAAACTAGGAGTTGCAGGGGTGTGGGGGGAGGGGTCCCTTCCCAACCCTGGGGTTGGCCCCATCCCCTAAAAAACTTCACTTACTTTCCTGCCAGCAGTCAATCAGGGATGTGATCCCACTCCCCCAAAGGTTAACTGTGCTCCCTCTGCCCACTGCTCCCACTCCCATGTGGGTTGCAGACCAAAAGGCAGGCAGGGCTGGATGCAGGGGCAGGTTCCATGGCTATAGGATGTGACTTCTCTAGGCTCGAGCCAGCTGGGAGCCTGGCCCTGACCCCCTTCAACAAGGGTAGGAAGAGCAGGGCACAGGTACACTGTTTGGGGGGCAGGGAATGCATGGCATGGGGTCCCTAAAAGGTTCTTAAAAGCTTGCCATCATGGTTATAGAACTATGCAAACATGTGAATTTCTTTTTTTATTATAAACTGAATGCATAGATTCAGAATACCAATATCTTAAGTAATTGTTTTTTAAAAGAACAATATGTAATTGCTAATTGAGAAAACTGAGGAAGAACTGTCTTTTATTTTCAATTTAAAAACTCTCTAAGGAGATCTCACAGTTGAATGAATAGTCAGTCACTGTGGACCATCTTACTGGTTCCATAAACATTACTGTCACTTTTATAAGTTTCTGGTATGGTAGTTGTAGCAGAGCTGAGTAAAATACGTTCACCTAATAACCTCACAGAAATAATAAAAAACAAGATAATAGTGAAGAAAACTATGTTTCTTAATCTTGTGTGGGAGGAATGAGTTCTAAATGTTCACATTTGCAACTTTAATACTCACATTTGGGCCAGCTCACTTGCTGAGGGATTTGGGAGCAAAGAGCTTCTTTTTTTTTTAACTCTTTTTTGTAGGTCACTCTCTGAAATCTGCCTTTGGTGATGGTGAATGAGAGAAGGTCAAAGGATGTTCTAGGGGTAAAGTATTATAGGGAAGAATTCAGTCCAAAATGGAGCAAGGTGAGTAATGGTAACATTTTCCCTATATTCTTTCAGAATGCTCATTTCATGATCATTTATTCCAACAAGGCTGGTAGTGGGTGAGAGGGGTTGCCTGTGCAAGGACACAAAGGTAGGAGATGGAATGTCTAGTTTGGAGAACAGTTAAGCAGTCTAGAATGAGTGGAATGTAAAGTGCATGATGGGGAGTCAGAAGAAAGAAATCTGAAAAGGAATATGAAGGAATATGGGAGCCATATGGTAGAGGTCTTTAAATGTCAGATTGAGGAGTCTGCATTTTATGTTGGAGGCATCAGGAAGACACTGAAAATTCCTGAGCAGGGAAATGACATTCAGAAATGTACCTTGGGAAAATGGCTATGTAGAGGATAGAATAGAAAAGAGATATTGGAAGCAGGAAGATTAATTAGAAGGCTACTATATGTAGCAACCCAGGCAGAAGGTAATGAGGTCTTAAAACTTGGGTACTGTTTTGTGAGCAGAGAGAAGCAGGATGGATGTGAAATATTGTAGACATAAGATTTGGTTATTGGCAGGAGTAGGGGTAAGGGTGGAAAAGGAAGATAAAGTCTGAGATTATGAATCTGGATGATTAATATAATAGTGGTTCCTTAAAAAGAAATAGGCAAGTTAGAAATAAGATATGATAAGGGGAAAGGATAAAAAAGTTCTTTTCTGGAGCATATTGGGTGAGTTGTTATTGAAATACACATGTGAAGAAGTCAGGCAGGGAGATAATAATGCAGAACTATAAACTATGTTCATGAAAGATTAAGGATGCATATGTAGATTTGGGAGTTATCTGAATAGAGTTAATATTCAAATACATGGGAGCTAATAGGAATACTAAAATGAGGAAGGATATAGAAAGAAGGACCACAACAGACTTAGATGACACCTATGTGACCAGACATGTAGAAGAACAAAAAGAGAAAAATATTAGGGAAGTCAAGGAAGGGGAGAATCTAGAAGGAAGGATTGAAAGAATTGAAAGATTTTAGGAAAGAGGTGGTAGTAGTCTCTCGGTAACCGAGGATGACGATTGTCTTTTGTGTGTTTTTGTGCGGGGACTGCAAAAAAGGACACTAGATTTGTAGTTTAAAAATCCATTGATAATCTTGGAAAGAGTAGTTTCAGTTAACTGGTACACTAAGAAGTCAAGCTGCAAAGGGAGAAAAAGTGAGTAGAAAGTGGGGAAAGGTTATAAATTCATGTAAACCAAATCAATTCTTTACTCGAGTATCTCTGGATTACTACTCCTCAAACAGAACTCAAGCTGGCACTTAAAGTCTCTCACAGGAATGCCTGTCATTTGGTGAATGGGTCTGATTGTGACGGAATACTATTGTGCTATAAGAAATGACAAATAAAATGCTTTCAGAAACATCTGGAAAGATTTACATGAACTGATGCAAAGTGAAGTGAACAGAACCAAGAGCACACTGTACACTGCAACAGCAATATAATACCAAGTCAACTGTGAATGATTTAGCTATTCTCAGCAATATAAAGATGCAAGACAATTCCGAAGGACTTATGATGAAAAATGCTAGCCACTTCCAAAGAAATAACTGATAGAGTCTAAATGCAGATTGGGGCACACCAATTTTTTACTTGACTTTTTTCATGATTTTTTTTGTTTTGGTTTTGTTTGGTTTGAGTTATCTTTCATGACATGACTAAGGAAATGTTTTGCATGACTGAACATGTATAATCTATATCAAACTGTATTCTTAATGAGGGATGGAGGAATAGAACTTGGAGTTCAAATTTTTAAAAAGGGAATGTTAAAATTGTTTATACATGTAATGGGAAAAAAGCCAAAATATTTTTTTAAAAGTCCTCTACAAGCTTACTACTTCCTAAACTCCACTTTATACACTCCATATTCCAGAAAAATTGGACAACTAGCTATTTAACCAAACAACATACCATCTCTTTTTTCTGTTCATTTGCATAGGCTCTTCCTCTTTTCTGGAATGCATAATCTCCTCATCCTGCTTCTTAGATTACCTTTCTTCCTTCCAGACTAAGTTTAAATTCTATGCATGAAAATTTTTATGATCTCTTTTAATTGCTCACCTAAATCCTTGTATGTAAATTATTTTTTTTTTAGGAATTGACTATCACATTGAGAAGAGATACAAGAAAATTCTTCAAGGGAGATGAAGAATAAAGTGAAGTTTTTGTAAAAATGGGAAGAAATGGACATTTTTATTTATAGTCAGTAGAGAAGGGATCAGTAAATTAAGAAGATAGATTTTGAGAAAGAAAGGGAATTATTGTGGATAACTTTTTGAAGGAGAGAGGAATGGCTTATCCCTTTAAGGATACAAATATAGTGAGATTGCTATTAGCAAGAGGGACAACTCTGCCTCAGTTGTTGTACTAGTTCTTATAGCCTACTCCCAAGATCAGGTGAAAACACTTGCCCAGACTATCATGATTTTCTGACAACTCTGCTCATGAAATCTAGAGATTAATTAGTGCCAGCTACAAGGAAGGAGAGAACAAAAGAGTTCAATAAGATCAGCTTATTGGGACCTCCCTGAACTTGGCTCCTTTTTCATTACTTTTCTATGCCAACTTCCATTGATTCTTATATTCTGCTTATAATTGAGGATTCATGCCAATGTACCCAAAAATGCATTTGGGAGAGTCATGTTTTCATGTTTTTCTTTGCCTCCTCAATGCTGTCATTTTTCAAAGGAATAGAAGACTACTAAAGGTCTGTATTTCCCTGGGGCGGGGGGGGGGGCAGCATTTTACTCCATTGGGACTCCTAAGTAGATCATCCTCTGAAAGAGTGACATAATTTAGGGGCATTTAAAGGTGCCTAATAAAACTTGGTTTACTTTTTCTTATGGGTCCCTATTATCAATATCCTTCAGTACTAATGAGACAAAATGTGTAGCAGCATAGTTAAGATAGGGACCAAAAGCAAAAATGATCTGTTCAGTTACTGCACTCAAGGTAAAGTTCCTTCAAAAAAAGATGGAAAATAGATAAAGGAAGAGACACAAAGTGGGATGGAAGCATGGAAGATAGTATAGAGGGCAGGACTATGACACATCCTCAAAAGAGAGATGGCAGCCTGACAGTAAAATGATGAAGACCTAAATGTTGGGACGTATGGTATGGGTAGAAGGAAGATGCCATAATGATGGAGAAGGTTCTTGATGAAGGTGAAGGAAGTAGGTACATTACAAAATCTTGAGTTTGAAATAATCTCAAAGAATCTTAGATCAACATGTATCTGAGTAAAAATCCCTTCTATAACATATCTAAAAATTTGTCTTCCAACCTTTTTCTTGAAATCTCCAGAGAAAAGGAACTCACTATCTCTTGAGGGCACCCATTCCATTTTTTAAAATAATTTTTTAGTGGTCTTGAGAAAATTTTATTTAGTTAGTTAATTTTGAATATTTTTCCATGGTTACAGGGTCCATTTCATTTTTAATAGCTTTGCTAAGAAGTTCTTATAACACAAATCTGCCTCTCTGTAACTTTCATTTACTGTACCTGGTTGTACTCATGAAGGCAAAACAGAATCAAACCCCTCTTCCATCTGAAACATGTCAGAATATTTAATGATGGCTGTTGGGATTCCCTTAGATCTCTGCTCCAAAGAAAACCTAGCTTCTGTTAAGTTCATATGTAATAATCCTGAAATGCTCAATCATCCCAGTCGTCTCTTTCTGGAGGCTCTCTAATATATTAATATAGGTTCCTAAAATGTAGCACTCAGAACTGATCACAAAACTCCAGAATGGGCCTAACTACAAGAAGTGCAGAATAATTTGGCAAATTTTCCACTTTTGCAAGTTATCATATACAAAGTCAGATGTTGTTTTTAATTGAGAAAAACCTAGCTAACTAAATGGAACCCTGCCACTGAGTCAAAACATATTATTTCTGAATTCTTTGAGAAAAACTAGATTTTTTTATATAGATAGCATCTATAAAACTGCTAAGGTTCATCATATATGACATCTGACTAAATCCATGTAATAAAAAGTTTTTTTTTTCCTTTTAAAGAAAAATATCTTGGTTATTTGCCTTCTAGCAGGAGCTTAAAAGTTTTCACAAACAACTCCATTTCATGCACCTGTGGGCACCATGCAATAAAACTAGAAAAACGACTCTGTTTCAGTTAAGTAACCAGTGGCCACAGATGGGAGCTGAATGCCAGGCTTCTGCAGCTTTGTGTACAGTGATAAGCTTGAATGCAGCTGTGTAGAAAGAAATTCTTACTTAGGATTATTATAAAAAAATCACTTTTTCCAATTACATCAGTTTGTACATGTATGCTACAGCTGAGGAGATGAATGTCTAAGCCTGGTACATTTCAACAAGTGTCATACTAACTTGTAACCAGAAATCACAAACCCTGATTGTAGAGAATAAAGTCTCAACATCTGGAAAATAATCCTTTTGTGGAATGAAGAAATTGTTCTAGAATTCTATGCAATATAATGCCATTTTGAAAATGCTTTTTGATAACATAGTGTATATAGGTAACCATAATATTATTACTCAACTTCAGTCAGAGTCTGAAACATAGAAAATAACTTTTCTTCTGAAAATCTCAGTCTTCCAGAACCAAAGTACCTGGGATTAGGGCCAAAACTTTAGAGCCCCTCTAAGACCCCAATTCAACTCCCTGGCACTTGACAAAAGGTTGGGCAGGAAAAGATGGTTAGAAGAAAAGGCAGATCAAGTTCCCTTTTCCTCAATGATGGGAAGCCTTTCTTAATTACGCTAGCCTTCCAAGACATTATACTTTTCTTAATTCCTAAAGCTCTTATAATTTGTTGGCTATAGGCTATGGCTGGTGAGTTTGACATCTTATCTAGACTATTTTAAAAGCCCCATAATGAAGTTCATCTTTAAACTAATGCCCATCCTTTTCCTAATAGAAGGAAAGTCCATCTCAAAAATCCATCCTTGTTAGAAGTGTGGGGAGGTGGTGCACATTCCTTGTAGATCTAAAAATATCTTAACTGTTTCTTTCCTTTGTACTTCAGCATGTCAACAGGCTAATAAATTAATCAATGTAGAAAAGGCCTCCACTGGATGTACTACAACCCATCTATGCCTTCTCATTCTTTTGTGATTCTTGTTCATGCTCTCCCATAGTTCCTCTATAGATGATCTGCCTACTAATAGAGGCTTTTTCTCAAGGTCTTATTTAATATTTCCTGGGTATCACGAGAGCATTCTGGGTTATCCAGTGACATTATTATGTAATTGACCTATCACTTTTACTGCATAAATTTACTTACTGATATACCTTACGTCCTTTCTTGACCACTGTGTAATTAGAATCTGTTACCCTAAAAACTACATTCCCCAGAAAAACTATGATTCCCAGTATCCTACTCACTTCCTGTCATTATGTGCTGACATAGACAGGATATAAATTGGGTGTAGTTCCATTTCTCTCTCTCTTTCCTTCCTGTTGAGGCTTTGGTGGATCAGGGATTTTTGAGCAGGCAGAAAAACTTAGTGCTTCTGTTTTGTTAAATAATAAATTTTATAAAAATCATACTTTAAGTATTGCACATTAATTTAAATCCTATAGCACTGGGCAGTAGAAAAATTAATCAACCTACTTAGGCTTCTTTGTTTTATGTCTTGCTTGATAAGAAGCAGGTTATTCCTGATAAGAAGTACAGTTATCCCTGTAGTTGTTGATTTTAATATATGGATAAGACTCTTTTTAGAGAAAGGACTATAAGATTTTATTTTGCTCTATAGTTTTATTCTAATTTCCACAATGAAAACTTAAATAATTTTTCTTCCCTGTAATTTTTTTTCATTTATCAGTATATATGTCCCTAAATTTCTTCTATATTAGAGTTTACATACCAAGGTATAGATCCTTGGCATTATTGCTTTTTAAAAGCTCCCAAACAGAATGATATCAGACCAAGTTTAAGTTGAAAAAAAATGCACAGTTGTAAAGTGCTGTCATAGATTTTGTTTTTCCATTTTCCACTGGGTCCACTGGTCTCTGTCCCAGTCCTCCCTTTTAGAGCTGGCATTTAAGACCACTATTGGCCCTAGACATGCACTAAGATTGCCTGGCAGATGGTTAATAATGGTATTCTAACATTACTGATGAGCTAGTTCACTTAAAAGACTGAATTATTTCACAGTCTATTGAAAATGTTATAACCATAAATGGCGTGATTTAGAAATTCTTATAATGCCTATAGTCAAAGGTTTAACAACCCCATAATCAACATTTTGGAGGCCATTTTTGACTATCTAATAGGTCTTTCAATGATCAGTGTAAATTCTTCACTACTTATGCCAGTAGGAAAAAAAAATCACATGCTGAAATGGAAGGCACAGAGAGAAATGTTTTTCAGACAACCTCCAAGCTATCAGATAAAAATTCAAAGATCAATTCCTTAGTTTACTGAAAGCTAAAAGAAAAGTAGTTCAACCTCTGTCCCTTCAGAATTCTTTTCTAAATGGTCATCACTTAGGGTGTGTCCAGTAAAACCTGGGGTCATTTAAACTAAACAAAATGATTGCTATTAATTAACATTGCTTAAAAGAGTGCCTTTTGAACTTCCAAAAATTTTTTTTACTGATTTAAAAAAACCATAACAAAGTTCATTTGGAAGAATAAAGGATCAAAGATATCCAGGGAAATAATGAAAAAAAATGCAAAGGAAGGAGTACTTGCAGTCCCAGATCTCAAACTATACTATAAAGCAGTGGTCATCAAAACAATTTGGAACTGGCTAAGAGACAGAAAGGAGGATCAGTAGAATAGACTTGGGGTAAGTGACCTCAGCAAGATAGTATATGACAAACCCAAAGACCCCAGCTTCTGGGACAAACCCACTATTTGACAAAAACTGCTGGGGAAACTGGAAGACAGGGTGGGAGAGATTTAGTTTGGATCAACACCTCACACCCTACACCAAGATAAACTCAGAATGGGTGAATGACTTGAACATAAAGAAGGAAACTATAAGTAAACTAGATGAACACAGAATAGTATACATGTCAGACCTGTGGGAAGGGAAAGACTTTAAAACCAAGCAAGACATAGAGAGAGTCACAAAATGTAAAACAAACAATTTTGATTACATCAAATTAAAAAGTTTCTTTACAAAGAAAATAATGTAACCAAAATCAGAAGGGAAGCAACAAATTGGGAAACAATCTTCATAACAAAAATTTCTGACAAAGGTCTAATTACTCAAATTTATAAAGAGCTAAATCAATTGTACAAAAAATCAAGCCATTCTCCAATTGATAAATGGGCAAGGGACATGAACAGGCAGTTTTCAGCCAAAGAAATCAAAACTATTAATAAGCACATGAAAAAGTGTTCTACATCTCTTATAATCAGAGAGATGCAAATCAAAACAACTCTGAGGTATCATGTCACACCTAGCAGATTGGCTAACATGACAACAAAGGAAAGTAGTGAATGCTGGAGGGGATGCGACAAAGTCAGGACATTAATTCATTGCTGATGGAGTTGTGAACTGATCCAACCATTCTGGAGGGCAATTTGGAACTATGCCCAAAGGGCAATAAAAGACTGTCTGCCCTTTGATCCAGCCATAGCACTGCTGGATTTGTACCCCAAAGAGATTATAAGGAAAAAGACATGTAAAAGAATATTTATAGCTGCGCTCTTCGTGGTGGCCAAAAATTGGAAAATGAGGGGATGCCCTTCAATTGGGGAATGGCTGAACAAATTGTGGTATATGTTGGTGATGGAATACTACTATGCTAAAAGGAATAATAAAGTGGAGGAATTCCATGGCGACTGGAACAACCTCCAGGAAGTGATGCAGAGTGAAAGGAGCAGAACCAGGAAAACACTGTACACAGAGACTGAAACACTGTGGTACAATCAAATGTAATGGACTTCTCCATTAGTGTCAATACAATGTCCCTGAACATTCTGCAGGGACCCAGAAGAAAAAACACTAGCCACAAGCAAAGGACAAATTAAGGGAGTAAAAACACTGAAAGCAACAGCTTGACTACAGGGATTGAGGGGACATGACTGAAGAGAGACTCTAAATAAACACCCTAATGCAAATACCAACAACATGAAAATGGGTTAGAATCAAGAACACATGTGATACCCAGTGAAACCATGCGTCAGCTATGGGAGGGGTGGTGGGAGGGGGGGAGGAAAAGAAAATGATCTTTGTTTCCAATGAATAATGTGTGAAAATGACCAAATAAAATAATGTTTTTTTTTTAAAAAAAAGAGTGCCTTTGTCTGTTTTTCTGGAACTTTACAATAATTTTGTAGACGGGAGAAGATAGAGAGAAATCGTGGCTTAATGAAAAAAGTTAGACTCTAGAAGACTAGAAGTTAGACTCCTAAACCCTACATTTTAGTTGGAGGTATGCCACTAATGAGCAGCATTATGTTGAACTAGTTTAAACCCTTTCAACTGGAGTTTTCTCCTCTATAAAAGGAGAGAGAAGAACGAGTTGATCTCTAAGGTACTTTCCCATACAAATACCCTGTGATTTCATGATAATCTGTGCTAGGATCGATCAGTCATAGATACTTCCATATTTCCCATTTCACTCCTGTTATTTACCAAGCTCTTGTCACCTAAATACTATTTCCACCATATTGACAACTATTTCTTCAACTCTGCTGAAGGTGATAGAGATCTGTTTGCTCTAATTCCCCCCTCCTCTCACATGTACACTCCAATTCCAGCAACATTGATGGCAACAAATAAAAGTGTTGAAGAAGAGCAAAACTTTTTTCCTCTTAAAAATGAATTGAGTTGATGTAGAATTTTTTATGGAGTTGTATTTTACTTCTATTGTAAAGCTATGTCATATTAAAAGTAATTCATTGTCTTTTGAAATTAAATACACTAATGATACTGGAAAATCTTGTTAAGCTTACCCATTAGATTTAGATGCTATAAAGAAAAAAATAAGTCTGAGGACATAAACTGTAAATGTAAATTTCAGTTCCAGGACTGGCTAAAAAATGGCTATCTGTTGCCTCTGGGAAGGATAAAAAACAATGCCCTCACTTGTTTAAATATGTGCTCCTTGGCTCCCTGAATTTCACTTTCCACTTCCTAGAATTCTAAGACAGTTCATCATATACTATCCAATTCTCAGTACAGCAACCTAGCAAGGGGGCAAAAATGGAAAAAGGATAAATACAGAAGCAACTGATTCAAAGTCTGATTCCAGTGAAAAGAAGAACTCTCAAAATCATAGCTCATCTGTGGTTTCCTTTAGGAATAGGGTAACACTAGTGCAGAAGGAAGGACATATGACCCAATATACAAACTACAAGGTTAGAAAGAAGACTCTCTAAGGACACCATTATATCGCTGCTGAATACAGTTAAGAAGTAGATAATGAAATAGGTGAAACATCTGAAAGAAATCAAGAAAACTTTAATATAGAAAAATGGCTCAGATTTGAAGAAAATATCCCTGGTAATTTTAGAAAAAATGAAATATTCTGAGCATCTTTTCTCCAATTTTCCTAGCAGCTCACATTTTCATTGTGTGGTATAATCAGAATATATTGCAATGGTGAGAGAAATAGTCTATCTACATTTGGGCATATTTCTGCATTAAACACTCTATTATTCATTTTTTATTTTCACATTAGGCAATAAGAATGATCTTTGATCTTGACTTTAATATTCTTGAAATAATACTGGTATCATGGGGAAAATAATAGGGAAATTCAATAATGAGACCAGATCAGTTTAATTATCAAAGAGCTATGTATCACACTGTTATGCTAAATAGAGAAGAATGTCAATGCCCAGGGTCCTGGATCATTGTCATTCTATACTGCAAGCACTCTGTAAATGCTTAAAAACTACTTTTCAGCTTGATTTGGTAATTCACTGATCAAGTTTAGAGATGGGCCAAGGGAAAGTGAGAACCCACAGAGGATAGATCTGGTATATATTAAAAAAAACAAACAGAAAAAAAAAAAACACTGAACTTCAAACCCCCCCCCTTTTTTTAATGGAACCAGAGGCATCTTTCTAAAATTGTGACAGATGCAGAAAAGGGGATAGCCTGTATTGGTGAAACCAGGAATTGTCTATACTCATGAGATAGAATCTTTATTCCTTGCCCTTTGTCCCTTCAATACTCCCCCAGACTTAGCACAGCCTCTGTGACTCCTAGGAAAAAATGTATGTGATTTGAGAGCATAGTTTGGTTACAGGAAGTACTGGCTGCAAATTTCCTACAAAATCCCTGTGGAATCCATCAACTCCCCCAACTCTATCTTCAGTTCTGAAGCAAAAGGTCTTTTGTCTGTCATTGTTTTGGGAAACAGAAATTTGTGAATGTGGAGGACAATCGTGTTTGTTAAGGAAATAAGTGTTGCCACATATCTTCAGAATCATTTCCAAGGGAACAGTCCCCAAATCAACAGATCAGGTTAATAAGTAAGGAATTATATTTGCATTATTGGTTCCAGTCATTGTAAGAGTTCACAATTTGCATGATCATAGGACTAGAGATTTGGAGCTGTAAAGGGCCTCATAGTTCACTCAGTCCAATTCCCTCAATTTACAGATGGGAAAACCAAAGTCCAGAAAAGTTAACTGGCTTAAGTACTTCAAGATACTCAGGCAATAACAATTGTAGATCAAGATGAAGCAGTGTAGTTTGAGGTGAAGCAACTGTCCAGAGGAAGTAGAATTCCTAGGTTCCAGTTCTGGTTCTCTTACTTTCTTGCTGTGTCACATTGGGCAACTCCTATAACTTCTCTGGACCTCAGTTTCCTGTTCTGTAAAATTGGGGACAGGGTACAAGTGTAGATGATCTCCAAGATCTTTGCTACATTCCAGATGAATATAAACAATTTTAGCTGTAATAAGGAATATTGCCCCTTATTATTTATTGGTATTTGTATTTGCCAATAGTTGTTAGTGATACAGAGAGGCCCTTAAAGTTGATGTGATCCTGGGCTGACAGTTGAAAAAAGATGGTTGTCCTAAGCAGTTGAAGAAAAATCCTGCTCAGATTAGTTACATAAAACCCTATTTATTATAACTTTTAAAATGGTAAGAAAAGGAAAGGAAAAGGAAGCAGAAAGATAATTATGGTAAAAATGTTCTCTAACACTAATAAAATCTAAACAATATTTTCCCCCAAATCTGCCTCATAAAAGGCTTCTTCTTGATTACCAAAGGTAATCCTCCTTATTCTACACTAACTAAATTCCCCAATTAGCTATCTTTCTATCCTAACAATAAAATATATTTTTATAAACAGTAATAGATAAAACTGGATTTCTTCTGCTGCTCAGATGTAACTGTCTATCAGAATTCTTCACTGACCCCTTCACTCAGCAGTTGCTCTATACTGTCACCTACTGGCGAAAGAGAGAAACTGCACCACCACTTTCTCTTGATACTACAATTTTTCCAAGTGAGAATCAACAGATCTTCTCAAAGTCTCAGAGCAAGCACCTTGGATCACCTTCCTTATTCAGGACCATCCAAAGAGTTATTATTGGTTCAACTGCCTTTCCCAAGGCTCTTTGGGATGGTTCTCTTCCCATCATCCTTTTAAGATTCCACTCTGATTTAAAGAAATCTAGCTCACTCAAACTCAGTTCTCCATCCACCTATACCTTAACCTATCAACAATCTTTTATTGCTTGCTTAATTAACAAATATTCATTACATAGCTCAGAATTTTGGTTGTTACATAAATTCCTCCAGAAATACAAGGTAAACATCGGTTCCTCCAGGCTTCCTGAATATACTATACCAGGGATTGGGATTAAAAAAATTTTTTTAAGCCACAGAAATAATTTGAAACCTAAACTTCGGTCAAAGAAAAACACAATGAGGAAACAACTTCTTCTCCCCTTGCTGCAAGTAGTTTGTCTCTTTATTTTTTTTATTTAAATTTTTTTTTTACTCTATATTAGTTCCAAAGCAGAAGAGTGTTAAGGACTAAGCAATGGGGATTAAGTGACTTGCTCAGGGTTGCCCAACTACAAAGTGTCTGTGACCATATTCAAATACAGGATGTCTCATCTCTAGACCTGGCTTCAATCTCCTGAATTACCTAGCTGTCCCAACTTGTCACTCTATTGAACTGTCATCATAGCTCATTTTTATTTATCACTTTAAGGTTGAAAGGGTTTTTATTCACTCTCGTTTGATTCTTACAAAAAATATTTGGTAGGTCTTAATCCTCATTTCATAGAAGAAGAAACAGAGGCTGAAAATTGTGGATTGTCCAGTCATGTATCTAAACAGTGTCTAAAGTAGGAATATATTCTATCTCTTCCAAAATGGGTACAGCCCTATCCACTATTATCACAATGTCTTCTCTCATTACATCCTCAATCTCTTTTATGTACGCATCACACTCTATCTCCTAGAATCTTTATTTTTCTGAATGCCTTAATTCTCCTATTAGATATTAAGCACCATGAAGACAAGTAGTATGTTTTACTGAGCTTTCTACCTTTCTCGGCATAATGCTTTGCAGATAATTATATAAGGCACTCAATAAAGATTTGATGGATAAATGGCCACATGAGTAAAAGACCAGAAGAAAAGACAAGTCATAAAACTGCCTCCTTCAAACTTAATAAATGATATGAAAGAGCAGTGTTGAATGAGGAGTAATAAACAACTCTGTTTTATGTGGGAAATACTAATTTCTATATAATAATCAAATATGATTTAAAGGGACTATTGGGCATGTCAAGGAGGGAATAAAAATAGGCTACAAATTATCTCAGTGCAAGTTTGGCCCACATATGGGGAAATTCCCAACCAAGCTGTGACTTAAGCCTGGAGCTTTGAATCAGAAGTTTAATATCACAATGAAAAATGAAAGAATTTAACATGTCAAGTATACTATTATTTTATCCAATAGTTTGAGCACACAAAATTTTATAATTTTAGTAAATAATTATGAATGACACCTTTGAAAATGACCAATATTTAATGGACAAAAGGGCATAAATGTAAAGGGCACATCCATGGTGATTATCCATGATTGACTGTGCCAATCAGAAGATATTGAAGTGAACAGTGACATAGTAATAATAATGCCAATTGATATATATATATATAGTCTAATAATTTACAAAGAACTACCACACTCATTATCTCAACTCTGATCATCACAACAATTTTTTTGTCTCACTAACAAATTTATCATATATTACATATTACAATATTCACATTTTTATTTTTCTAATACTTGAATGCAATTGTATGAAAATAGGAGCTGTGTATTATTTAATCTCTTTTCTCAAATACCACAATGTTTTGAAAACAGTAAGTACTTACTAATTGTTTTTTGAATGCATTAATGAATGAAATCCAGTTTTCCTAGGTACAATATGCCCCACATTGAAATATTAGTAACTTGAAAAGCCACGGCAATTCCATAGCAGTGTCTTTGCCCTATAAGCATCAAGCTTTAATGCTTATGTCTTCTAATATAGCTCTCTGAACATATCAACTAAATCACTTCACCCAAAGGGGCATTTTATTCATCAATTTTTCTTACTCTCTAATGAGAAAATTTATAGTGGTCCAGTCCAGTATTTGTTCAGATATTTATATCTACTTGACAATCTGTCCCTAGCTGGTTATTATGCAGTAAAATATTCATAATTTCACAACTATACAAAATAATTTTTCTGAGCTTATTTTGGGTCATTGATCTGTTAATTAAATAAGGTACTGCATATATGCATCATTTTGGTTAAAAATGAAAAATCACCGAATTTTTTAGTTGGAAGGAACTTTAGATAAATTCCAGTCACCTTCTCATTTTACAGATGATGAAACTGGAGGCTTAGTGGCAAGAAATTACTTGTCCATGGTCATACAGCTAGAAAACAAAAGAGTTGGTGAAGTGCCCCACTGGCCAATTCCCCATTTATTTGATTTTTTTTTAGGCCTCTATTCATGGTCCCCCATATCATTCTACTTAATTTTAATGAAAGTTTCCCATGTCTGTTGCTTTTAAATGGGAAACAAACTGTAATCTAATGCAAAATTATTAGTTTTTCTACAACCTGAGGATATTTGCACAACTGAATTTACATATTTAGATTTTTATATAGGTTTCAAAGGATTTAAGTGGGGTTGGAAGGGAGAGGGATAATATCATTCATCCTGAATGTTAGATTCCAAATAGCCTCCATATTCTTACCTTCTTTGGGTATTTAATAGCACATCATTTAGGTAACAAACAGCTCCCAGACACTGCATGCCTCATTCACACAATGAAAATCTTCTAATGCATATGTTCATCTAAAAATACTCTTTTCTGAGCAGCAGTATCCCAACCACAACACAGCACCTCTATTTAGACAAAGATACTTCTCTCACACCTGTACTGCATCTAGAGATATGTAATTCTGCTTCCTAAAAATAAACAGGTACTGCATCATTTCCAGAAAGTTTTTTCTAAACCATTAATTATCTACCACATGCCACACAGGCAAGGACCTAGACGTATTTTAGTAAAGGAAAAGGTTCTGCCAGTGGGGAAAGGACCAAAGGATGGAAAGAGACCAGTTCAGAGAAGAGTTCTTTTTCACAGAATGGAAAAGGTCTGGCTTGAGCTTCTGATTTCAAAATGAAAAAGTTGAACACGAACCACTTCATGTACAGAAAATCAAACACAAAGAGAATGTTTGACACACATTCCTTGTCTTCCAGTACAGATTTATACTGATGTCGCATAAAATCAGGAACATGGTGGACTAGTCAAGACAAATGTTCTATCAGTTCACTTTTCTTAAAGGGATGTTACTCAGATCAGAAAATGATTTACTGCTTTGTCTCTAAGTCATTAAAACACAGGGAAGATATATCCATTATTTACCATCTTGGATACCAGAGTTATTGACTGTCTGCCTATCATCTGTAGCACTAAAGAGAAGACCATACTACCAGAAAAGGAAAATAGTTAAATCCAATTATTTACTAAATCAATGCATTTGAGTCATTGGCACTAATCCCTAAAGCAACAGTGAAAGCATGATTTACAATTCTCTAGATCTTTTAAGACACAAATGACATTACTAAAGGAAATGCCCCTGAAACTGAACATTTTTTTATTGGTTGAATTCCATTTCCTATTTGAAAAATGCCTGCCATTGCTCTGGTTTGTGTTTTCCACTAGGATTTCCTATTCCATGAAAAGGGAAAAAAAAAAGCAAAAAACAACTGAGGGCTTAGAAACAAAAAGGGGAAATGGAGATTAAACAAAAAACATATGTGTTTGCTAGCTCAGTTCTCCTGCTCCTTCTTCCAAGTATGCGCTTATTTAAAATAAACTGCATGTCCATTACAAAGCATACATTATTATTGCTTATTCTCAGAAGCAAGAGGTCAAACCCAAAGGATCTCTTGGTGTCTTAGTAAAGATGATGGCATCTGACTAGTTTTAACATTGCTTTTCAAAACTTATTGTACAATTAACTTTTTGTTCAATAGCTATGGGCAAAAACTGTGAATCAAGAACTTTTCCTAAAGCAAATTTACAAATGAAAACTTCTTTGGTCTCAGTTTTGCTGCAATTTAGCACATGATGTTCTGTGTCTCAATGAAAATAAGGGCAACTGATAGGTGAAAACCAATGTCAAACACAGATTTATCCATCACTCAATATAGGGTGTCTTTTTGTTGTTTTCATACTTCCATCCAAAATTCACAGTCACTCTTCTACTTGCTGTTCCTATATTCCACTCACTGGTTGTACTCTTTCTCTGTCTTAGGTTTTTAGGAAAAATAAGAGGAGGAAATACAGTTGAGGGGCGGGCAGGGAGAATCTTACAAGAAATGTGTCCTCTAGCATCCCATCTTAATTCATAGATGCCATGTCACTATGTTCTATACTTGCCATTATGGTTCACCTTTCTACTATATGCATATGTGTGTGTATCTAAATCAAAGAACAAGCATGACCCAGATCTACCCAAATCTGGGTGGTATGTAGTTTTAGACCTTTTCCTAGTATAGAAGTGGCACAGGAGGTTTAGATACAGTTAGAAGAGAGAGCAGAGTCTAGTAGAAGGAATACTGGGTTTAGAAAGCCAAAGTTCAAGTCCTAACTCTGACTCTTACCAGGGTGACCTTGGGCAAGGCACTCTTGGCCATGGTTTTCTTATCTGTTGGATGGGAATATTAATACTAACACTCAATACTTCACTGGGTTGTTTTAGTTAAACACTACAAAGCAATATGTAAATGTAAAAGATTATGCTGTATAAACAGATATAAACTCCCTTTTGCAGTCAGTATTAACAGGTTTCATTTGCACAGGCAAATAGAGTGATACAAAAGAAAAGGAAAATGTCCACTATACAACTGAAATAGTCAAGAAAATAGGAATAAAGCAGATTCAGAGAAGCCAAATGAAAGAGGAAACATTGATTGAATTAGTTACTCCTGCACATAAACAGCTTGGTCCTGGTTGATTCCTCTAACTCTTAGATTCATTGATATATGTGCAAGAATTTATTTGGCATGTGCAGTACATAGTATAGATGACTAACAAAGTAAGTAATTATCATTAATTCTTCGTTTGATATGCCAGTATTCTTAATAAATCAGAAACAAAATCCTGATTCAAGCCAGTTGATAATACACCACTATTGTGCTCATTCTCTCTCTCTCGCTCTCTCTCTCTCTCGCTCTCTCTCTCAAAAGTCATCTATCAAAATAGGCATGCTGTGAGCAATCTTTTTTTCCTGTCTTACAGAAGCACTGCAGTGTCAAAAGTTAATGTTACAAATGCTCTTGTTTATCATCCTTTGCCTCCATTCCACCCCTATGATGTTTTATAGCATACCCAAATAAACTCACTACCTTGAGTTTCCAAAGATTCTGAAAAATGCAGTGGTGAGGCCTGAAACAGATACATAGTTCAACCCTTAAGACCTTCTTTTCATTGTGACATTAAGCCATCAAGTTCTTATATCAAAATCTAAAACAGGATGCTTAAATTTCACCCTTAGTAATTTAAAGCCTCAAAAAAGTCTTTTACTCCTGGACGTTATAAAGAAAACCTTAAAAATGTACAGAAATCCTTATTTGAGTAAGGACACCCAAGAGCAAGCAATTGTAGTAAGAGCATGTTCAGGTTAATCAAATAATCTGGATGAGTTACCTTGTAACACACATCTGGATTATAGCATTCAAAATCAAAATACAATAAATTAATGAAAATCTTAAAACTATAATTTAGTCTTTTTTGTTGTTTTTAAACCCTTACCTTCTGCCTTAGAATGAATACTGTCTGTTGGTTCCAAAACAGAAGAGTGGTAAGGACTAGGCAATGGGGGTTAAGTGACTTGCCCAGAGTCACACAGCTAGGAAGGCCAGACATGAACCAAGGACTTCCCATCTGTAGGCCTGGCTCTCAATCCAATGAACCACCCAGCTGCCCCCCTATAATTTAGACTTAAACAAAAAGAAAAAGAAAAGAAATAACTTGCAAACTGCTTCAGAAATTTATAGTGAGTCATAATTTTGAGCATCAATTGTCAACAAACTATATAGCAATGAGCAGTGCTGGCTGATATGGTACCAACCACCAGAGGACAAGCTGTCCATCTTTCTTAGTCCATCTGCTAATAACAAAATCGCATCCGACAGAGTCTAAAGTTCACTCAGTAAAAGGGCCACTTAAACACAGAACACTTGAGTTTCACAAGATTGTAGGCTAATGGCTTAATTCCACTACTTTAGACTTTTAGTGCTCCTTGGGTTAATGGAGAAGCATATACTTAGTCCCCAAATTTTCTAAGCTTGTCACAAAGATTTTGGTTTTCCCAGGAAATCGGTGCAGTTGAGAAATTAAATGAACAGAAAGTTCCACAGGGGTAATGGTCCCTAAAATGATGAATCAACTGCCAGAAAATATGTGCTCTAGTTAAAAGGAAAGGAATTCTTACTCAGTGCTGCCCATATATTGCAAAGCTTTATGAGGCTCCAGACCCTATCTATATGACAGATGCATCCAAGTAATGAATGCATAATACTAGCTATTCTGTGTCCATGTTGAGGAACATGACCCAGTTCCTAAGCAATTTAATATCTCTGCCAAGTAGAGAGGATGAAAATTTTCATTTATATCTCTAGGAAAATGTCCCATCATGGTAGTATTTTGAGATGTTAGTGAAACTAGTTTTGTTTCTTTTCAAAGCAGCATAGAACAGAGGAGAGAACAATGAAGACCTGAATTCATATCCTAGAAGGACTCCAAATTATCTCTGTGACTTTGAGTAAGTCATTTCACTTTACTGATAATCAGTTTCCTTATTTGTAAAATGAAAGAGAAAGAGAATAGATAAGACTCTAGGGTCCCTTCCAGCTGTAAATATGATCCTATGACATGTACACCTAAAAAAGTATTTTTAAATCCTAGCTGAGGAAGCACTTGTTTAAAAGGATACCTAATAAAACAAAATTTCTAGCATCATAAAAGCTTGCTAGATTATTTGACTTGTACTGGAATACCTATTAATTCTCATCAAGAATGGGTCTAGATCATTCTATAATATTAAAAATTTTCACTATCTTCACTCTAAACACTGACAATAGAGTGAAAAAATGCAGTGTTCTTGTTAGTGCCACCAATATCAGCAAGGATTTATTGAAGGCCTATAGCTACAGCAACATATCATCTAAATGATGGTGACAATAAACTACAAAGAAGTTCTATTAAATAGATAAATTGAATTTGTTTATCCATGAAGTATGGATGGGGTAAAGATATTGTTAGCCCTATTTTATAGATGAATACCTTAAAAATGCTTAGATAGAAAGATATGCAACAATCAAGTTAGTTTTGACCTGGAGCAGCAATGTCCTAGAAGCATGGAAATATGTGACTAGATTTTGTTTGAAAGGAAGGTCTGGGCCAAAAATATAAATTTAAAAATCAAAGATATAAGTGCCCACTGATTATGATATGGGTGGGGAATCTTTTTAAGAATGAAGAGGATAAATAATTAATTCCTAAGAAATTAGCAATCTTCTAGAATTCCAGGGACACCTGGATTCCTATCCCATGTTCTCCCAACCCCAGAAGCCAGATCTTCCTTTCCAGGACTAGTTGTGCCTTCTCTCATGTACACCTCCTCTTGAAACTCTTGGCCTAGAGGGTAGGTAAGCATACTTTTTGCTCCCCATTGTCACAAGCTCTCCCTTTGTCACATTCACTCAATTTCTCCCCCCACCTCCTTGAGGTCTGTTCTGTGCAGGTACAACACTCATTCCAGATTCTTTTGGTAGTCACATATCAGAGCAAGGTCCCTTAGCAATCAGAAGATAGTGAAATCTAGAGCACAGATGAAAGCGGTTTACTTTTAAGAAGGCAAATAATTCTTCCTCTGGGACAAGAGAAATGATGAGACGGTATGTGTAGTACACAAAAATATTAAATCATCCTTCAATATGCTCCCAACTCTTTGTCATTGCTCACATTGGCTCTTTCCCCCAGTAACAATATTTAACTTTTAAAATCTTTATTTTTTTTCTTTTACAAAATTTATTTGTTACATTGAAATACCCAGTTAAACTCCTTCCTTCTTCCCTTTCCCATCTTTGAGAAAGCATCGTCTGACATAAAGAAACATACATAAATATATCCCTGCCTTATTTATTTCTATTTATCAGTTCTTTCCCTGGTGGTGCCATAAACAACTCATTGTTCAAACAATATTTCTATTGATGTATATAATGTTCTCTTGGTTCCGCTTGTTTTACTTTTTATAATTTCATGTAGGGCTTTCCATGATTTTGCAAAATTTGTATGTTTTAAATTTCTTATGTCACAGTATTCCATCACATTCCAGTAGTATTCCATCACAATCATACGCTAAACTTTGGCCATCCCCCAATTGATGGGTATTCTTTTGATTTCTAGCTCTTTGCCATCACAAAGAGAGCTGCTATGAATATTTTAGAACATATGGGTTCTTTTCCTTTTCCCCTAGTCATCTTATGAAATAAACTCAATCATAGTATTGCTAGATCAAAAGGTATACACAGTTTTATAACTCTTTGAGCAAATTCCAGATTAATCTCCAAAATTATTAGATCAGTTTACAGTTCCACCAAGACTGTATGTGTCCACATTTTTCCATATCCTGTCCAACATTTGTCATTTTCCTCTTTTATCATTATAGCCAATCTGATAAATGAGATGATGTTTCAGAGCTTTGATGTGCATTTCTCCAATTGATAATAAGAGCATTTTTATAGTTATATATAGTTTTGATTTATTCATCCAAAAATTGTTTGTTTATATCCTTTGACCATTTATCAATTGGGGAATGGCCCATATTCTTATATATTTGACAATGTTTCCTACATAATTTTAGATGTGAAACCTCTATTCAAGAAAATGTCTATAAAATGTTCTCCCAATTTTTTTGCTTTCCTTCTAATCTTGGCTACATTCATTTTATTTGTATAACTCCTTTTTAATTTAAGAATTTAAAAATTATCCATTTTATATCTCATTATAATGATTTCTCCTGCCTCTTATTTATTAAGAAATTCTTCTATGTATAAATCTGATAGGTATTATTTTCTCCGTTCTTTTAATTTTCTAATGATATCTCCTTTTATGCCAAGGTCATATATTGACTTTGAGCTTATGTTGGCAAAAAGTATAAGATATTGGTCTATACTTAGTTTCTGCCAGAATGCTTTCTAATTTCCCCGACGATTTTTACCAAATAGTGAATATTTTTCCCCAAAACTTGGATCATTACTTTTGTCAAACATGAGGTTACCTGCAATTTTTTGCAGCTGTTTGTTGTATGTCTTTTCTGCTCCAATGATCTACTTTTCTATTTCTTAGTCAGTACCGATAGTTTTGATAACTATTGCTATATAATATTGTTCAAAATTTGTACTACTAAACCTTCCTTTATAATTTTTTCAGTAATTCCTTTGATTCTTTAAGTTTTGTCTTTCCAAATGAATTTTGTAATTGTTTTTTCTAGTTTTCTAAAATAGTTCTTCTTTTGGTAATTTAATTAGGATGGCGTGGAATAAGTAGATTAGTTTACATAGGATTGTCATTTTAATTATATTGGCTGTGACCACCCAAGAAAAATGATTATTTCTCCATTTAAATTGGACTTTATTTGTATAAAAAGTGTTATATAATCATATTTATGCAGTTCCTAGGTTTGTTTTGGCAATTATACACCTAGGTATTTTATGCTATCCTATGAATATTTTAAGTGGATTATCTCTTACTATCTTCTTGCAGGATATTGTTGGTGTCATAAAGAAAAGCTGATAATTTGTGAGTTTATTTTATATCTTGCTATTTTGCTAAAATTGATAGTTTCAAATAATACTTTAGTTGAATCTATGATTTTATATATATATAAAATCATATTATCTTTGAAAAGAGATAGCTTTATTACCTCTGCTCATTCTTCCAATTTCATTTTCTTCTCTTATTGCCATTGCTAGCATTTCTAATAGAATATTAAATATTAAATAATATTAAATAAATTGACATTGGACATCCTTGTTTTACTCCTGATCTTCTAATGTATTTTCATTACAGATGATGTTTACTGGTGGTTTTTATGTATTTCTTATTATTCTAAGGGAAAAAAAGCATTTATACTTTCAAATAGTTTTAATGGGAATCAGCACTGTATTCTGTCAAAAGCTTTTTCTGGATCTATTGATAGGAATATGATTTTGTTGATATAATCAATGATGTTAATAGTTTTCCTTATATTAAACTATCTCTGCATATCTAATATAAATCTTGTTTGCTCATAATGTATAATCTTTGTGATATATTATTGTAGCCTCCTGGGTAATATTTTATTTAGGATTTTTGCATCTATATTAATTAATGAAATTGGCCTATAATTTTCTTTCTCTGTTTTTGCTCTTCCTGGTTTAGTTATTAGCACCATATTTTTTTTTAATAAAAGGAGTCTGGCTGGACTCCTTTACCAATTTTTCTAAATAATTTATTTAATGTTGGAATTAGATGATCTTTAAATGTTTGGTAAATTTCACTTGTAGATTCATCTGGTCCTGATGCCTTTTCTTAGGAGAGTTCACTTATGGCCTGTTCAATTTCTTTTTCTAAAATAGGTTTACTTAGATATTCTATTTCCTCTTCTATTAGTCTAAATTTATATTTTTAAGTGGTGTTCTACCTCACTAAACTGTTAATTTTTTGGCATATAATTGGATAAAAGAACTCCTAATAATTGCTTTGACATATTTTCATTATTGATAAATTCACCCTTTTCATTTTTGATGCCAGTGATTTGGTTTTCCTCTCTTTTTAAAAAATCATCTTAACAACAGTATGTCAATTTTGTTGGTTTTTTTCATAAAACCAACTCAGTTTTATTTATTAATTCAATGGTTTTCTTACATCCAATTTTGCTAATGTCACCTTTAATTTTTAGGGTTTCAACTTTAGTATTTAATTGAGGATTATCAATTTGTTCTTTTTGTAGTTTTTAAAAAATTGTATACCCAATTCACTGATCTGGTCTTTATTTTATTTATATAAGCATTTAGTGATAGAAATTTTCCTCTGTTGCTTTTTCTGTATCTCATAGGTTTGGGTATGATGTCTTATTAATATTATTTTCATTAATAAAATTATTTATTGTTTCTCCTAGTTGTTCTATTAATTTTTCAAAGATCAGTTAAAATATTTCTTCCTCCCAAAAGCCTTCCCTGATCTTACACAGCTTGAAGTGATTCCTTCTCAAATGATCTCATTATGTACTAATTTTATACACTTATCCTCCTCTAATTTCTATCATATTTATGTATGTATGTGTTTAATTAGTCACACTTGATTCTAAGGCCTTTCACTCTAAAGCCCTTGAGAGCAAGGACCATGTCTTACTTGTGTTTATATCTTCCCAATCCATTATACACGGCAACCAATAATATTTATGAATGATTAAGTTAATGTAGACATGGGTATACGGCTGAGATGGCAATGCAGCAAAGCACTGTGGAGTGCTTAGGGCATGTTGGAGCACAAAAAACAACACGGCCATCCAATGCAGTAGCTGAGGAAGTCTCCAGGTGTAACGACTTTTCGTGCCAATGGACCCAGGCTTCCAACGCCGAGAGAATGGGACTGTCTCTGTGCAATGACTTTTCCACTTAAATCTCCTTCACGCACAAGTGTCTTTGTGCACAAAAATGCACAAAGACAATCGTCATCCTCGGTTACCGAGAGACCACTACAAAAAAGACATGAGTATGGATGAAGGAGATTAAGCCAAATATTCTCTAACTTTTCAGTGATGTTGCAAACAAAGTAACAGTGAGAGGATTTTTGAGGGAAGGATAACCAGTGGTTTAAGGGGAAAGAAGGCCACCTGGAATAGCCATCAAGAAGATTGCAATAGGGAATCAATGGAACACAAATAAAAGAACTGATGTGTCTGCAGGAGGTCAAATTGAAGCAAGACATTATGGACGTACAGATCTACAGCCTTGGAACATGAGCAGAGAAGGCATAAAGTAGAGGTGTTTTGGGTTGCCTTGGGGGACGGGGGGGGGGGAGAGAATTGGCAAGAGATTATGGAATTTCATCCATTTATTCATTACTGTGTGCTGAAACCAACAATATAACCTTGATTTTGGGAAGTTCCCTTCCAGACTAGAAAAAAAATACTTGTTTAAAGTATAATCAGTCAATAGCATTTATTAAGCTTCTATTTTGTGCCCCCTTAGCATGGTAAATGCTGGAGATACAAAGATAAAAAACACTTCCTGCTGGCCAGGATCTCACAGTCTAATGGAAGGGAAGAATTGCAAGCAACTATATACAAATGAAGTATAGATAGGATACACTAGAGATAGTGTCAAGGGGAAGGCACTTGCATAAGGCAGTTCTTTTTAGTTGAAGCAAGATAAGGAAGTCAGAGAGGGCAAAGATGAGGATGGAGAGCATTCCAGATATAAGAGATGGCTAATGAAAATTCTTGAAGTCAGGAGAGTCTTGAGCAAGGAGCAGTAATGGGATCATTGGATTGCAGAGTTCACAGAGGGGTTATAGGTATAAAAACACTGGGAATGTAGGAAGGGGCCAAGTTAAGAAGGGCTTTAAAAGACAACAAAAGAACTTTGTTTGATGCTAAATATATTACGGACTCACTAGAATTTATGGTTTGGAAATGGGAGGATGTGATGTGGCCACACCTATATTTAAAGAAAATTGATTTGAACTGAGTTATGGAAGATGGCCTAGAGTAGGGAAGGAGATCAATTAAAAAGTTATTGCAATAGTTGAGGAATGAAGTGATGAACATCTGCCACTACCAGAATGGTAACAATGTGATTTGAGAGATGGGGGCCATGTGAAGAGACGTCAAAAAGGCATCCTTTAAATTAGAATCTATTTCATTCTTCTTTGCTTGTAACTTCTAAGTTAAATTATTAAAAATGCAACAGTTTTGTTTCTCCCTTGCAACTTTTGTGAGAAGCTCCTTCTAAGATAACTCTAGCTTTTCCCAAGTTCATTCCCAGGTTTATTGTTAGCAGCTGCACTGGGCAGGCTGCCCACCCTAAGATAACATCTGCCTCCCAAGGTTAATGAATGAGTGTCAACCTTTGGTTAATGAGAAATTGCTCAATACAATCTTCCAATCTAAGTAACAAACCCTTGGGTCAAAAGTCATCAAATATATGCTATATGTCAATGCTAAGCTTGTGTTCAAAATGACTTCTTGAATTGAGTCATGTTTGAATTTGAATCCTGGCTTTGATACTTACTACCTGCATAGCCTTGGAAAAGTCAGTTAACTACTCAAGACCTCAATTTCTTCATTTATAAAATGGGCTGTACTACACAGTCCTTAAGGTCTCTTTCTAACTATAAATCATAGGATCTTATCTGGGCCAATGAGAGTTATGCAAACCTTCAAGGCCAAATTGAAAAATTAGTGTTGCTTTTGTGTACCAGCAAGTAATCTCCATGTTGGAGAAATGCTGATATATTTCTCAGAGTTATTGACCTTAATTTTTGCCTTCCTGTCCTAACAATTAACAAATGGAAGACACCAAATCAAGCAAGTGAATATCAGTAACATGGTGTTTCCAAGTGAGTCAGTCTGAAATTCACTGGTCCAAGTAATTTAAGATTACATATTACGACTCATCAGTGCCTCTAGGTTTTGTCTTTCTTTATTCACAATCAGTTGGTGAAATCCTAGGACTGGAAGTTAAAAGGAAATTATTTCCTTACCTTAATTTCCCTAAGGAACGATCAGAGACATTATAGATAGAAAAAGGCCTATTAAATTCCAAAAATCTTCACAGAGCAGAGACAGCAACTAAGAGCGAGACTTTTTGCATGTGACTAAAATTCCTTTCCTTAAAAGAAAAAAATACTCTTGAGTTCTCAGTGGAATAACTGCCCTTACATAGGAGGATTTACTATCAGAAACAGATTTGGATTTCTCTCCATTTTAGGCCCAGCAGACACAGGTGTAAAACACTAAGTAAACTATCAGATATTTTTTATTAATTATTGATGCAGAATATTAATATCCTGGGCCTGTCTGAATGCTTTTAGTTGAGCTGACAGAATTATTATAATTTTCACATCTAATTACAGTTCCTATCAGCAGACTTGCTGCCAAATTTCAACATGTGCACCCAGTAATGCCAAACTGATGAAAATCAATATGTTCAAAGTGGATTGTGGGCTGGCATTGGTTGTTTGCTTCAAGCAGATTTCTGGCCCAAACCAGCCTTCTCTGCCTTAGCCCATCAGTGCAGTAGTACAAAAGCTCACTAATAAAACTATAAACTAGGGCAGCATCTGCAGAACATACCAATCACCCAAAGCTGGATCTGTTCTGTTTTCATCATCTTTAAGCTTTGCTTGGAGAAGAAAAAGTCATTTTGGAAACCAATTTCTTGTAAGTGCAAACTATACATCTCTGCTACAGTGGGAAGGTCTAAAAAACATGACTCCTGATGTGACTTGGGGCAGATTAGGTCACTTTCCTGATCTATAAGATGAAGGGAGAGACAAAATCTCTAGGGTTCCTTTATTCTCTAACAGGCCATGATTTTCTCAATAACTTTCCAGGAGTCTATACATTTCTACATTGCTTTTACTGATTTAAGGAGAGCAATGACCTTGGTGAACTTGGAATAATTGGTATTATTCCATTTGTAAAAGGTTGCAACTTATCTTAAACGAAAAACAAAACAAAACAACAGAATGCTTGCCCTATGGCTACAATTTCTACTAGATATAAGAAAAGAAATTATAAAATACTTTGATTTTAAGTTCCTCAATAACTCTTATTGTGTGAAAACTCAGGCATACAGTAATTTTTACTAAGTAAATTCCAGTAACTTCTTCCTCTATACAGTTTCAGGGTCTTATTAGAAAAGCAAAGCAGCCTAAAAACACTAGTCTCCTCAAACATAAGGCTTCTTTCAGTGAATCCCTATTTTCTGGGTCAGGCAATTTATTTTTGATTGGTTAGATCTCTTAAGTTTATACTATATTATAATATAATTTAGGTCTATTGTGATCTGCTATTTTCTCCATTACCTTACCTAATTTTATTATTAGTACCTGTTAAAATATTTACTAGAGTTTAACAAAACCAAAATCTTAAAAAATACTCCATTAATTCAGAATTTGCACTCAGCTAGAAGGCTTTCATTATCCTTCTCTCACCCCAGGACATTAAATTACTGAGACCTACCTATCCGCAGTTTTCCTTTGTGTAAACAATCCATAATTAGAGACCTTCAGTAAATGTTCATAAAAGATCATTTATGCTTACTTCATTCTATTTGTATGACAATTAATATTTAATAATAATAAAAATACTAAATATCAGTGTTGACACCTCAATTTCTCTTATCCTTCATATTAATCTGTTCCCAAAACCTGTCAGTCTCACTTTTGCAACAACTCTCAAACATGTCCCATTTTCTCCTGCTTCTGCCACATTCATGGTACAGGTTCTCATCACTTCATACCTGGACTGCTGCAATATTCTGCTCACTGGTCTCCCTACTACAATTCTCTCCTCATTCAAGACTCTCCTCCATTCAACTTCCAAAGTCCAATCTTATTACCCTCTTCTACTCAGGAGCTCCATACCATCCTCAGGATCCAATATAAAATCTTTTTTGTCATTCAAAACCTTTACAACTTGAACTCCACTTTCAAACTTAAATTTCCTTTCCCCTTCTTCCTGCATACTCTTCAATTCAGTGACACTGGCCTTCTTGATGTTCTTCACATAAAGCAGTCCATCTTTTAACTGCACATTTTCACAGGGTATCCCCCATCTATGTCTGGAATGCTCTCCCTCATCTGTAGCTCTTGACTTTCTTCAAGTTCCAGTTAAAATTCCACCTTCCACAAGAAGCCTCAACCAATCACTCCTAATACAATGCTTTCCTTCTGTTGATTATTTCCTATTTATCTTATGTATATCTTGTATGTTTTTAATGATTGATATGTTGACTTTTCCATTAGAATGTGAGTACCTTAAGGTCATGTGGACATAAAGTAATACTGTATAAAAATAGTTTTAAATATCATAGTTCTTCATTTAGATTTATGAAAATTACTTAAATTTAAGATAAAAAGAAATAGATATGTGAGAAAAATCTTTTGCATCTTTAATGTCTGACATAATTCAATGAAGGCAATTGTTATGAAAAAATTAAATGGCCTTTTCATTTACCAGAGGAATTAGCTCAGATGCTAAACACTTAACAGAATAGGACATAAGGAAATGAAATCTGTAGCCATATTCTTTAGTTTTGAGAGTTATAATAGTATATCAGAGAGATGTCTGGTCCAGAAATCAAAAGACTTGGTTCTGATTTCTGGTTTCTGATATTCATTTACCTGTGATCTTGTTCGAGCCATTTCTTTCTTTAAAAAAAAAAAACAAGACTTATGGTCAAGATGGCGGCTTAGAGAAAGCTAAAGTTCAGATCTCCGGAAACCCTTCCCAACTGATCTCCCTCCTGGACCTGGACCTCGATCAAAAGGTAGGGACCCCCTCAAATGCCAGAACCCGAGAACACTTGGACCTAAGGGGTAGGAGCGCAGAGTCCAAGGCTCCGGGAAGCCATGGCCCCTCCCCCTTCAGAGAGCAGGGTCCTCTGAAACAACAGCAACCCTCAGGGCCAACAAGACAGCCTGATGGGCTGGATCCTTCTATCAGAGTCTCAGTGAAAGTCACTGCCCTCGGAGCTCCGGGAAGCCGCGGCCCCTCCACCCTCAGAGAGCAGGGTCGTCTGAAACAACAGTAACCCTCCGGGCGGCAAGACAGCCCCAGGGCCAGTTATTATGAAGGCAACTTCCGGAAAGCAGCCCGACCCAGTGGAGGGGGCACCCAAACAGCAGGGAAACAGAGAGAGCCGGGGGCGAATGTAACCCCCTGGCCAGATCCTTCCATTCCAGTTCCAGTGAAAGTCACTGCCTTAAGGCATACTCAGTTCAATTCAGGGAAACCTCATAGAATGGACAATCTGCCCAGGACTAAAGCCTCTGAACACAGACAGAGATAAGGAAAGCTAATCCTCCACATTCAGAGATGGCAAACTCCACAGAAGCACAGAAGCCCCAAAATACCAAGAAAAATAAGAAGAAAGGGGCGACTTTGGACACATTCTATGGAGCCAAAATACAAAATACAGAGGAGATAGAAGACGATACACAAGAAAATGCTCCGAAACCTTCCAAAGGAAATGGAAACTCTCCACAAACCCATGAAGAATTTGAATCAGAAATGACCAAAAAGATGGAAGCCTTCTGGGAGGAAAAGTGGGAAATAATGCAAAAGAAATTCACGCATCTACAAAACCAGTGTGACCAAACTGAAAAGGAAAACCAGATTTTAAGGGCCAGAATCAGGCAACTAGGAGACAATGATCGTGTAAAAGAGCAAGAATTAATAAAGCAAAGCCAAAATACCAAGAAATTAGAAGAGAACATAAAATATCTCACCGACAAGGTGACAGATTTGGAAAATAGAGGGAGAAGAGATAATTTAAGAATAATTGGACTTCCAGAAAAGCCAGAAATAAACACCAAACTGGACATGGTGATACAAGATATAATCAAAGAAAATTGCCCAGAGATTCTAGAACAAGGGGGTAATATAGCCACTGACAGAGCTCACAGAACACCTTCTACACTAAACCCCCAAAAGACAACTCTCAGGAAGGTAATTGCCAAATTCCAAAGCTATCAAACAAAAGAAAAAATCCTACAGGAAGCCAGAAAAAGACAATTTAGATATAAAGGAATACCAATCAGGGTCACACAAGACCTTGCAAGTTCTACTCTGAATGATCATAAGGCATGGAACATGATCTTCAGAAAGGCAAGAGAGCTGGGTCTTCAACCAAGAATCAGCTACCCAGCAAAACTGACTATATACTTCCAAGGGAAAGTATGGGCATTCAACAAAATAGAAGATTTCCAACTTTTTGCAAAGAAAAGACCAGAGCTCGGTGGAAAGTTTGATACCGAAAAATAAAGAGCAAGGAATACCTGAAAAGGTAAATATGAAGGAAAGGGGAAAGGAGAAAAATGTTATCTTCTTTTATTCAAACTCTCTTCTATAAGGACTACATTTATATCAATCTATGTATACTAACATGTGGGGAAAATGTAATGTATAAATAGGGGGTAAAGAAAGACCAAATAGAATAATCTTTCTCACACAAAGATTCACATGGGAAGGGGAGGGTAAGAAAACTCCTATAAGAAGGAGAGGAAGAGAGGGTTTTTTACTTAAACCTTAATCTCAGGGAAATCAACTCTGAGAGGGAAAAACACCCAGATCCATTGGGATCTTGAATTCTATCTTACCCAACAAGGGTAGGGAGAAGGGAAAACCAAGGGGGGGGTAGGGGGAGAGGGAAAACAAAAAGGGAGGGAAAGAGAGGGGGGGAGGGGGAGGGAACAAAAAGGGAGGGACTAAAAAGGGAAACATATCAAGGGAGGGGACAAGGGGGACTGATTCAAAGTAAATCACTGGACTAAAAGGTAGAGCCGAAGAAGAAAAGGTTAGAATTAGGGAAGGCAATCAAAATGCCAGGGAGTCCACAAATGACAATCATAACTTTGAACGTGAATGGGATGAACTCACCCATAAAAGGTAGACGAATAGCAGAATGGATTAGAATCCAAAACCTACCATATGTTGTCTTCAAGAAACACACATGAGGCGGGTTGAGACCCACAAGGTCAGAATTAAAGGATGGAGTAAGACCTTCTGGGCCTCAACTGATAGAAAGAAGGCAGGAGTGGTAATCATGATATCTGATAAAGCCAATGCAAAAATAGACCTGATCAAAAGGGATAGGGAAGGTAATTATATTTTGTTAAAAGGGACTCTAGACAACGAGGAAATATCATTAATCAACATGTATCCACCAAATAATATAGCACCCAAATTTCTAATGGAGAAACTAGGCGAATTGAAGGAAGAAATAGACAATAAAACCATCATCTGCAATGGGGATAAACTAGATGCATTCCCAATAAGATCAGGAGTGAAACAAGGATGCCCATTATCACCTCTACTATTTGACATTGTACTAGAAACACTAGCAGTAGCAATTAGAGAAGATAAAGAAATTGAAGGCATCAAAATAGGCAAGGAGGAGACCAAGTTATCACTCTTTGCGGATGACATGATGGTCTACTTAAAGAATCCTAGAGATTCAACCAAAAAGCTAATTGAAATAATCAACAACTTTAGCAAAGTTGCAGGATACAAAATAAACCCACATAAATCATCAGCTTTTCTATATATCTCCAACACAGCTCAGCAGCAAAAACTAGAAAGAGAAATCCCATTCAAAATCAACTTAGACAAAATAAAATACCTAGGAATCTACCTCCCGAGACAAACACAGGAACTATATGAACACAACTACAAAACACTCTCCACACAACTAAAACTAGACTTGAGCAATTGGAAAAACATTAACTGCTCATGGATAGGACGAACCAATATAATAAAAATGACCATTCTACCCAAACTTATTTATCTTTTTAGTGCCATACCCATTGAACTACCAAAATACTTCTTCACTGATTTAGAAAAAACCATAACAAAATTCATTTGGAACAACAAAAGATCAAGGATATCCAGGGAAATAATGAAAAAAAAAACCACATATGATGGGGGCCTTGCAGTCCCTGACCTTAAACTATATTACAAAGCAGCAGTCGTCAAAACAATTTGGTACTGGCTAAGAAACAGAAAGGAAGCTCAGTAGAATAGACTGGGGAAAAGTGACCTCAGCAAGACAGTGTACGATAAACCCAAAGATCCCAGCTTTTGGGACAAAAATTCACTATTCGATAAAAACTGCTGGGAAAATTGGAAGACAGTGTGGGAGAGACTAGGAATAGCTAAACACTTCACACCGTACACCAAGATAAATTCAAAATGGGTGAGTGACTTGAACATAAAGAAGGAAACCATAAGTAAATTGGGTAAACACAGAATAGTATACATGTCAGTCCTTTGGGAGGGGAAAGACTTTATAACCAAGCAAGACATAGAAAGAATCACAAAATGTAAAATAAATAATTTTGACTACATCAAACTAAAAAGCTTTTGTACAAACAAAACCAATGTAACTAAAATCAGAAGGGAAACAACAAACTGGGAAAAAATCTTCATAGAAACCTCTGACAACGGTTTAATTACTCAAATTTATAAGGAGCTAAATCAATTGTACAAAAAATCAAGCCATTCTCCAATTGATAAATGGGCAAGGGACATGGATAGGCAGTTTTCAGATAAAGAAATCAAAACTATTAATAAGCACATGAAGAAGTGTTCTAAATCTCTTATAATCAGAGAGATGCAAATCAAAACAACTCTGAGGTATCACTTCACACCTAGCAGATTGGCTAACATGACAGCAAAGGAAAGTAATGAATGCTAGAGGGGATGTGGCAAAGTAGGGACATTAATTCATTGCTGGTGGAGTTGTGAACTGATCCAACCATTCTGGAGGGCAATTTGGATCTATGCCCAAAGGGCGACAAAAGAATATCTACCCTTTGATCCAGCCATAGCACTGCTGGGTCTGTACCCCAAAGAGATAATGGACAAAAAGACTTGTACAAAAATATTCATAGCTGCGCTCTTTGTGGTGGCCAAAAACTGGAAAACGAGGGGATGCCCATCAATTGGGGAATGGCTGAACAAATTGTGGTATATGTTGGTGATGGAATACTATTGTGCTAAAAGGAATAATAAAGTGGAGGAGTTTCATGGAGACTGGAACAACCTCCAGGAAGTGATGCAGAGGGAGAGGAGCAGAACCAGGAGAACATTATACACAGAGACTAATACACTGTGGTATAATCGAAAGTAATGGAGTTCTCCATTTGTGGCGGTGTAATGTCCCTGAACAATTTGCAGGGATTTAGGAGAAAAAAAAAAACACCATTCATAAGCAGAGGATAAACTGTGGGAGTAGAAACACCGAGGAAAAGCAACTGCCTGAATACAGCGGTTGAGGGGACATGACAGAGGAGAGACTCTAAATGAACACTCTAATGTAAATATTATCAACATAGCAATGGGTTCAAATCAAGAAAACATGTAATGCTCAGTGGATTTACGCATCGGCTATGGGGGGGGGGGGATAATCTATGTCTTTAATGAATAATGCTTGGAAATGATCAAATAAAATATTTAAAAACAAACAAAAAAAAAAACCAAAACATTTACCTTCTATCATAGAACTAATGCTGTATCAGTTCTAAGGCTAAAGAATGGTAAGAGCTAAGAAACTGGGATTAAGTGTAAGTGACATGGCTAGGAAGTTTCAGTAGCTAAATTTGAAGCTAGGATCTTTGATCTTGAGACCTGGCTCTCTACCCACTAAGCCAACTAGCTAATCCTCCTGTTCAAGTCTTTTCAATTCCATGTCCTTCAGTTTGATCATCTTTAATGAAAGGGTATTGAAGAACTCTTTAAAATATCATGAATTACTATTTTACTAAATGATATGACATTTGAAAAAATTTTATGAAAGATGCAAGAAACCAGTCAGAAACTAGTCATCTAAATTCCTAATGATAGCATCACCAGTAGATTAGGAAGTCCATCAGTTTCATCTAGATCCAATGACAGAGATGATATGATGCCAAGAAGAAAAAAAAATAATACGAGTTTTAGTAAATAAATGAAAAATAAGTTATCCCAAACCTCATAAATACAAAAAAATTATTTTGATGGAGAGAGATAATGATTTCTGGTTTTAATAATTCCAATATATACTAGATCATTGAGTTAAACTAAGGACTAGAAAAATATCTTTAAAATATTATTAGTTTGTCCATCATTTTGTTTCTTAATGAGAGAATGATTTAAATGAGGATTATCTATTTTGAGGCAGAGCGATTACATGAGAAAAAGAATTTCTTTATAACTCAAATAATGTGATTGGCAAGATTGGCTCTATATTCGTGAGTCTCTAGAAGATGAGACACAAGCTAAATTTCTTACTTATCAATAAAATGAACCTTATAAAAATGATGTCTTAAAGAAGTTTCTAGGAAGTCAAATAGTCATAGAACTTGAAACATTCAGAAAATCAGATCAAGGTAAAATCAGCACTAGATTACGATGGCTTAAAATCTCACTAACTTTGAATATTCAGTAAGGTCAGCCTGACTTGTTAAGTTTGAATTATGTTGAAAGACATTAAGTTGTATTACTGACAAGCAACTTTCAATAATCCTTTATTTTGTGGCGTATATTTTAAGCAAACATATTTAAGGATAATTTTAGGGTTGTGACTTAATCTAAATTAATTTTTGGTTGCCAGGGAATATCCCAAATAAAATACCCAAGTCAGTTTGCAAATTTATGGTGGTTTAATTAATATAGAGGGAAGGAATTAAGGAGAAGGGAGAGGGAAAAGGTGTAGGATTTCTCCTGTCTGGCCTGTGCCAGGGGGAGTTCAAAGTCTTCTGCCACAAGGTTTCTAAAGAAGATTAGTGGCTTTCTAAGAGGATAGTGTTTGGAAGGTAAAGGAGAAAGAATCAGCCTAAACTCCGAGAGGGCTCAGTAAAGATGCCTCACCTGAACTATGCTACTCAGCTTCCTCCAGTATGGTATCAAGGAAAACTCACCACTAAACCCGGACGATAGCAGCTGCCACCCAAGATGCTGAAATGCTCAGCACACTCCACCAGCCACCTCTCCACCGCCAAAGAGGCCAGAGAGAAGAAGTGACGCAAAATATACAGATGGTTTTTACATCACTTTCCTGTGACTCACATGTAGTTTAAGCTTGACTTATGCCAGCCCAGGGGTCTGTCAGTTGTTTTTGATTTGTCATTTGCTAGCACATGTCTGTCATAGGCCATCCTCCTAAATACTTAATCCTTAAATATGGGTGTAGACATGCCTGTTTTTGTTAAGATTGAGTAGGGTGGAGTAATCTAAAGTTCACACATACTTTTACCAGATAAGAATTTATAGACCTATAGGGGAAGCTATACTGAAGCAATGTCCAATATTTTTAAACACACACACACACACACACACACACACACACACACACACACTGGATTTTGGTCTGGAAATCATTTATTCAAAATTATCAGGCATTAATGTTAGTAATGGTCATGGGAGTGTATCTACAGAGATAAAAGATGGAGATGGTTCTTATCCTTATACAGTATGTATATAAGAAATTCACAATAGAAAAAATATATATTATGGGGAAAAGGAGTAGAACAAAGAGAAAAGAACTAAAATAGATACAAAGTAGTAAGTACTATAAGTGACTAATAATTGGTGAGGGAGGGATGATAAAGGGAATGTAATAAGCTATCTTCCAGTAAGGAAAATATTGAAGAAGACATAAATTATTTTCACTTGTCTTTGGAACTGTGTAGAAATTGGGGTGTTACAAGCTATATTTTAATTATTCAGCTAAGAATGTATGAAAAAAATTAAAGTCAAGGATTAAATATATTCAGAAAGGCTTTAAAACTGAGGGGAAATTAAATAATGGCATATTAATAAAATAAAAGCCACAGAAATATTTACTACAAATGATGTCCAGCAGAGGCAGTCAAGCATCTCCAATTTCATGTCATTTGTCAGATCAAGAATATGAAGATATATTGTTCCACTGCTCATCTCAAGGTATATAGAAATGCATCAAAGGACTGACTGACAAAAGGGTGGTTTGCCAATTCGGTTTGCTAAAAGGCAAGTTAATCAATAAGAATTCACTAATTGCTTATCACATGTCAGTAATTGCACTAATCAATAAGGATAGAGGGAAAAGAGTATGGGAACTCTTCTTACATTCTAAAAAGATAACAATGTTAAATAATTATGTATATATTTTATCTGAGACGAGAGCAGTAGGAGTGGGGAGAACAGGATCAGATAAGGCCTTTTGCAAAAGTGAAATTAAATATGAATCTTACAGAAGTCAGGAAAACTAAGTGGGGGTGAGGGAACAGAATATTCAATGTCCTAGACATAGCCATTACAAAGAAATGGAGATGGTGATGGAGTGTTATGTTCAAGGAATGGCAAGTAAGCCAATGGAACTGGATCATAGTGTGCAATAAGGAAAGTAAAGTGGTTTTAGATTGTAAAGGTAGAAAGAGGCCAGGTTATAAAGAGCTTTAAATTCCAAACACAGGCTATATTTATAGTTCATTCTGCAGGTAAGAGGGAGCTTATGTAGCAGGGGATAGACATTTGATAATAGGATAATTCCCTAATTCTGCTTTGCTAAATAGTAAGGATATACTCCAAAAGAAGGAAGGAAAGTGAAAATTATTTTTGAAGTCCTTTGCAAACAATAACAGCTCTTCATCAATAGTAAATGAAAAATGATACTTTGGGGACGAAAGTGAATTTCCTGGGCTTTTTTTTTTGTATAAATAAACATTTTAAAAACATTAAGTGCAGCAATTCATTAGCACTAGTATTTATGGGAACAGATGATCCTCCTATACTATGCTGCAAATAAACAAAAGACCCATTGAGGGTAGGTAACTTGCCAAAGGTCACATTGCTAGTTAGTGGTAGAAACAAGACTAGAACTCGGGTTTTCTAGCTCTAAAGATGTATCTTCCCACTACACCTATACAAGGTCAGGCTTGAAAAAGCCTGGACAGATACCTTATAACCAGTAAGTTTAAAATGCCAAAATCAAAAACATTTTAAAAAATCAAGCTCTCATATTTGATAGCCAGAAAAAGGAAATTTATTTAGTAACAATGAGGGAAAGATAATTATTTAAAGCAGTGAAAGGATATTTTTTGAGGATACATCGTTGATTCAGCTAAACACAGCTTCCTTGCTTCTGTGTTATCCAAGGAAGTCAGCAAGTCAAAGCCTGAGGAAGCAGATAGAAGTGTTTATGTTCTGGCTTCTGTGGGGAGGGGGAAATGAAAGGGGTGGTTGGGTAAGTCAGAAATCATGCCAATAGCTTAAGCCCTTAGTCTTCTGAACCAAGGAAAAGAATTGGCCTTGCTGACATGAAGTGGGGACATCAAAGATAGTCCTTCAAATACAACCCTACAGTGCTTCCCTTTAGGAACATATAGCAAGTTATTTGGGGATGTTGATGCCTAAGAAGTCAGCTAGATATGAATCAAATGGATATGGAAATGGCTATATGTTAAACCAATGCCTCAGTAAGGTGTAGAGGTGATCCTGTATCCAAAAAGGGGATAAAGAACTCAAGCTCTACTAGGTTCTACCAAAAAGGAGAAAGAGCAAGTAAGAAAAGCAGAAAAGGAAGGAGGAAGAGAGAGAAAAGGAAACATTTTTAAATGCTTACTATGTGCCAGTCATTGTGTTAAGTATTGGAGATAAAAATATAAGCAAAAAGCAAACGTTATCTACCAGGATATGCACTGGACCTGTAATTTCACCAGAATGAGAAATTCTCAGATGAAGAAATGCCCTTATCCAGTGAAAATCTCTTCAATTTTTATCTTGGAGAGTTGCTTAGGGCACTAAGAGATTAAGTGATTTACTTTGAGCAACAAAGCTATTAGGTGGTTAAGAAGTAACTGTGGAAGATTATAGAAACTATGAAATATTAATTGATATGGAATGACCAAAAGGCAAGAAATGAAGGGTGGGTCCAAACATAAATGGGGCAATCATTACTATGTTTTTTCTAGAGAATCCAAAAAACGTCAAATGCAAAGAGTGCTTAAGAAAAGCAGTTTAATGCTATATATTGCTCTTGATTAGAGAAATGCAAAATAAACCACCTCACACCTATCAGATTGGCTAATGTGAAAGAGAAGGAAAACAATAAATTCTGGAGGGAATGTCGGAAAATTGGGACACTAATGATGGAGTTGTGAATTGACCCAACTGTTCTGAAGAGTAATTTGGAACTGTACCCAAAGAGCATATCCTTTGATCTAGCAATATCACTACAAGGTCTATAGCTGAAAGAAAATTTTTAAATGGGCAAAGGATGTTTGTACAAAAATATTTATAGCAAATCTTTTCCTGGTGGCAAAGAATTAGAAACTAAAGGGATGTCCATCAATTGGGGAATGGTTGAATAAGTTGTGATATATGACTGTATATGGAATACATGACTCTAACAATATTACTGTACTATATGAAATGATAGAAGGAATATTTAAGAAAAAATGGGAAGATCTACATCAGCTGATGCAAAGTGAAGTGTGCAGAATCAGGAGAACATTGAACACAGAGATAGCGATATTATATGATGAACATTTATGAATGACTTAGTGATTCTTAACAATTCAGTGATTTAATAGTCCTCAAGGAATCATGATGAAAAATGTCTCCTGCCTCCAAAGAAAGAACTGATGGGGTCTGAAAGCAGACCAAGAAATACTATATTTCATTTTATTTTTTAGCTTGTTTTTATGTTCTCTCTCACAAAATGACTAATAGGTAGGATGTTATACTCTTACATATGTAAAACCTATATCAGATTGCTTGACATCTCAGGGAAGGGAGAAGGAGACAATTTAGTTCAAACCTAAAAAATTGAAGGTTAAAAAATGTTTTTTTCATATAATTGAGAAAAAAGAAAACATTATTTTAAAAAAAGCAGTTTTTAGCAAAAAAACTCAACTCATCTGAGATTGGAGAGAGAATCAACAGTTCAGAGCTAAAGAAAGGATCAGCAAATTCATTAAAAACACAAGTTAAAGAAATAGTCAGGGCAATGTAAAGATTACTGCAACGGGTTATTTTCAATGAGCTGATCATGCCTGAGGGTATCACATGGAATTAGTCTGGTCCATCCACTTTTCTCCAAGATGTGTAACTGCTGTAGGAAATTCATCTGTAGTAGGGCTAAGAATAGTCAGAGACACTATGATCCAGAACATGGTGACAGTATATAAGGTAAATCTGTGGGGGTAGGTATACCAAATTCTATACATTTCACTCTCACTCTGAAAATGGGCCTCGTGTTTGGTTACAATACTTGTTGAGAAAAAAGAATGCTGGGACTAGCTACAGGCAAAGTGAATGGTCACACAGAATCTTCACAGGTACCCTGGGAACTTATCAGAGGTCATCAGCTCCATACTTTGCCTAACTATCCACCACAAAAGGGCAAAAAAGGGCAAAAAGCTTCCTGTGGCCATAATTACTGTAGTTACTAGTTTTAAAAAAGTTTGAGCTCAGCTACAGGATGGGTGGGAGGTCACCAATCACTATCATTCTTTATTTTCACTTCAAAGTCCATGGCAAGTATCATTTCTGCACTATGGCTACTCTCCCATCCATTGCTTCTAAGTTGCAGTAGCCATGGAAGCTGTGGGGCCAAGAAGCCTGAAAGTAACTGCATTTGGGATGAATAGTCTCTAAGGGGTTTTGTCAGCTCCTCTGATGGCATCTCCTTTTAACAATGAGTCATGCATAATCAGGTATACCTCAATAGTGGGAGAAAGGCAAGATAGAATACTGCAGTAAGCAACCCAGAACAATACTCTAGAAAAAGAAAATAATCCATCAACAACTATAACTAAAACTCTGGGAAAGACTATGGAATATCTGCAAAGATTCCAAAATTCCAAGAGTCTTTGGAAGAACTAATAAAAGAAGTGAAGGAGACAAGTAAAATAGAGAGCATAGAAGAAAAGCTGCAAAACTTGTAGCAAAATAGTAGATACATACACTGAAAAGAGAAATCAAGGAACCAGAACAAAAAAATTCAATGTCAGAGCAATAAAGAATGGAGCATACTCAAAAGACAACAAAATTAGAAGATCATATAAAATAAGTTGTCTCTGCCATTTATTACTTGTATGATTTGGGCAAGTCACAACCTCTTGGCTTCGGTTTTCTTTTCTCTAAAATGAATACTTTGGCCTAAATGATCTATAAGGTCCTTTCTAGCACTATATCTATGATCTACTATCAAAAACATCTTATTTACAAAACAGATATGGAGAATTAACATAAGATTCACTGATCTACTAAAAGAGCCCTATTAAAGAAAAATATAAATAAATATTTCAAGGGATCATAAAAGAAAATTATTCATAATTATTGGTACCAAGACAGCAAAGATTAGGAGAGTCTACAAGCCACTACCTGAGATAATATTCCCAGAAATGGGATTACTAAAATGTGGAGTTATCAGATATATTAACAAGTGGCTAGGAAAAGATAATTCATATAGGAACTAGTCATACTTATATAGGGACTTTTCATCAACTATGAGAGGAAAATAAATTAGAATATAGTATACTGAAAGGGACATGTACTCTAGTCAGCTTCATGCCATGCCAATCACCTGCCCCAAATTACTTTCCAGATTCCCTTTATGTGTCAATTTCCCTATAAATTCCTTGAAGGCAGGAACTGCCTTGCTTGCTTGTATTTGTATTCCATGGGATGAGTACAGTTCTTGGCACATAAATTTTATAGTCAGCAATTAAGCATAATACCATGGGAGAGAGGAATAAGGAAGGATGGATTTTTAAAGAAATATATTCCTTCCAAAAATTCTTTTTTTAAAATAATAAAGGGGGATAGAGTTTTCAAAAGACAAACTCAAAAAAAAAATAATAAAAGAAACGTAAGAAACAACCAGAAAGGATCAAATGACAATCAGGCATTATATATCAGGTATATACTGCACGTGGACAAAGGAGAGACCTGCTGTCTTTTCAAAATACCACTATCTTTAAGAATCAGTAAAAATAATTTTTTCTATGAGTTTTAAGTGTTTAAAAATGCAAAAAAAAGGGTAAAGAAATACTCTAAGGAAGGAGATGGAAAAAAGGGGAAGAATTTATTATTTATTATAATTAAGAACTATAGAGGATACATAGATGTTAGAAATAGAAAACAGTGATTTCTTAAATTCATACTTCATCTGGGCAGGGAAAAAAGGTTTTTTGTTTTAAAAAATAGTAAAAGAATCAGAGGTGTAGAAATAAAGGGAAATAAATGGAAGACTGCGCTAAAATAGGGTAGAATCAGGAAGGGAATTGCTTCAAGTAAATAAACTACAGTTATAGAGGGTTTTTGAAAGAAAAAAAAACCAGCAAGACAGTGAATTGTAGCTTTGTTATCTTACACAAGTCATTTAACCCCAGGCGCTTACCCTTTATCACTCTTCTGTCTTGGAAGTGATATTCAAAAATATCTATTTTATAACAGAAGGAAAGGATTTTTTTTAAAAAGCCTTAGTAAATTAGGTATGAGCAAGGAGAAGAGGGATAGGAGGGATAAGATTGATAAGATTGTTCTAAAAATATCTTTTTTATAAATTCCTAAATTCAAAAACAACTTTGAAAAATTATTTACTGAAACTCAAAAAATTTTTTAAAAGTAAACAAAAACACAAGTATATAGATTTTTTAAAGGTTTTATTTGAGATTGTTCTTTTAACTGGCAAAGGGTAAATCTTATGGTTTATCTATATCATCACATTCTCTAGATACTCATTAGCCAGGAATGATATAGAAAAGCATTAGCCTACATAATGTAATGCCAATGAAGAGTTCAGATTAAAATACAACTGAAAACAACCAGCTTTTTTTCCCTAGAAATGTGATTTCTGAGAAATGCCTTATCCTGGTCACAGAATGGGAAGCCTACTGTGAGAACTGACTGATGACCAATGGTCATAAATCATTTTATCCATGAATATATAACTTATTTGTGCTGATGACTGAATTCACAGGCATGTTGGAAGAAAATGAAAAACATATGCTGTTGTTAAAAGAATTAACACAGAGAATTGAGTATCTGGGGCCAGTGACTCTAAATAATTGAAATGCAACACACCATTTCTTTTGCATGGTATATTGGAAAGAGTACTGCATTTGGAGTCAGGGGATCTGAGAATATAAACTTTTTTCCTACTGTGACAATAGACAACACATTTAACTTTTCTGTGCTATGATTTTCTTATCTGTAAAATGGGGGTAGAGTAGATGATTTCTAAATGCCCCTTCTGGGCCTAAATTCTATGTTTTTATGAAACAAATTCACTCAATATTAACTTGTTTTATTCAATAAAAGGTGTGTGTGTGTGTGTGTTGTGTGTATTTCAGGGTTTGGATTTTCCTAGATTTTAATGTGAATTTAAAGGAAAATTCTCTCCAGTTTCCACTTATACAGTAATGTGTTTAAATTTGAGAAGCTACTTATACATCTCTTGGACATGATTTTCCTGGCAAGAAGTGTTTAGTAACTAGTTTCTGGAAAAAGACTTTAAGAAAGAATATGAATGTATGTGATTTAAAAAAATATATTTTCCTTCATACTTAAAAGTTATATATCAGTATATATTATACAATTAGTATAGAACATAAAATTAGAAACAAGTTCAGATCCTGTGACATGTATTATATAGTTTCATTCACTTGGAACAATATTCTCCCTATTTCCTCTCTGGCAAACCTTCAAATACCTTTTTTTTTTTTTTAAACCCTTACCTTCCATCTTAGAATCAATACTGATTATTGGTTCCAAGGCAGAAGAGTGGTAAGGGCTAGGCAATGGGGGTCAAGTGACTTACCCAGGGTCACACAGCTGGGAAGTATCTGAGGCCAGGTTTGAACCTAGGACCTCCCGTCTCTAGGCCTGGCTCTCAATTCACTGACCTACCCAGATGACCCCTCTTGAACTAACTCTTGATGGTGCTTGAGTTCCCTAATACCTCCCTGACAAGAAAGCAAAAGATAATTAATTGTCTCTCTAGATCCTGTTCTACATGATGGTATATGAGGTAAGATTAAATATAAAAATATAAGTATAAATAAATATAAATATATAAATTTTGTGACTTTCTACACTAGTAATCTCAGACTTCTGGTCAGAATTCATTTCCCTGAATAGGAACTGCTTTGACAGTTTTTCTAAATTCACAAGGCAAGAAAACAGTGGTACATTGCTAACAGCTTTGGGATTCTCCATAAATTTGTCAATAGCTTTAAATTCAACTATCTAGTTAAGTAATTAAGGATTCTGCAGAAACTTGGAACACAGCAAAATATATTGTACAAGTTCAAAAACATGGGTCAACTCCAAATTTCTAGGTCAATACCCATAAAGGAGAACACTAAGACCCAGAGACTAAGACCCTTCTCTCCTACCAACTCTCTCCTTCTGTACCGACATTTAGAAATTCCTTAATGCATAAGGGAGAAAAATCTTTTGTGTGCCCTATATGCAGACACTAATGGAACTCAACGCAGATTAGAAAAGAATCAAGAGACAGAAAAGAGTCCACAATTCTGTACTGCATCCCACATTTAACCTTGATTTCCATTGACTAACACTCCAAATACCTCTTTTCCCTATCCTTCCTCTTCTCAGATACACAACAAAACAATGGGATTTCACAGTCTAAACATCTTTTTTGAGGTTAATAACTTAGTTCCTCCTCTGAATTTTACTCAGCCACTATTTTTTCTGTGGGTATATTTTAAAATGTATGAATCAAAAAGCTCCAAGGGAGCTTTTCACCATTTAATGAAGTCTAATCTGATTCTCTATCATACACTGGTGTATATATATATATATATATATATATATATATATATATATATATATATATATATATATATATACCACTATAACAAGGATTTAAATGCATAATTTCTATAGTAAGCTGAACTACTTGAAGCATATATGAAACTGATTTGCTTTGCCTTGATTCCAGTAAAGCAGTTAATGCTGTTGTATGAATTTTCAGTGAACAACTCTATTACCCTGAGAAGAAAGAATAATTTCTTCCATCTTATTTAAGCTTAGTAAATGAATGCTTCCTGAGCCTAGGCTTTTGATGACATGAAATTCAGACTTTTGCCTAGATAATATTGACAAACTATTCAAACAAGAAACATCAGTAAGAATATCTCAGAGGGGAAAGGACCTATTTGTACAAAAATATTTATAACTGCCCCTTTTGAGGTGACAAAGAATTGGTAACTAAAGGGATGTCTCTCAATTGGGGAATGGCTGAACAAATTGTAGTATACGATGATGACAGAATACTATTATGTTATAAGGAATGATAAACAGGATGATTTCAGAAAGAGTTGGAAAAACCTACATGAACTGATGCAGAGTGAAATAAACAGAACTAAGAGATTATTATACACAGTAACAGGAATATTGTGGAATGATCAAATGTGATAAACTATGCTACTAACAGAAATACTTGTCCTGATCCAGGACAATTCTGAGGGATTTATGAAAAAGAATGCTATCCAATCTCCAGAGAAAAAACTGTTGGAGTAGAAATGCATATATGATTTCTCACTTGTTTATTTGAGCATATGTTTGGGGGTTTTGGTTCTATAAGACTATTTACTTATAAAAATGAATATGCCATTCTGCCTGGCACTTTTAGGCTTCATTTAAATCTACCTGCAAAGACTCCTTGCTATGAAGAGACTAGAAAGATCCAATTTATTTGTTTTGTGTTAGTGATCTCTTCTTGATATTCCAGTCCATTAAAATCTTTAAAGTCCCAGATGACTTGGAAAAAAATATTTTTTCTCAAATATTTCAGATAATTAACAGAAATACGTAAGACCAAAAGTCATTTCTCCATAAATAATTAGTTAAAGGATATAAACAATTTTCAAAAAAATTAAAAACCACTAATGGCAATATTAAAGAATGTTCCAAATTACTTACTGGAAAAATGCAAATTAAACTAAGATTTCACCTTTATCAAGAAAACTGACAAAGATGATGGGAATATTGGAGAGGGTGTAGAAAGATCAGAACACTAAAACGTTATTGGAGAAGCTGTGAATTAATAGAATAATTCAGATAAGCAATATGGAACTATATATTAAATTAATTTATGTGTCCATGCTCTTTGACCCACACATCCCACTGCTTGATATATACCGGGGGGGGGGGGGAAGACTTAATATCTACTAAAATATTCATAGCAGCACTTTTTGTGGTAGCAAAGAACCAGAAAAAAAAAGCAAATGCCTATTATCTAGGGAAATTACTAAACAAACTGTGCTACAAAGTATTGGAATATTATTATGCTGAAAGAAATGATGAACACAGAGTCAGAGAAGCATGGAAAGACTGACACAAACTGATACAAAGTGAAGTAAGCAGAAACAGGAAAAGAACATATATAATCATTACAATAATGTAATGGAAAGAATAACTATCACAAAATAGTCAAAACTCTATGTGCCAAAATTATAAAGAATGATTTTGTCAAAAAGAGAGGATATGAGAAAATATATCCCAAAGTGCTTTGTAGAGATGGGCATAGGAACACTGAAAATAGACTTTTTTTTTTGGATGTTTTGGCTGATTTTTTTCTTCCTCCCTTTTCTTTAAAAGAAAATTCTTTGCTATAAGTGATGGCTTTCTGAAAGTAAGGAGTAGGGAGAACATAAAGAGATACCTAAATGATTCAAAAAAATTATCAATAAACTATCCTTTTAAATCTCAAGCTCTTCCATAAGGTTAAAATGAGGCTTTTTCTTCTACCCAGGTATGCAATATTCAAAATTAATGACTAGTATTAATGCCCATATACACATATAGACATGGAATTTTCAAGCTGGAAGGAATCTTTGAAGCAATCTAATTTACTTGCTTCATTTTACAAATAAGGAAACAAAGTTGCTTGATCAAGTAGAAGAACTACTGAATTTCCCTGACTCCCAAATAGGGCATGACCTTGTGAAATTCCAAAGGTCGGAAGATGTTAGCTTTCCCAAAGATTTTCTATCAGGTCCCTAAAGTAGCTAGCATCAGTATCTGCAATGGAAGACAAGGACAAATTAGACACAATGCACAAAGGAAGCTTCAGAGCATTCTACACAGAGTTCAGTTGAAATAAAAAAGTAATGTTTAGAAATTAAGTTAACAAGTTAGTGTTCTGAGTATAACTTGTCTCTGTATCCAGAAGATGAGTGTCAAATTCTGTTATAATTGAACTTTATCAGATAGTAGCTGATATGAAAGAAAAATATGTTCTAACGTGAATTGGGCTTGATAGGCCAGAAAGGGAAAAGATATCCCTAGTGAATGTGTTGGTATCAGAATATTTATCATTCCCTAGGAGTTATTCTTCTCACATCTAATGTATACCCAATAAAATACATACTCTGAATATGAAGGAAGCACAAATTGCTTAATAAAGACAAAGTCTATACATAAAAAAAGATATCAAGTATGTTTGTTATGCCAAATTTTTAGATTAAAAAAGCAAGTTCTTGAACAAATTGCTCATTGTTTAAAAGCACATTTCAATTCTTGAATAGATGATTCTTATCACTATTATTACAATCAATAATAAAAGGGAGTGCCTTCAGAATTAATAACTAGACAATTAGAGTGAAAATATTTATCTAATCAAAGGATAATCTTTGTGGAATGTTTGCTTGAATGATATCCTAAAATGTATTTTCCAGAGATACTAATTTAACAGCTCTAGGGGTTATGGTAACACAAGATTCATTCTTCAATCAACTGAAATAGATCAAGAATCAGCTTGGATATTTCTTAATTGCCCAAGTGGACTGGCAGGTTATTCTTGAAGTAAACATATCATAAGAAAACATGGATTTTTTTGGCCCTGCTGATTTTTCTATGCTAATTAATAATCAAAAGTCTTTGGAGAATTAGCCCTTAATCATATCAAAGCAGTTACTGGTCATGCACCAAAACTCACTAGGTTACCAGAACCACTTGGTAGCACTAAGTTATTCAGTTTTAGCAATATGCCTATTAGCCTCCTGAGTGTATTGAGAATTCCATGTTCTGTTCTCAATCTGTACTTTAAAATAATGAAAATCTTAAGAATTCTCTAGATCTTTCATAAGTGGCAGCCAAAGCCGACTTAAGAGAAATAATTAAGTCTTAGCCAGAAATGAAAGAAAAGAGAGAATCCAAGTATAATTACTTTTGAAAGGTGAGTTAAAAGGTTGAGTTGACAGCTTAGGCAGGCAAGAAGCTCTTCATCCTAGTATTTCTTAATAAACTAGCAATTGTCATATGCCTGAATAACATCATAAGGCCCTCCTCCTAATTCATGCTCCACAGTGACCATCAAAGTGAAGGGGACCAAGCCATCTGGTCAAGAATGAGAGCTATTACCTGCAAGTGCCACCAAGCACACCTAAAAGTTGAATCAAGATGTAGAAGATACCACCTTTAAAGGTAAAGCTTAAATATTTGTATAATGAATTGGGAGGAGGGAGAGAATAACTGAACCTACCTTATGTAAACTTAACTTGAAAATCTATTAAGCTGATTCTGAGGAGTGACATAGATCAATCTGTCCTATTATGTATGGAGAACCTCCCTCTTGTGGCTCAAGTAGCTATCTACCTGGGACATTATATGAGCATCAAAATACTCTGTGCTTCCCTTCTGGATTCACAAACATGTAGATCATATTTATTTCTTTTTATATTAGCTAAAATTCCTTTTCACTTATGGGCCAGATAACTTGTTTCACTAAATTCAATCTAGAAAACTAATTTTCTTTTTGGTCAGAACTTGTGATTTTTATCAGCATAGGGAACTCCTCAGTGAAAAAAGCAGAACAACTAATCTATATGAGTTAATAGGATTGCCTGGATTACTCAAAATTAAGTAATTAACTTATCGTCATAGAACTAGGAAATGCACCTAGGTCTTCCTGAATCTAAGAGCAACACTTTAATCATTATAATACACTCTGTCTCTTGATGTTAATAGATTTCTGAGAATGCTAGAATTCAGATCAAGTTCAAAAGAAGTTATATGTAAAAACATTTATATTCCTAGTACTCAGCATATATTAAGTATTCAAATTTTTATTGATTCAACTTGACTTGATTATCTGAATTGCCATGAATTACCTATATGTGAGAATAACTTCTGTTAGAAAAATGATTTGATATTGATGGGCAAAGTGAACCAAATGGGAGTTTTTACAAGGTTTTTTCAAGTGACTTTATAAAAAGAAATGTCTTACTTTATAAAAAGAAATGTATCAATGTTTCTTTAAAAAAAAAGAAATAGATATGTAGTTTCAATAGTGTAGAGAATTCTCAGTAAGAAGTATCCTCTACCAATGAAGATTACAACTTTCTCAGAAATTTACAGTCTTAAAAAGTTTTCAGTGGTATTGAAAGATTAAGGGACTCACCTGAGGTCGTATAGCCATTTTATATAAGATGTAGGACTTGAATCTAGGTCTTCCTAAATCTGAAGCTAGTTCCGTATCTACTAAACCTGACTGCCTCTCTGTTATATCATCATCATCATCAACATGCCATATAATAGCTTTGTCTTATTACTGGTTAAGCAGACTGGTGTTTTTGTAGCATTTGGAAAAATTATGGAAGGATCTCAAGATTTGTTAGAGCCTAAAAATGTATAGTTTAATATGATTTTCCTATTTTTAAAGAAGTATTTTATACTTTTTTGGGTTTAGCAAATCAAAAGTACCTTGTAGAATTTTCATATATTACATTTTTATGGATTTAATTCTATATCATCTTAACAGAAAAAAATGATTTATTTGCTCAGGGACTTAGATGAACCCAATTTAGGAATATATTTTCTTTCTTGGATGTTTGCTATGTTATAACTAAATTAGCTTTCTAATCTGGTTTTAGTACATGAAATACTAATGAAACACATTTAGATTAGATTCAAATCAGTAGCCAATACTGTTACCTTTGATTATTTCTTACCTGAACAACAAATATTTTATGATATATGAAAGAGCTGGATTATGATTATGATACATGAAAGAGCTGGATTATGATTAACTCTAATCATAGTTTTCCAGGTCAAAGTTGGTAAAGAAGGTGTGTCTACAGGGCAATTCCCAAAGTGGAAGAGAATTAGAATTGACTAAAAATTGAATCTGAATCTTCATTAGGTTTGACAAAGTCTATTCTTTAAAATCAAAATACAATATTAAGAATATAAATTAGTTGTATGGCACAACCAAAAACAGTTTTCCTAATAGAATACCTTATTTCCAATGGCCTTTTTAGGTGGGAAACTATAGGCCCTCACTTGAGGATATTTGTTCTGTAACTTGTGATGCAAACTCCTGAATTCTGTATATCTTCTATATACATTCCATTCGTCATCCTTTATCCTGATATAGACCTGTTAGGAAAAGAGAGAAAAATATTACACTCTCAGGGGGAGGAGGATATTGAGCATACCTCTTAAAAGCATTTTTATATATAGGTATTTTATATTTTTATTTATATTTTATATAAAGGTATTTGCATGTAGGGTTTTCATTCATGGGGTTTTACTAATAATTACAGGATCACCAAGTTTGAAAGTGTCTTTGAGGTCATTTAGTTCAGAGGTGTAGCAAAACTACCAAATGTGGTCTGAACCAGATTAAAATATCATTTAAAATGTTTAACAAATATAAATACATATTAATATAAAATATAATAAAACATAGAAAATGTTAATGTGTGTTTTCTAATTCAATATGTGGTCAGCAGAGATCCATTTCTATTTGAGTTTGACAAAACTGATCTAGTTTGTGCTCATTTTACTTACTCATTATTCTAGGTACTGGGTATACAAAGAAAAAAGAAAAATGAGTCTTTATTCCTTAGGCACTTATATTCTGATAGGGGAGGGGAAAAGGAACAATATGCACATAGGAAATAAATACCAAAACACTGGAAGGGAGAACATTTGTAAATGGATAGAAAAGGAGAGGGGTCCTGTAGGAGCTAGTGCTTGAACTGAGCTTTGAAAGAAGCTAGGGCTGTATAAGGCAGAGGTGAAAAGAAAGGCAACTCCTAGTATGGTAAATAGACTCTACAATGGTGAGATGATGGAATATCATATATAGGGAATAGCAAGAAGATCAATTCAGTCAGTTCAACCCAAGAGTACAACCCATGAAGGAAAGAAATTGAAAACGAGTAATTTCAGGGATGAGAGAAGAATGGAGCCAGATTATGAAGGGCTTTTAGAACCAGATGAGAACTGAGACCTAAAGAGGTTAAGTAAGTATCTTCCCAAGGTCACACTGCTAGGAAATCAGAGTCAGCATTTGAACCCAGAACTTCTGACTAATCCAGGGCTCTTTCTACTTTAACAGATAGCTTGGAAAGTAGCCATAGTTAATCAACATAGAACATGCTCATGGTTGTCATTTGACATTACCAAATAGCATATTTAATATATCACCCAAAGCTCAATTGATGACTGACTTGACCAAAATGTCTGAAAACAAACCACAAATGTAATTTATGCTCACTTAATTAAATGCTTTCAAAACCTGCTTTTTTATATACAGAGAATTAATGTAGGTTGCAGACTTCAGAGATGCCCTGATTTGCTTCCAACCAGATCTTTGTAAACAATTCTGACACAAGTCATCAAAAGCCATGTAAACCATATAAGGCTCCCCAACTAAGCCAAGCAATTTACTGACTATTATTAGAAATAAGAATAAAGTAGGAACCAGAATTTACAGAATGTTGGGTTGCCTAAATGTGATCCATTTAGGGTTTTGCGCCCACCATACTGGTAATGTAATGATAAAGGTATATGATGTCACAACTTCCAAATGAAAAATGATAAATTTAATCAGCTGATGGTTGTGTCTAAGTGGTACTGAATGGTCATGTCCATTTTGTTGTTGATTTTCATGTACAAGTTTAGATTACAGCCACAGGTACAAAAGAAATTAGTTTTATATCTAGTCTCACACTTTGGGAGAAAATAAAGATAAAGCAACAATCTGATGTAACACGCATATTTTGTACATAAAACCTCATTGCTTTTATTAAGACCTTTTGACTTTCAGAAGCATGCCCAGTGGGCACAGAATACCAGTGGTATTTTATAGAGCACTGAAAGGCCTTTAAGCCTCCCTATAGCAACTGCAGTCAAAGGAAAATAGGGAAGGGGGTAGGGAATGTATTAAAAATATTACATATGACTTAATAATATCCTACAGAGTAAAGTATCGATGATAAAATGTCCAATACGGTTTGCAATTACTTCATGTCAATAAACTTCTAAAAATCTCTTTGTCACTACTATAACAATAGGCCTCTTCAATTTAAGTGGCTTGCTCTGAAAAACAGCTGAAATGCTTAATAGAGAACAATAAATTTTGACTTTGCATTTTTCATAAAACATTTTGGAGCCAAGTACTACTTCACACTACAAAGACTCTTTTGCAACAGAAGACATGATGAAAAACTCTAATATAATGCATATACAAGTAGTCAAAGAATGATATATTTTACTGCTTATCACAGAAGTCATTTTCAGTTACGTTAAGCTTTTAAGAATATCTAGGGGGCAGCTGGGTAGCTCAGTGGATTGAGAGCCAGGCCTAGAGACAGGAGGTCCTAGGTTCAAATCCGGCCTCAGAAACTTCTCAGCTGTGTGACCCTGGGCAAGTCACTTGAGCCCCATTGCCTAGCCCTTACCACTCTTCTGCCTTGGAGCCAATACACAGTATTGACGCCAAGACAGAAGTTAAGGGTTTAAAAAAAAAAAGAATATCTACATGTTCAACATTAGAATCTCCAGATATTTTCTACTGAGGACTCTATGATGTAAGACTTCTAACTAAAAATCCCAAGGACTCCACTTTTTATACACATTTATATGATTATATATGTATATATGCATATGTATATATGTATTATATATATATATGAATATATATGTATCCAAGTTTTGCTTTCGTAGCTCCAGACCCTCTTCCTCTTTCAAATGAAAACTGCAAATCCAACCTCCTTATTCTGGAGTGGGGAAACATCAAAGCCCTTTCTGTGCTGTGCTTTTTCCCACTGACTGCTCCACAATGATGTCATTATTTTATATGTTCTACTTTGAACTGTTGAGAAAGAGCATAATCAGTCAGTGGATATACCTAAGTAACAACTTTCTGTAGCTCAATATCTATTCTGCTCAGAGGTGACAGCTGTACAGTGACTAGGCTGTAAGAGAGATAAAACAATCACTTCTGGCCATAATGATTCCAAAAGGAAATATAAATTTAATCTCAAAGGCAATTAGGTAGTAAGTTTGCTTTTTAAAAAATAAGAGATAAACATTGCATAACACTTGCCAAGTCAGAGAGATATAAATTTTGAATTATCTGATTTGTTGAGATAACACTTAACACTGTTCCCATCCTTAAGCATGAATAATTGACTGAAGCTGAAAATCTGGGTATTCACATTTGACTTATGGACTCAGACAACAAGCTAAGAGTGCAAAAAAACCAAACAAACCCAGAATTAGAAGTATATTATTTTAACTATAAAATGAAATAGTCACTACCTCATTACTTCTCCTTATGACTACTGTAATAGTTTATTAAACAGCTTTAATGCCACTAGTGTCTAACTAACAGACTTGTGATATTCGCCAATGCCAGATTAAAGTATAGCCATAGTTATTAGTCCATGACTCAAAAACTTTCAATAGTTCCCCATTACCTTATAGGTGCTATTCAGGGCTCTCTACAAACTTTGTAGAATTTGTAGTCTTATAGTATCCAGCATTACAGTCAAACCTAACCACTCAGTTATGTACTGGATAATATACATCATTTTACAGATGAGGAACTGAAACAAAGAAGATTAAGTGACTTGCCCAAGTTCACATAGTTAATAAGTGTCTGAAGCCAGATTTGAACTCAGGGAAATGAGTCTTCCTGATTCCAGGCCCAGCACTCTATTCAGTGCTCCACCTTGGTGCCAAAAATAGCTCTTTTTCTATCCTAATTCACTATTGCCCCACCTTTCCCCTGAACAAGAATGAGCTTTGCTCAACAGCATTTTCTTCTCCCTCTCTTATATTCTGTTTTGTATTGCTGAGAATGGGCATGACCAGTATCAAAAGTGTAGGACCTACTGTCAAGAAGAGCTATGGGTTCAGACACTGTCATTGCTTCTTCTTGACTACAGGCTTTTTCTTAAACTCTCTAAACCTCAAGCAACTTTAAGACTTACCTGCTAAGTTATTGACTGAGGGGGCTCAAGGGAGATCTTATAACTTCCTTTTTGACATATTATTGTTATGTTTAATTTCCTTTATTAAAGCATAAGTTAATAAAGTAAGCAGGTGCTACTTTTATTCATCTCTGTATCTCTTCCTACACTTAATCATAGTCCTTTTTAGGAATAAAACAGAGTCTGAATAAGTATTTGAGTTGAATTTTCCTGACAGTGGTTTTCTTACCCTAAGGGAAATCAAGAAAGCTGGGGTCTAATTCCAGTTTTGTTATAATTAACCAACAATCAGAAAATGGAAAAGTCACATTTTCTTGCATAGGATTTGGTATCCTCATCTGTAGAGATTATCTTTATTTTATCTCTAAAACATTATGGTTTTGGGGTGGTGGGAAGAGTAAAAATTCTAATACAAAAACTTGAAGCTTTAAAAAAAATTACCTAGTTTGGCTTTCTATTTATAATCCATATTTGACTTTATAAGAAGTTTGTTTTTTTTTTTTACTTTAGAAGAAAAAATAGTCTTGTGGATTCAGTTTGATTTGGCAAGATTGACTTCTACTTTTAAAAAACTGAAAAAAAATTAAGTTTTTTTTTTTTCTTTAGGCTAAACTTAACAGGATGTGATGGTAAAAAGGATATTAGAGCAGCCTCTTGTGGACACTAGGCAAAGAAAATAGAATCAAACAATAGCATTAGGCTGCAGAATGTGATCACATCATTTTGTTGGACTATCCTTACAATGCTGAATTATGAGTAACTATTATTTAAAGCATTCTTTTCCCCAACCTCTGAACATTCCAGCCCGCAAATGAAAATTCTATGAATATTACTTCTCTTTGCTTATAGTCTTTTAAATCCAGAAGAAATTTTGCAGGAAGAATCATTTAAAGATGGCTCAAAAAAAACCTCACAATACAAAATTATAAATAGTAAAAAATACGAGGACAAAATTATTTCCGAATATTAGTTAATAATTACAGTCCTGTGAATAGTATACATGTCAGACCTTTGGGAGGGGAAAGGCTTTAAAACCAAGCAAGACATAGAATCACAAAATGTAAAATAAATAATTTTGACTACATCAAACTAAAAAGCTTTTGTACAAACAAAACCAATGTAACTAAAATCAGAAGGGAAACAACAAATTGGGAAAAAATCTTCATAGAAACCTCTGACAAAGGTTTAATTACTCATATTTATAAAGAGCTAAATCAATTGTACAAAAAATCAAGCCATTCTCCAATTGATAAATGGGCAAGGGACATGGATAGGCAGTTCTCAGATAAAGAAATCAAAACTATTAATAAGCACATGAAGAAGTGTTCTAAATCTCTTATAATCAGAGAGATGCAAATCAAAACAACTCTGAGGTATCACCTCACACCTAACAGATTGGCTAACATAACAGCAAAGGAAAGTAATGAATGCTGGAGGGGATGTGGCAAATAGGGACATTAATTCATTGCTGGTGGAGTTGTGAATTGATCCAACCATTCTGGAGGGCAATTTGGAACTATGCACAAAGGGCGACAAAAGAATATCTACCCTTTGACCCAGCCATAGCACTGCTGGGTCTGTACCCCAAAGAGATAATGGACACAAAGACTTGTACAAAAATATTCATAGCTGCGCTCTTTGTGGTGGCCCAAAACTGGAAAACGAGGGGATGCCCATCAATTGGGGAATGGCTGAGCAAATTGTGGTATATGTTGGTGATGGAATACTATTGTGCTAAAAGGAATAATAAAGTGGAGAAGTTCCATGGAGACTGGAACAACCTCCAGGAAGTGATGCAGAGCGAGAGGAGAAGAACCAGGAGAACATTGTACACAGAGACTAATACACTGTGGTATAATCGAACGTAATGGACTTCTCCACTAGTGGCAGTGTAATGTCCCTGAACAATTTGCAGGGATCCAGGAGAAAAAAACACTATTCATAAGCAAAGGATAAACTATGGGAGTGGAAACCCCGAGGAAAAGCAACTGCCTGAATACAGAGGTTGAGGGGACATGACAGAGGAGAGACTCTAAATGAACACTCTAATGCAAATATTATCAACATAGCAATGGGTTCAAATCAAGAAAACATGTAATGCCCAGTGGATTTGCGTGTTGGCTATGGGTGGTGGGGGGGGGGGGGAGGAAAAGAAAATGATCTATGTCTTTAATGAATAATGCTTGGAAATGATCAAATAAAATATAATTAAAAAAATAATTACAGTCCTGTGACCCTGTTTTTAAAAGCACACTTAGAAGTGTGCTATTCTCAAATAGGCTACATTTGCCTGTGACAGAAAGGTAGGGTGTTGAGGTATAGAGAAGGCTATTCTTACCTATACCAGGAAATAAGGAATATGGGGAAATTCTTCTGAATCCTGATTGCAGCTAGAGACACTTCCTAGCAGTGACCTGGCTCAAATCATTTAACCTCTTGGAGGGTCATGTTCCTCATCTGAAAAATGAGGACAATAAAACCAAGATAACCTACCTCATGGGGCACTTGCAAGGCTAGTATGTTGTCATGTTATAAACCTTAAAGTGCCATATAAATGTGAATTATTATTAGAATCAATACTATCATCTAAGTCCATATCCCCTGATGCTAAAGCACAGAGAGATTCAGTTGAAAGAACACTAGTTCTATAGCCAGGAAAGCTGGATTCAAATGTCGCTTCTGATGAATTTAGCCCCTAAGGCTCATCTGAACCCCACTGATCTTACCCAGCACCCCATTTGCATGTTTACACTGTGTAGACACTGCGTGAATGGACTAACATGAACATGAAAAGTTTTAGGGTGGCACTGCCCACTCTCTCTGTTTCCTAACCCCCCTGGTCTTACCCAGCGGGGTACCAATGAGTGTAGGGAGTAAATTCTATCTACACATATATGGCCTTGAACAAGACACTTCATCTCCAAGTCCCTCAGCTTCATCTGTAAAATGAAGGTATTGGACTATCTGAGGTCCTTTTCAGCTCTAAATCTATAAACCTATGACTCCAATTAATGTGTTTAGCTAACAAATGCTTGACATCAGTCAAAATAACATTATAGGGGGAAGTTAACTTCATGGCACCAGTTTTTTAAACAGAAAACATATTTTGGGAGAGCCAAAATTCAGGCTCTAAAAATTTTAAATATAGTTTATAATGTAAAAAGAAGTCATCCTGAGGAACAAACTAAAGTATGGATGTGAAAACCCATCATGAAAGGATTATTTGGAGGAAATATTTTTACACAACTATATCTTATTGATCTGTGTATCCTCTGGCTTCTAGTATGTAATCAATACTGCATAACTGTTGGCTGAAATGAACTAAACTGAGACAAGAAATAATAGGATGGCACAAGAATATAAGCATCATGCTGTGTTCCCTGTGGTTAGTGTCTGATTATGGGTCACAAACTCTTAATCTGGGGGCTATTCTGGCCTTCTGGCAAGCAATCAAAAAGCTTTAAAAAATTATTAAGTAAGGAGTAGTCAGGTGGATTGAAATGGACTGAAAGTCAGGCCTAGAGATGGGTTAAGTCCTGGGTTCAAAGCTGGCTTCAAATACTTCCTGGTTGTGTGACCCTGGGCAAGTCACTTAACCCTTACTGCCTGGCCCTTACCATTCTTCTGCCTTGTAACCAATATGCAGTATTATTCTAAGACAGACAGTAAGGATTTTGAAAAAATTAAGGATAAAGATACTAAGGGTTATTCATATAAGGAGCCATTAGTATGTGAAAGGAATGACACATTCTGCTTATTGTACATTAAAGAGCACAGAATTTGCATTAGAAAACCTTGATAAATTCTCATTCTTCATTTTACTAGTTATTCAACTTTGGGCAAGTCAACTTTTCTGAACCTGTTTCCTCATCTACAAAATAGGAATGACGGTGAGGTAGCATGGTACAGTGGGAAGAGCACTAGGCACTAGCTCTGGACTCAGAGCATCAAGGCTCAAGCCCCACCTCTGATGATTATGACCTTGGCCTCCCAGCAGTAGCCACCTGACCTCCCTTGGTCTCAGTTTTCTCCTGTAAATGATGGGTTTAGGTTTAATAGATGATCCCTGAGGTCCTTTTCATGCTATATCTATGACAGCATGGGCTTCCAATTTCACAAGGTTGTTGACAAAATTAAATGAGAACTGTATTATAAAATCATTTTTAAAGGTATAGGGACCCTGTTTTGGTAAATAAAAAAAATAATTACTTGAGAAGTTAAATGATTGCCAGTTCAATCTGGCTATAAGTACCTGTAAGGACTAACCTCTAAAGTTTCTTTGTTCACTTTATAAGCCACTAAAGTTGAAAAAGATAACACCACCACCTGAAGGTAGCAATATACAGATATTAATTACTTCCTGGAATTGAGCGCAGATCTACAGTCCTACAATTTTCACCTTTTAAAAATATATTCCACCAGGGGGCAACTGGGTAGCTCAGTGCATTGAGAGCCAGGCCTAGAGACGGGAGGTCCTAGGTTCAAATATGACCTCAGACACTTTCCAGCTGTGTAACCCTGGGCAAGTCTAGGAGGAAGGAGAAAAAAACCCCATTGCCTAGCCCTTACTGCTCTTCTGCCTTGGAGCCAATACACAGTATTGATTCCAAGATGGAAGGTGAGGGTTTAAAAAAAAAAATATATATATGCATATACATATATATATATAATAGTAAGTCAATCTGAGAAAACTAGTCCTTTTATTCAAGCAATAGATAAAAACTAAAATTTTCAATTGGCAAGTATTAGTCATTTTTATTAATTATTTTTTAAATTTAAATTTAAATTTAAAATTAAAAAAATAAAAAATTATTAATTAAATTTGAAAACTAAAATAGGATGACTAGACAATTGAACTACTGTGAATGAAGAAAGCAGGGAGTTATATATAATATGATCATATCTGAACTCAGGTCTTCCTGCTTCCAGGTTCAAAACTCTCACAATTGCATTGATAGCAACCTAGGTAGGATACAAACAGAAAGGTCTTAAGAACAGAAAGAAAAATAATGAAAATGCAGACTTTGAGGGATACTTTGTTGTTTCAGTTATTTTTCAGTCAACTCTTTGTGACCCTATTTCCAGTTTTCTTTGCAAAGATATTGGAGTGGTTTTCCATTTCCTTCTCCAGATCATTTTGCATATGAGGAGACTGAGGCAAATGTGGTGAAGTAACTTGCTCAGAGTCACATCTGAACTCAGGAAGATGAGTTCATTTCATTCAGTTCATTGGCATTTTATCCACTGTAACACCTAGTTGCTCTGAATGGATATGTGGAAGAAAATAAAAATCACTCTCAGCACTTCCTAGTACACAGTTGAGGCTATTTTCTAAGATGGTCAAACAAAACTGGCCTAGACAGCTGACCAGTCTTAAAAAAAAAAAAGCTCAACATATTAAAAAAAAAGCACAACATATATTACTCATATAACATAAGAGAACAGTGCTCTTGAAACATTTCATCTGTTATATACTATAATTTCCTAACATTTCCTGTCAAGATAACTGTGATTTTAAATATTCCCAATCCAGTAACACTGCATTAAGGAAGGGTCAATAAATGTAATATACTAAAGATGTTTCTCTTCCCTTATAATGTTCTTAAACTGTGTAGGAATCAATAACTAGTGTTTTAGTGGAAAAATAGGCTTACTGGGTTTTCGTGCATTTTTATTTTTTTATTTAAAAATTTTTTTAAACCCTTACCTTCCATCTTGGAGTTGACTCCAAGGCAGAAGAGTGGTAAGGGCTAGGCAATGGGGGTCAAGTGACTTGCCCAGGGTCACACAGCTGGGAAGTGTCTGAGACCAGATTTGAACCCAGGACCTCCCGGTTTGTGTGCATTTTTAAAACCAATATACTACCTTATGAGAATCCAATGAATATTTAACAAACAATGAGACAACAACAATAGTCTAACATGGGTATTAGCAGTATCAGATGGGTCACATACCTTACAAGATGGAAGACTAGACATTTTCTCAAGTCACAAATCTCAAAAAATAAAAATGCTAACAGAGGAATTATGGGTCATAAAAGCAATTATAGCTATCTCTATAAGACAATAACCAAGAAGCCCAATAAAGTAACAGCCTTTGAAAATAATTAGCAGTAAAGAAAACAAATGTAGCCATTTTCCTCACCTTTCCTTCACTAGCCTCTGAGCTTCAAGGGCCAGGACCCTAGAACTCTGGGATCCACTCAGTGAGTCCCCATTTGAGAGACTCAGTGTGTACACACACCACCACTGACTTTACCTTAACATTCTGGTACAACAGTAAATTCTAATACTGTCCAATCACTTCTGAAGCCAGGAGTAGAGAAGGAAAGACTTGTACTCTTCCCATGTTAGCCTCCAAGTTAGAGAACCCCATAACAATAGATAATTCTTCTGAGAACTACTTCACCTTTTCCCAACCCTGCAAAAAATGGAATGAAAAGAGACTAGTCCCTAGCTGCGGTCAGGCCCATTTTTTTTTTGACAAGTGAAGAAATGGTGGAGGAGGTTGAGAGAGATTTTTAAGTCAATCAGAAGTAAATATACCTCAATGACTCAAAAAGGAGAAAAAAAACCCAAAGATCTTAGGAGAAGAAAACTCAATTAAAAGCCTAGGACACAAGCAGATAAAGCAGTGGGGAAGATGTTCAAATCAAAATGAAAGATGAATAACAAGACTCCAAATAAAATAAAGATGTCTCTAAATAAATATTGCAAGAAAAAAAGAAATTGAACCAACATGTGATTAAAGCCAGAACTTTTGGATTCACAAGAGGGTGTGAAACCATATTAAAATGATCTAAAATGGTTAAAGAGACAAACCAAACTTTTGAGAGAATTTTAAAAAGAACAAACTAGAATTTATGACTTTCACAAAAGAAAGAATTAGCATAGTTAAAAAAAAACTTGAATACACAGTTTTTTCTCCAAAGAAGAGAAAGAAAACAACAGATTCATATTACAAATATAAGGAGATGAAGTATGATTTGGAAAAAAGAGAACAATGCAATAATATTTAAAAAATACAATGTGTATACAAGCCAAACATTGATCTAAAAGACAAGATACATATTTAAGGACAAAAGACCTCCCCAAAGAACATGACAAATCAAAAAACCTGAATATATAATTCAAGAAATAATACAAGAAGCTACTTACAACTTCTAAATATAGAAAACAAAGCACTTATCAAGAGAATCCATGGATTTCCTCCAGAAAACAACTAAATGTTTTTTCTCTAAGCCAAATACTTGTTAAATTTAATATTTGGAATGACAAAAAATTCTGCAAACTACCCAAAGAAAGACCTTAAAATCTAAGGGAAAATAAATGTAAATAAGACAAAAACCACTATGCACCCACTAAAACCTACAAAATGGGATGGAATATTACATATTCAAAAGCAAAGGATCTCAACATGAAACTCAAAATGATGGTGAAAACCTCATCAATGAAAAATACATTCAATGAGATATTTGAAACACTCTTACCAAAAAATTATATAAGAAATCAAGAAAATGTCATATTTCAAATTTCTTCTTCTACTGTAATGCTATGAAACAGATTGCAGCCAAAAAATGTGAATGTTCCTCTATTTTTTTGAGAATAGTTAGGAAGAAATGTGATAAAAGTACACTGGTTAAGAAGAGATTATACCAGATTAGACTAATAATTTGATAGAAAGTAAGGTTACATTCACCTTTGTATCCCTGGTAATACCTACTTACACTTCACTGGATCCACATTTTTATAATTCCATTAATGTGAATCACAATCCATTCACAAAATAGAAATGCATCCATATCCTCATTTAAATCTTTTTCAAATTTGGAGTCTACTCATAAGGAAAAGGGACTACCTCTACATGTCAAATTCATAAGGATATCAATGGAGCATAAAGTCTATCCATTTGTTAGTCTCTATTTTTCCTAAAGGACAAGCCCACATCCTTTACTAGTCATAGATCTCTCTGATGGTATCCCTTTATGCCACTTTTACTGTATAATACTTTTTGGTAATGTAATATAGTTCACTAATGTTCACCATGTGACTCTTTGCCTTTTGGATGACCCACAACTGTATTATTTGGAATCTGTGATATTTTCTGGCTTCTATGAGTACTAGAAAATGATGCTAAAAAGAAAGGACCTAGTTCAGAGAAAAATCTAGGGAGATTAAAAGGATTAGGTAATTTCCCAAAAAGCAATCAATCTAACCCGTTCTCCTAATCTTCCTCCGATTCATTTCTAGGTTCAGTTCATTGTCCATCCATATTATTGCCCCAGATCTCTGTATGTACTCATAGACCAGAACAGCGAATGGTCTGTTAGTCTGAAGACTTTTGAGTAGTTATAGATCTTATTTTAGAAAGCCCTGAAATACAATTAATATAATGCTATTCACAAACAAGAAAGAGTATCTGGAGATCCTCAAAAGCTATAAGGTAATTCCTCTTTATATAGTACTCAACCAATACAAAAAAATCAAATGAATGGTGGTCAAATTCCCTTTCATAATAAAACTACAATAAATAACACTTAATTGCTATTTGATTATTTTGGTGCTTTCAGTGCCCCAGAGATATTATCAGACTTTTTATCAGATTGCAGTTCAATAAAAGTTAAACTCACAAGATATTTTTAATTTCTGCCATTCCTCTGAAAGAAGGAGAATATAGCATCCTCCAAATCCAAAATCTTTTTCCAGAATAGCTCATTAACTAGTTAATTTCTCAGAGAAACTTTTTTTTTTTTTGCAAAAGCTACATCTGGTGAACTCTCCAGAAACACCAGTAGGAGATTTTTTAAGCCCAGAGACCAGGCAGAATTTAGGTTTAAGACAATTACTAAGCCATATATCACAATAAACTTAAAATAAGTTATATCATTTGAATATTATAGACCAGGGCATTAAAATATTAAAACATAACCAGATCAGGTAACTTTTACAGCTATGGAGAAAGGAAGTAAACAAGGAATAGAAATGATTTTTTAAAAAGGGAAAAAATTAATTCGATTACATGAAATTGAAAAAGCTTTTGTGCTAACAAAATAAATGCAACTAGTTAATGGAAGTAGGACTCAAATCTTTGTATCTAATATCTCTGATAATAGTCTGACTAATAGGCAACTAACAGGAATATATAAGACCAAAAGTTAGGGGTTCCAAAGTAGAGATGAGAAAGGATAGCATTCAATCAAGAGAGAGCTTATAGAAAAGCATGGAAGAAGGATATAGAATGCTTTATATGAGGAAAAGGACAGTTTGGCTAGAATGTTAGATGCATGAGTGGGAGTAATGTGTATTAAGCCTGGAAAAACAGGTTGGAATAAAATTGAAAAGGGCTCTAAGTGTCTAACAGATGTTTATTTTATCTATAGAGGCAACAGGGAGTCATTAAGAAAAGAGTTGGATTCAGGGAGATTTGTATGTATGAAAATATTGTCAAATATCTCTAATTTAGAATCTGCATCATTCAAACATAATGTAATTTTTCAGTAAAATAAAATTATTTAGAAAAATTTAATGAAAAGGATAATTCAGTCTAAGATCAGTAGGTCTTTTAGAGAAAGGATTTGTGAAATAGAATATTCCTTCAACTTCTGGATGCAGCAGTTAGTCTTTATTTGCTAATATCATATAACAAATTCCATTTTTACATATAGTATTTGCATATATTATAGATTCCATTTTTACAGATACTATTCTTTTATCTTACCTTACCAGGTACCATATTTGAAAATAATAAAAATATTATTTAATAATATTGTATTTTATAACAATAAATATTATATGGAATATAGTCTATTTTATAGAAATTATAATTAAATGGTATAATTATTAAATTATTTGATAATTTAATGACTGTTTAATTTAAACTTTTCATTATATATCAGTGGCCTTTTTGTCACTTTTCCAAATGAAAGAGATTATACAGATTTGGAAACAAACCGTCAGAAATAGTTCAGAACAAATATATAATAAACAACATTAGAAATTCATTCACTCAGTCATTAAACAATAAAATACATATTATATGTATAACATTGTATTCAAAATTAAAAAACACAAAATTAAAAAAAATTATTGTAGCCTTCTCAAGGACAAGATTGGATTTCGATCATTATGGCTTAGGTAAGAAAAAGTTTGGAATTCATAGTATTGTTAAGTGATAGTTGATAACAGATAATAGATAATAATAAAAAGATATATAAGAGATATCTATTGCTAGTAGTTCACAGAGACTACATAGATATCTAGTTGATAGCATGCTTGGGGGCAGTGTCAGGATAAGTGGAGGTATCCTGTGCCTTCAGCCTCTCCAAAATGAATGGTTCATTCTTAGAAATAATTTCCTTTTCAAAGTGAAAAGTCAATCATTTCTCTTTCTCCTATTGTTTGAAACTCTCTTCCATCTTTTACCATGTTATTAAGATAAAACAAATAGGCCCTGTTTGTAAACTTGATATTATACAACTCTAAGGCAGAGTCAAGATGGTGGTGTAGAAGTGGCAAAAGTTCAGACCTCTGAAAACCCTTCCTCACCAATTAAAATCTCCTAGGAGATTGAAAACCAAATCTACCAATAGGACAGAGCTAAGGAACCCTCCTGCTGTACTCAACTTAAAAGATACACTCCCAAAAAGCCTGAATTCGAGAACACTTGAGTTTAAGGGGAAGGAATGGAGGAATGTCACAGGACCCCTCCCCCACCCACAGTACTGAGGTACTGAGCCTCCAGCAGTGGCTAGAATCTCCAGGCAGGTAAGGGCACTAGTCTGGAGGGAGTACCTTGAGGGCAAAGCTGTGCCTGACTCAGAGCTCCAAATATGGGTGGCTAGAAGGCAGCTCGAAGAGAAACACAGAAGAGGCAGACTAGTCACAGCAGTGAAGATATTCCATATTGCCCCCCCCCCTCCTTCTGGAGGTTTTGGTCTCAGGGACATCCAGCACTTCAAGTTCAATTCAGCTAGGCCTAATCTCATCAAGCCTTCAAAGGGCAGGGAAACTCAAGATTCAACACCTCTTCCCCACAGACTGTTCTGAGTGCCTTAGGAAGCTCCAAGGGTGAAGGCTGACAGAAAAGCCCAAAGCCACAGATCCAGCACACAATGAGAGGAGCAAGAGTACAGGCAACTAAAGAGGGAGAAAGAAGGGGAAAATATGAGCAAACAAAAGAAAAAGTAAAAAGAAATCACAATCAACAGCTTCTATACAGGCAATAAACAAAGAGCAAATGTAACAGAGGAAGATCAAGGAACACAAAGCAAAAACACAGAAACTCCAGCAAATTGTACATAAGCTTCGGAAGAACTCAAAATATAATAAAAATTAAGAGAGTCTGAAGACAACTGGGAAAAGAACTTAAAAAGCAAGATAAGACATCTGGAGACAGAGGCACTTGAATTAAAATGGGAAAATGGTGTCTTGAAAGCCTAAATTAATCAGCTTGAAAATGGGGCAGAGATGAATGATGAGGCAAAGAAAATGAAAGATGAGGCAAAGGAGATGAAAGATGACCTCCAAAGAGAATCAGACCAGAAGGAGAAGGATGATCAAAAATCCAGTGATGAAATTAAGGCTTTAAAAACCAGAATACAACAATTAGAAGCAAATGACTTTACAAGGCAGCAAGAAACTAAAACAAAATCAAAAGAATGAAAAAAATTGAGGAAAATGTGAAACATCTCTTTCACAAAACAGAAGATTTAGAAAATTGTTCCAGGAAAGCCAATTTAAGAATCATTGGTCAACCAGAAGATCATGAAAAAAGAAAAATCCTGGACACCATCCTACAGGAAATTATCCAGGAAAACTGCCCCAATATTCTAGAACAATAGGGGGGAAAGGGGAGATTGAAAGAATCCACAGATCAAATCCTGCACTTAATCCCCAACTGACAACACCCAGGAATGTTATAGCCAAATTCAAGAACTACCAGACCAAGGAAAAAATATTACAAACTGCTAAGAAGAAGTCCATTCAGATACCATGGAACCACAGTGAGGATAACATAGAATCTGGGACCAAAAGGCATGGAATATGATACTCTGGAAACCAAGGGAACTAGGTCTACAACCAAGAATCAACTACCCAGCAAAACTGACTATATTCAAAGCAGGGAAAGTGTGGTCATTTAATAAAATAGAAGAATTCCAAACATTTGTAAAGAAAAGATGAGAACTGATCAGAAAATTTGATGCCCAAACACAGAACTCAAGAGAATCATCAAAAGGTAATTAAGAAAGGGGGGGGAAAAAGAAAAACAAAAAACAATTTTTTCTTAAGGAACCCAATAAGTTAAAATGATACGTAACCCTACAAGAAAAAAGGATATTGATAACACTTAAAAACTGTTATTACCGGGTAGCTAGAACAATTATACTTAGAGGGAACAGTAACAAACTGTATAGGATGAAATACCACGACATAAATATGTACATAGATATATGTATGCATAAATAAATATATATATGTATACAAACACACATTGAGAGTTTAAAAAAGAGGTTAATATTAAAAGAAATGGGAAAAGAAACAAAATGAGGTAAATTTATATGTCACAAAGAAGCAAATGGAGGGTGGAGGGGGGAAGAGAACATCAATACACTGGAAGTTTAAAGAGATTGGAGACAGGAAATACTCAATTCTTATATGCATTGAAATTGACTCAAAGAGGGAAGAACAATCAAATACATTGGGGCAGAGAATTGATTTGCGCTCTATAGGGAAGTAGAAGGGTAACAAACAGACTGGTGGGGAAGGAAGCAATACAAGGGAGGGAGAAAGAGGGTAGTTTAAAAAGACTGTAAAGAAAATAATAGGGGAATAAGGAGGGGGGTAGAAAAGTAAAATAAGGGTGGGAATTAGGGGGACTGATTAAAAACAAAATACTGGTGTAGAACAAAATAGTAAAAGAAGAAAGGGCAGGACTAGGAGTGGAAATCAAAATGCTGGGAAACACACATTTGTAATCATAACTCTGAATGTGAATGGAATAAACTCATCCATATAACACAAGTGAATAGCAGAGTGGATTAGAAACCAAAACCCTACCATATGCTGTCTATAAGAAACACACCTGAGAAAGGTAGACACACATAGGGTAAAAGTAAGAGGATGGAGACAAATCTATTGGGCATTAACTGATAAAAATAAGGCAGGTGTCACACTCATGATATCTCACAAAGCCAAAGTAAAAATAGATCTAGTCAAAAGAGATAGGGAAGGTAATTACATCCTGATAAAAGGCAGTATAGGCAATGAGGAAATATCAGTACTCAACATGTATGCACCAAATAGCATAGCGTCCAAATTTCTAAAGGAGAAACTAGTGGAGATCAAGGATGAAATATATAGAAAAACTATACTAGTAGAAGACCTGAACCTTCCTCTATCAGAACTAGATAAATCCAACCAAAAAATAAATAAGAAAGAGGTAAGAAAAGTGAATGAAATCTTGGAAAAATTAAAGTTAGTAGATAGGTAGAGAAAAATAAATACGAACAAAATGGAATACACTTTCTTTTCAGTAGCACATAGTACATTCACAAAGATTGACAATGTACTGGGGCATAAAAACATTTCAAACAAGTGCAAAAGAGCATAAATAATAAATACAACCTTCTCAGATCACAATGCGATTAAAATAATAATTAGTAAGGGTACATGGAGAGGAAAATCAAAAATTAATTGGAAATTAAACAATGCAATGCTCCAAAATCTATTAAAGAACAAATCATAGAAACAATTAATAATTTCATTGAAGAAAATGACAATGATGAGACATCCTTTCAAAATCTGTGGGATGCAGTCAAAGCAGTACTCCGGGGGAAATATATATCCTTGAGTTCATATATTAACAAATTAGGGAGGGCAGAGATCAATGAATTGGGTATGCAAATTAAAATAAACTGAAAGTGAACAAATTAAAAATACTCAGATGAAGACAAAATTAGATATCCTAAAAATCAAAGGAGAAATTAATAAAAGTAATGTCAAAGAACTACTGAATTAATAAACTAGAAGCTGGTACTTTGAAAAAAACAAATAAAATGGACCACGTACTGGTCAATCTAATTAAAAAAAGGAAAGGAGAAAACCAAATTGACAGTATCCAAGATGAAAAGGGAGACCTCACCTCTAATGAAGAGGAAATTAAGGCAATCATTAAAAACTACTATGCCCAATTATATGGCAACAAATATGGCAATCTAGGTTAAATGGATGAATACTTACAAAAATATAAATTGCCCAGACTAACAGAGGAAGAAATAAATTACCTAAACAATCCCATATCAGATAAAGAAATTGAACAAGCCATCAAAACACTCCCTAAGAAAAATTCCCCAGGTCCAGATAGATTCACAAATGAATTCTATCAAACATTCAACGAACAACTAATCCCAATATTATAGAAACTATCTGACAGAATAAGCAAAGAAGTAGTTCTGCCAAATTCCTTTTACGACACAAATACAGTACTGATTCCAAAGCCAGGGAAGTCAAAAACAGAGAAAGAAAACTACAGATCAATCTCCTTAATGAACATAGATGCAAAAATCTTAAATAGGATACTAGCAAAAAGACTCCAGCAAGTCATAACAAGGGTTATTAATTATGACCAGGTAGGATTTATATCAGGAACGCAAGGATGGTTTAATATTAGGAAAACCATCCACATAACTGACCATATTAACAGCCAAACCAACAAAAATCACAGGATTATCTCACTAGATACATGAAAAGCCTTTGAAAAAATACAACACTCATTCCTATTGAAAACACTAGAAAGCATAGGAATAGAAGGGCCTTTCCTAAAAATAATAAACAGCATATATCTAAAACCATTAGCAAATATCATCTACAATGGGGATAAACTAAAAGCCTTCCCAATAAGATCAGGAGTGAGACAAGGATGCCCATTATCACCTCTATTATTTAACATTGTACTAAAAACACTAGCAGTAGCAATTAGAGAATAAAAAGAAATTAAAGGTATTAAAATAGGCAAGGAGGAGATCAAGCAATCACTCTTTGCAGATGAATTAAAGAATCCTAGAGAATCAACTAAAAAGCTAGTAGAAATTATCAACAACTTTAACAAAGTTGCAGGATACAAAATAAACCCACATAAGTCATCAGCATTTCTATATATTTCCAACACATCTCAGTTGCAGGAATTAGAAAGAGAAATTTCATTTAAAATCGCCCTAGACAATATAAAATACTTAGGAATCTATCTGCCAAGACAAACACAGGAACTATATGAACACAACTACAAAACACTCTCCACACAATTAAAACTAGATCTAAGCAATTGGAAAAACATCGATTGCTCATGGGTGGGATGAGCTAACATAATAAAATTGACAATCCTAACCAAATTAATTTGCTTATTTAGCTCCATACCCATTGAATGACCAAAAAGCTTTTTTACTGAATTAGAAATAACCATAACAAAGTTCATTTGGAATAACAAAGATCAAGGATATCTAGGGAAATAATGAAAAAAAATGCAAAGGAAAGTGGCCTTGCAGTCCCAGATCTCAAACTATACTATAAAGCAGGGGTCATCAAAATAATATGGTACTGGCTAAGAGACAGAAAGAAGCATCAGTGAAATAGACTTGGGATAAGTGACTTCAGCAAGACAGTCTATGAAAAGCCTGAAGATCCCAGCTCTGGGGATCAAAATCTACTATTTGATAAAAACTGCTGGGAAAATTACAATACAGTATGGGGGAGATAAGGTTTGGATACACATTTCACACCCTACACCAAGATGAACTCAGAGTGGTGAATGACTTGAATATAAAGAAGGAAACTATAAGTAAATTAGGTGAACACAGAATAGTATACAAGTCAGATCTTTGGGAAAGGAATGATTTTAAAACCAAGCAAGAGCTAGAAAAAAATCACAAAATGTAAAATCAATAATTTTGATTACATCAAATTAAAAAGTTTTTGTACAAACAAAACCAATGCAACCAAAATTAGAAGGGAAGCAACAAACTGGGAAACAATTTTCATAACAAAAACCTCTGACAAAAGTCTAATTACTCAAATTTAAAATGAACTAAATCAATTGTGTGAAAAAATCAAGCCATTCTCCAATTGATAAATGGGAAATGGACATCAATAGGCAATTTTCAGTTAAAGAAATCAAAAGTATTAATAAGCACATGAAAAAGTGTTCTAAATCTCTTATAATCAGAGAGATTCAAATCAAAACAACTCTGAGGTATCACCTTACACCTAGCAGACTAGCTAACATGACAGCAATGAAAAGTAATGAATGCTGGAGGGAATGTGCGAAGTTGGGACATTTATGGACTGCTGGTGGAGTTGTGAATTGATCCAATCATTCTGGAGGGTAATTTGGAACTATGCCCAAAGGGTGATAAAAGACTGTCTGCTCTTTGATCTAGCCATAGCACTGCTGGGTTTTCTACTCCAAAGAGATAATAAGGAAAAAGACATGTACAAGAATATTCATAGCTGTGCTCTTTGTGGCGGCAAAAAATTGGAAAATGAGGGGATGCCCTCCAGTTGGGGAATGGCTGAACAAATTTTGGTATCTGATGGTGATGGAATACTATTGTGCTCAAAGGAATAATAAACTGGAGGAATTCCATATGAACTGGAATGACCTTCAGGAAGTGATGCAGAGCAAAAGGAGCAGAGCCAGGAGAACATTGTACACAGAGAACGATACACTGTGGTACAATTGAATGTAATAGACTTCTCCATTAGTGGCAATGTAGTGATCCTGATTAATCTGGAGGGATCTATGAGAAAGAACACAATCCACATTCAGAAGAAAAACTTTGGGAGTAGAAACACTGAAGAAAAACAACTGCTTGATTATATGGGTCGAGGGGAATATGATTGGGGATATAGACTCTAAATTAACATCCTAGTGCAAACATCAACAACGTGGAAGTAGGTTCTGTTCAAGGATACATGTAATACCCAGTGGAATTGCTCGTCGGCTACAGGGAGAGAAGGGAGGGAAAGAATATGATTCTTGTAACCAAGGAATAATGTTATAAATTGACTAAATAAAATTAAAAGAAGGAAAAATTCAACTCTGCATCAAGGCTGAAAAGAGAGATAAGTCCACCAGCAAAGTTAATGCAAATAAAAACTAGTTACTTAAGGTTCATGAAATCTCTTAATACTTTAATGTATATGAAATGCCTATTAATGGGTTACTTAAAGGATTTATCCTTCCTCTCCCCAACAGCCATCTCTGTGCTTATGTTTTCATTCTCCTAAATCAAGCTTCTACTGACCTGGCTCAAAATTGCAAGATGTGGCTTTTGCCATGACAGATCAAACAGACAAGAAGTATGAGGAAGATTAAGTTCTTATTACATCCTCTGGGAAGGGTAAAATATGATTTTGGTCCTATACAGCTGACTTAGCACTAGATTCCTTGATACTCTTTTTCTATCAGTTAATACAACTAAGGTCTTTCCCTTCTGACACCAAATGTTATTAAAATATGGCACAGTGCACTTTGCTCTAGTCAATGACAGTGCCTTTGGCATCAAAAGCTGGAATTATTCCTCTGGAAATTGAGCTGTTTTTTAAGATCCTCTGGACCAGAAATTTCATCTTTTCTTTTGCAAAAAAAAAAAAAAAAATTGCAGAGATTGTGTGTTGTGTGCTCAAGATTCATAACAGAATAGACCTTGTTCCACCTTTACCATTAAATTAGTTGATGTTTCATCAATTTTATTTTCTTTGAAAATAGATTTTTACTTTATTAGATCAAATTTTAAAAATTTTAAATCATTTACTTCTTTTTTGTTTTTAAAATTTCATTTGTGTTTGTTTGGGGATTATTAATTTGCTGGTTTTCTAGGAAATCTCCATTTACCTTGTAAAATATTTGCCACAAGGAGACTGAAAGACCTCAGAATCCACTTTAGTTAGCAAACATTCAAATTTTCTGGCCAAAAGATCATGCAGGCAAGTGTAAGTAGCAAGTAAGGGTTTAAAAAAAAATCTATGCCATATATTCATTTGGAGTTAATTTGACCATTGAGTGTCTGATGTTGATTTCATCCTAATTTATGTAAAATGATTTCTTTTTTATGTAGCATATTTTCTCAAGTAGTGAGTTTAGAATGCTAGTTCATTTGCAGTGGTAGGGAATGAAATAGCGGAAAATTATGAATATAGGACTACTCTCAACATTGTGACAATTAGTTGAGTTGAAAATGAGACTACAAAGAGCTTAATATGAAATTTAGATAAACCAGTTCACTTAGAGAAAATTTGCAGATGAAACTAGTATTAAGGCAACAAATTAGATGTGAAATGGAATAAATCTGCTGGCCTTTCTATAGTGTGCATGAACAACATTAATGAAACTACTACACTTGGACTCCTTTATCTCAGTCTTCAATGTGTCATGTAAGGAAAAGGCAATGCTATTTAAGAGGACAAAGTGGATCAAATTGTCTATATCTGTCCAGACATATAAATAAGATATTATGGTAGAGGTTAAAAACTTAACAGTTGAGACAGTGGAGAAGACTGGAAACTCATAAGATTCAGACTCAGATAATTTGGATTTTAAGTCCTGGATCTTAGGCAATAGCTTTGCAATTTTTGATTAAGTCATTCAGCTTATCTGGGCTCAAAAGCTATACCAGATTTCAAATCATAATGCAAAGCAGTAATTATTAAAAATCATTTTGGACTGGTTAAAAAAATAGAAAGTCCAATCAGTGTAAAGTTTTAAGTAAACAACAAATAGAAGAAAACAAACCTAGCAATGATATTTGATAAACACAAAGATCCCAGCTAATGAGTTAAGAACTCACTATAGGAGAAAATATGCTGAAAAACATGGAAATTATTCTGCAGACACTAAAGTGAAAACAAAACCAGCAACCAAATGTTCAAATTAACTCCAAATGAATACATTAAAAAAAATTTGTTTAACCCTTACCTTCTGCCTTAGAACCAACACCAAATGTATTGGTTCTAAGGCAGAAAAGCAGTAAAGGCTAGGCAATGGAGGTTAAGTGACTAGCCCAGATGCCCAGCCACCCAGCTGCCCCCAATAATACATAAAAAAAATTAAAATACCCTTACTTCCTGTCTTAGTAACAACTATAAGACAAAAGGATAAGGATTGGGATTAAATGACTTGCTCAGCGTCACATAGCTGGAAAGGTCTGAGGTCGGATTTTAACACAGATCCTCCTAACTACAGACTTGGTGCTCTATCCACTGTGCCACCTAGCTTCCCTATGACTTAGATTTTTTTTTAAGGTCACATAAAAATAGAGACAATAGATAAGAGTATTTGGATCTGGAATTGGGAAGGTTTGAGTTCAAATAGGGCTTCAGCTATTTACTAGCTCTGTGTACTTGGGCAACTCACTTAACTTCTATTTACTTCCATTTCATCAACTGTAAAATGGGAATAATAACAGGACTTTACCTCCCATTCTTGTTGTGAAGATCAAATGAAATAGCAATTGTAAACTGCTTAGCATAATAACTGCTGGCACACAGTAGATGCTATATAAATGTTAAATTATTATTATATAAATTAGAAGAACAAAAAATAAATTTCTCTTCAAAGTTATGCATAGGGGAAAAGTTCAACATCAAACAAGTAATAGAGAAGATCATAGAAAATGAAAAAGATTTTTATTAAATAAAATTGGAAATTTTTTGCAAAATATAATAATTTTAGCTCTTGCTATAACTAATGGAAAAATAGCTAGGAAAATATTTGCAGAAAATTTCTTTAAGAAAGTTCTCAGGGGCAGCTGGGTGGCTCAGTAGATTGAGAGCCAGGTCTAGAGAAAGGAAGTCATAGGTTCAAATCTGGCCTCAGATACTTCCTAGCTGTGTGACCCTGGGCAAGTCACTTAACTCCCATTGCCTTGTCCTTACCACTCTTCTGCCTTATAACCAATACAAGTATTGATTCTAAGATGGAAGGTAATGGTTAAATAAAATAATAAAATAAAAAGAAAGTTCTCATTTCTAATACCTATAAGAAATTAATTCAAGTTTATGAGAAAAGGACCATTCTCTAATTTACAAATGGTCAAAGGAAATGAAGAGATGGTACTTAAAGAATAATATCCAACTTAAAATTATATATCAATGGTCATATGCAAAAAATCTTTGAATCACAAATAATTAGAAAAATACAAATTAAAGTAATTCTAATTTCCCACCATACATATAATCTGTAAAAATATTCATAAAAAATAAGATTTAATATACATTGAGGGTTTTATTACTCAAAAAAAGTCTAGAAAGAAGGTAAAATCAATACTTACAATTAAAACTTTTAGATACATTATAGATTTTTATTATCTGAGCTATTTCTAAATTTTACAAGAATAAATGGAGAATCCTTTGAATTGTTAAAACTTCAAAACTATCCTCTTAAGCAAGATTGCAGTTTAAATCCAAATTCAGGAAAATAACAAGGAAAATTGAGATTTACTTCCATTAGTAGAAAGAAATATGTGATTTGGAGAAAATAAAAAAATGGCAATAGTACTTTCACTACTAGGCTACTCATTTCGTTTTATCAGTGCAAGACTGGTAGAGAGATACAACAGAAAAAAAGGAAAATTAATGCCTTGTTTAAGATGAGTCAAAATGCATATCTGGTTCTTTCTAAAATATAAGGCCAGAGTCGTTTCTCTGTTTTTAACTATGTGTATAGCTTATTCCTATCACCTTACTGTTCCTTAGCTTTTGAGTATGTGAACTTCCCTATTATGGAATTAGGGTAATTATAGCACATGCAATCATGAAATTAAAGCAGGTAATTACCATGCTTAATGAATTGTCAAATGCTATGCAGTCTTATAAACAAAAACAAAATGTACAACACGTGGGTCAGGCAGTTGTGCAAAAAACGTTTTGGTTGTTTCCAAAAAACTGTCATTAAGTGGTAGTGTTTCTGTTTACTTTATGTTATGAGCCTCAGGGGATTTTTAAAGGCCCTGAAATGAAAATTGAAAAATGTGACTATGACTTCCTATTCAGAAAAATGCTGCTATATCTCACTTCTAATCTTAAAAAAAAAATAGTCTACCAATGTATTTTTACAATATCTATCACTGGCATTACAAGGTGTTCAGACAAATAAGCTATTTTAGAATGAAAAAATAAAAAGGGAAATATCAAGTATCAAAAATCAAAAGGAAATATCAGATATATCACAAATGATAATGTGACCTTTTTAAAATTAATATATAGCAACAGCCCTGAAATACCTTCTTGTCCTTTTGCATACCTTTGGTTTCTTAATAAAGTGAAAATATATTTCACTAACTTATCTGCATATGTTTAGTATTTCCTGGATGTCAAATTCCATATGCCTTTTTAGTTACCCAAACTAAAATTAATATATAGCAACAGCCCTGAAATACCTTCTTGTCCTTTTGCATACCTTTGGTTTCTTAATAAAGTGAAAATATATTTCACTAACTTATCTGCATATGTTTAGTATTTCCTGGATGTCAAATTCCATATGCCTTTTTAGTTACCCAAACTCATCATCCCCAGTATAAAATCTATTTTTCAGGAGAGTTTTAATATGGAAGAGCAAACAACAAATATAAGTAACTCTAAATTTCTAATATTCATTTTCTCTGACAAAGAACTGATGTAAGATAGTTGAAATAAAAAAAAAAATAAAAATGTCCCAAGAGTTTGGTGATCTGGTGAATAACTACTCTAATGTTTTATATTTTTTTTTAATTCACATTCAAAGAACACTAGATTTGGAGTAAGAAAACTTGAATTTGAATTCTCACTCATCTCTCAGTCATGTAATATTGAGCTAGCTATCTCTCTACTTCTGTTTTTCCAACTGCAAAAGGAGATTAAATATCCGCCCTGTCTATCCTATAGGAGTATTCTGAGTGTCAATTAACCAGAAAGTACTTGTTAATTACCTGAATATATGTGCCAAGCACTGTTTCTCAAGTCCTTTCCCTCAATAAGCTTACAATCAATTTGGGGGCAGGGGAGCTGTTAGATCTAATATAACATAACATAATATAATTAATATAATATAAGCTGATTAGATATTTTTACATGTAGATATGTAATGTGCATGTACCATGTACATAATGATGAAAATAAGGTAATTTAAAGGGGGATGTACTAGCAGCTGGAGGAATTGCATTATATTATTAGAAAAAAAGAAATTTGTTCATTGATATAATTTTGTAAGATATCATGTTTTCTCTATATCTGAATTTCCTTTTCACTAGATTTATTGTTCCCTTCCCATTCTGAAGATCATGCTGGTAAATGAGTGGAACATAATAGAAATTTTCTGCTTCTATTTCTTTGTTAATCTGTTCTTATCCCATAGGTAGTAGACTTACTTTTTTTCTGGTTCTCGCCTCCATCTATTAGGATTCCCTTTGTAAAAAAATCAAATTTTGGCTAATATTCCATATTCTAAGATCACAGAATTGAAGACTTAAGAGATGGAAGAGACTTCAGAGATCATCCAGACCAACCCCTTCATTTTTTACATGAGGAAACTAAAGTCCAAGGAGGTCAAATTTCCTTAGCCAAACCATCAGTAATAGGATTTGGACCCAGGTTATCTTACACTAGATCCAGTTGCTCTTTCCTCTACACTACACTATCAACTCTCCTAACCTTAGAGGAGTACAGGATGACCCTTAGGTTGTGAGCCTGGATAACTTGTAAGATGGTGCTTACGATAGTAGCTGGGAAGTTAGGAAGAAAGGAGAGGTTTTTGGGGGGAGGGATGTAGTGATTATATTCCATTTGGGGCATGTTGAGCTTAAAATACCAATAAGACATCTATTTTGGGATATCTAATAATTGGACATGAAAGACTGGAAATGAGGAGAGAAGTTAGAGCTAGATAAGTAGATTTGAGAATCTGCACACAGATACTGAAAACAATGGGAACTGATGAGATCTCCAAATGAAATAGTATAGAGGGAGAAAAGAAGAGAGCCCAGGACAGAGAGCTGAAGTACAGTCATATCTAGCAGTTGCACCTTAGATGAAGACGTAGCTACTGAGATTAAGAAGAAGCAGTCAGACAGATTGGAGGAAAACCAGAAAAAGCAATGTCAAGAAAACCTAAAAAGAAGAGAATATCAAGGATAAGATGAGAGTCAGTAATGTCTGAAGCTGCAGAGGTCAAGAAGGGTGAGGATTGGGAAAAAGTTGTTAAGCTTTGGCAACTAAGAGATCATTAGTTATGGAGATACTGGAGAAAATAGTCTTTATTAAATAATTAGAATAGCAGCCAGATTGTAAAGTTTTAAGAGTCGAGTAAGAGGAAATGAAATTGGGGTATCTATTGAAGATAGTTCTCTCAATGAGTTTAGTCATAAAAGGGAAATGAGATATAGAATGATAACTAGTAGTGATGGATGGTTCAAGTGAGAAGTTTTTGAGGATGAGAGATGGGAATGTTTTTGGATAATATGGAAGCAGGCTGGGAACAAATGTAAGTTGGTAAGGAAGAAGTAATGATAGAGGGGGCAATCTGCTGGAGAAGATGAGATGGAATAGGGTCACCTGGGTATGCAGAGGGGTTTGACTGAGTAAGGAGAAAGTTCACCTCTTTATGGAGAAAAAGGGTAGAAAGGATACTTGCAAAAGGTGTATTTTTTACCATTATTCTCCCAATTCATGGGGAAAAGACCTGAGGGTTTTAGTGGACTGCAAGTTTAGTATGTGATGATCAAATGTGATGAGGCAGCCAAAAAACTGAGAGGTATCGGGCGCTTTTCAAAGAGGCATAGTATCTAGGATAATGGAGGTGATGGCTACTATTTTAATCTGCTTGGTCAGACTATACCTAGAGGATTCCATTTAGCTCTGGACACAATACTATAAGAGGGGCACTAAATAAACTGGTATGCACTCTGAGGAGACTGACCAGAATACTAAAAGTCAATGAAATAGTTTATGGGAAAATCTTTATAAAATTTAAAATTCTATATCAAGGTAACATGCTATTATTACTACTACACAAAGTGCAACTTTGTGCAAAGAATGCTCTTTAAAAAGAAAAGTATGCTTTAAGCTCCAAATTTATTTTACTCCCTTAATAACAAATGATTTGTGTTTTGGTTAGCAGTCTGTATTAATGTCTCCTAACAAAACTTTCCTTTTAATGAAATGGCTTCATGTGCTATTAACTATAAGTATCCTCACTGCTAAAACCAAATGATTGAATTACTGTATGCTCATGCTGATAGTGATATCATTAAATGCCAAATGCCAGAAATAAGATTAATAACAACATAAAAGAGATGACTTTTCAGCTCAATGGGTTATGTAAATGTGGCTAGCTAGCAAAAACATTAAATGTATTATTTACTAGGAAATTTCAGCAAATATACATGATGAAAACCATTTAGAGTATGACAATTTCAAATTGAAACTTGGGAAATTGGGCAAAAAGCATTCTTTATTGTTTGTTTTGATTTCAAAAATTCATCCTTGACTTCAATGGAAGTTCTAAAATCTTAAAATATTATTTACTAAGACTATTTCAATAAGAGGTTGAAAGAGCATCCCCCTAGATTTAGAACAATACATTAAACATTGCATTGTTTGGAGATTTATAACAATCAGAAAGTTCTAGAGAACAACTGCTCGAAACCTCTTCCATACACTGCTGGGAGCCATCGAAGACCATGCTGTTTGACACAGTCACATGTGGAAACCAGGGACTGCAAAGCAGCCCCCAGGAAGGATGGAAACACTCACTGAAACAGCCCCAAGTGACTTTCCTTATTAACATCCCGTTATTATTGGAATTGTCATGATTATTCTTCTTATTTAGCCCCAGGAAAAATAGATGAGAGCAACATGCTTGCAGGGTTAATACAGATGTCCCAATCTGCCCCCCCCCCCCGAATATTAGCAGGAGATCTAATTTACGAAATTAAACCTAAGGATTCTTATATACCCACTTAGATAGGACCCTCTTTACTAGGCATAAAAACTTCTGGCAAATCTGTGCTCTGAATTTCCTAACCTATATCTGGGTCATGTTTATTCTACTCTCTGACCCTGCACTTAGCAACAATATTTTGGTGACTATCTCCTTAGGCTTCACGTCTGTTGTTAGGTTCTATGGAAACATGTATGTTCAGAATGAAATTGTGTGCCAGAAAAGCATGTACTCACTGAAACTATAAAATAAACCAAACCCCGTGCAATGGCAGAACACTGAGTGATGCCTAAGCACAGGTCTAAGCACTCAAGTCATCTCTCATCGCTTATTCCCCTAACCACTCCACCTAGTCAGAAGCACCCCTAACTTTGAGAGACTGCAGGCTCAGCTCTAAAAAATACACCACATGTAAATCTCAGGCTAGATCAGAACTTTATAAAACTTAAATATAGCTATGATGTTTAGCTCTTCTCTAGAGAGAGGCATTTAGATGTTTACAAAAGTGTTAATTTAAAAGAATAAATTCATTTCACTTAAATCCTAAGACTTCTTTTAGAAAGACCATCTAAAAGCAAACTGAACTGATTTCCTTGATTTGAATTTTAGATTAATTAGTTCCTCAAATCTTTCCATAGACTACATATTAAGGATGGATTTTATAGACCCCCAACAGTTTACTCCAGTGAGAAACCTACTTTGAAATGAAATGAATCTATACTCTGCTATTTATTAGACAGGTAACCTTGAAAAACTCATTTTCCCCTTCCTGGGCTCCACTTCTCTTATCCATATTATAAATAGTTGGACTAGAAGATTTTTTTGGATTCCTTCAAGCTCTAAGATATCCTATTTAATAATAAGATTAAATTGCTGAGTGTTTCTACATGTCACTTCAAACTTATTTAAATTAAATGAATAGTCAGTACAATAGGCCATTGAGAAGTAACCCAGGGATCAATTCTTTTTTTAAATTTTATTTAGTCAATTTATAACATTATTCCTTGGTTACAAGAATCATATTCTTTCCCTCCCTCCTCTCCCTGTAGCCGACGAGCAATTCCACTGGGTATTACATGTGTCCTTGAACAGAACCTACTTCTGTGTTGTTGAAGTTTGCACTAGGATGTTAATTTAGAGTCTACATCTCCAATCATATCCCCCCAACCCATGTAATCAAGCAGTTTTTCTTCAGTGTTTCTACTCCCACAGTTTTTCCTCTGAATGTGGATAGTATTCTTTCTCATAGATCCCTCCGGATTGTTCAGGATCACTGCATTGCCACTAATGGAGAAGACCATTACATTTGACTGTACCACAGTGTACACAGTTTCTGTGTACAATGTTCTCCTGGTTCTGTTCCTTTCATTCTGCATCAGTTTCTGGAGATCATTCCAACAAGGATCAGTTCTTGATTCCTTGCTGTTTCACATTTTTATATGTGATTTAGAAAAAGGCACTGACATAATTTATAAATTATCCAATTTGTAAGTGACATGAAGTAAAAGAAAAGAGCTTACATACCAGGTAACAGGATAGGAATCCAAAGAGATCTTGGCATATAAAAATAGGTAAATCACTCAACTGAAATTGCCCATACCAAAATTACCAATGATCTCTTAATGGTCTTTATCCATTCTTGATCCCTCTTGAGATCTCTGCTGCACTATGCCTTTAAGATAATGCAAAAGATAAGCCTTGGTATTCTATAGAGTAAAACATCAAGGGATTACGGATTTAGAACTGTAAAGGTCCTCAAAGTTTATAAAGTCCAACCTTGCTCTATTGGAATTGTCAATCCACAAGTATTTTTCAAATATTGGCTCTATGTGCCCTAGTTACATGACTTCATATATATAAGTCATAAAAGTTCTCTAGACCTCACCTTTATCAAATATAAAATAATTTCAGGGGTAATGCTATCCATATAAAAAGATATGCACTAGAAAATCACAATTAGAATCAATTTGGAACAAGTTAAATAGCTGGACTCAAAGAAGAATTATTATATATTTAGTGTTGGAGTGCCCCAAACAACTAAACACTATCTAAATCAATGATTTAGATAAAGGAATAGACAACAATATGCTTACCAAATTTGCAGATGTCACAAAGCTAGGAAGGGTATCAGGATTTTAAAAAAATTTGACAGGCTAGAACTTGGGTCAAATCTAGTTGGATGAAATTTAATGGGGATAAATATTAAACTTGGTTTAAAAGTCTTAAACTTGGAGGATGGCTAGAGAAAGTACTTGATCTGAGGCTGTAGAGGACAATAAACTCTGTGTGAAGTCAACAGTGTGACCCTAAGAATTAAGAAAGCTAATAAACAGAGGCTGTACCAAGAGTCAAGAATGAGGAGGGGATAGATAGTCTCATTGTCTTGGGTCCTAATCAAAATACATATAGAATTCTGTGGTCAGTTCTGGATGCTATATTTGAGGAAGTATATTGATGTCTGAAGGAGAGAAATGAGGTTGGGAAAAGGCATTGAGTTCTTGCCATATGAGGATTGGTTAAATGAAATTGGGGGTGGGGGAGAGGTAGACTGCAGAAGAAAAGATTTAAGAGGGCATATAGCAGCTATCTTCAAGTATTTGAAGGGCTATCATTTGGATGACTAGTTAGGTTTGCTTGCTCTCAAAATATGGAACTAGGAGCAATAAATACAGGCTGCTATGCAGCACAGTGGATAAAACATTGAACTTGGAGTAAGGAAAACCCAGGTTCAAATCTTGTATCAGAAAGTTAATAGCTGTTTTAACTGGGCAGGTTATTTAACCTCCAGTCTGCCTGAATTTCCTCATCTATAAATTAGAAGCGATAATAACAGCATCTACTTCTTAGGATTGTTCTGAAAATAAAATGAGATAAAGTACAACACTTTGTAATCATAAAGTACCAAAAACATGATAGCCATTAAGAGGAACATTTATGCTTGATTTAACAAAAAACTTCTAATAATTAGAGTGACCCAAAAGTAGGATGAGCTGTTTTAGGAGGTAATAGATTCTTCCTTCCTAAAGGTTTTTAAGCAAAGGGTGAAAGAATAAAAGAGGATTTTTTTGAAGTATAAGTTGGACTAGAAAATCTCTTAGATCCCTTCCATCTTTGAAATCTATATGATTTTGTATTATCATCAGAGATTATAGCATCTTAGTGCTGGACAGGATGTTAAAGATAATTAGTTTGGCCCTCTCAGTTTTCTCATGAGGAAACTGAGACAGACTTAGAGAGGTTACATTATTTCTTTAATAACAGGACAAAGATAGTAAGAAGTAGAACCTGGTCTTGAACTCATGTCCTCTGACTGGTGAAGGATTGCTTTACTCCCACAATGAAACCACGCTGTTTTCTGATGCCAAATTCAGTGTTATTTTCCCTACCCTAAATTGCCTCTTTTAAAGTAAACCATGAACTACCACTACCCCCTTTTTAAAATGAGGGAACTAAGGGCCAGGGCAAAGAAATGATTTCTCTGGAGTAAAAGAACTACTACTGCTATAAATGAAAGAACCTAATTTCCAACCCAAGTATACTGCTCTTTTTCCTATATCATGATAACTTACTTTTATGTAGAATTTTATGGTTGTGAGGTATTATAAGCCACATCTTTCAGACGAGAGCTTTATCCAAGATCTCATGACCAGTAAGTGGTAGAAATGGGGCCAGACCCCAGGTCTTTCTGGGTTATAGTTCAGCGCTCTAAGTCACAGATGCCTCTCACTTCAAATGAGATAATGGATATGAACGTGTTTTGAAGTTAAAAGCTTTTGCAAATTTGTGATAAACATATTATAGACTATGGCCCTCATAAGCAGAATAGTGTTAAAACCTATCTCTGAGGATATGTTCAGTAAAAAGTGGCAAGTTGTGTTTTAGGAGTCAAAAGGAATTCCTGCTGTAGATTTTCTTACATTTTGCATCAATATAGCCAAAACAGCAAGGAAAGTTTACTGTTTCATGATACTACTTTTAATAATAGTATAGGTTTCTGTTCCCTCTGTGCTGGGATTCCACAATTTGAACTTGCTCTTTGAGAGCACAACTCCAAATGAGTGGGAGGCCAAATCTGTTTCTAACTCTATAATCACGGGGGAAAAAATGGGAACACCGTCCTTTTAAATGTTACGGGCTGCACATCTTTTTATACATAAACAAAAGTATAAGGCTAAGAGAGCAATAAAAGAAAGCAATGCATATCAAAGAACCATTTTCAAATAATTAAAGGGTTTTCAATACCAGAAAACTAACATTAACAGAATGGTTTTTTTAAGTGATTTGGACTCCCAGCACACTATTCCCATATCTTAGAGGATATCTCACATTTCTAAAGACATATTTATCAGAGCTCTTTCTAAATAAAGAGTCAAAGTACAATCGTACACAGGGCAGAGCTAGGTGGTGCAGTGATTAGAGTGCCACACCTGGAGTCTGGATCTTCCTGGTTTAAATCTGACTTCAGGCACTACCTGCGTGACCTTGGGCAAGTCACTTAACCTTGTTTGTCTTAGTTTCGTCATCTGTAAAATGAACTGGAAAAGGAAATGGCAAACCATTCCTCATCTTTGCCAGGAAAAGCTCAAATGGGGTTATGAAAAGTGGAACATGACTGATAAACAACTGAACAACAGTCTTACATGCTCTAGAAATGTTCTGCTCCTTTAGACCTATGACATTTAGGTTAAATGATCCTGTACCATTAAACAAAGCAATTTTTGTATAAACTATCAAGCCTAGGAAGTAATGATTCAACAATGTTGATCAGAAGAACATCATTTTAATATCATAAAGAATTACACTTCCATTCAGACACAATCACTAATCACCTTTTGAAGAACTGATGTCATCTCTCTTCAGATATTTGATCCAAGTAGGGTTCTATTTCCAATCTACCAGGGCACATATTCCATTTTCTACCTCCTTATTCATACTGTGAGGCTCATTTTTTCCCTACATACAAAAACTATACCCCATAACCCAGAACATTATCATGTGGAGATTCAAGCGCACCAGTAATTTATTCCAGTGACAACCTAACACTTCTTCTCCCATTCCACCTGAGAAGTGTCTGTTCACAGGTGGCCGTGGCAACCCTGTCAACCAGATTGTTCCCTGCTAAAAGAGACTGGAGAACACAGATATTATGAGCACAATATACCAAGGCAGCAGAACAAACTGAGAACAAGCACTTCTGCACCTCAGCCTAGAAACTTGATTAGTGTTAACTTTGAAGTAAAGCACATACATGTTAGACCTCTCTTCCCATTGGAAAAAAATGCCCCATTAAATATCATCTAACTCCTATATTGCCACCCAATTAAAAGGATGCTTTTCCCAGCTGTGGTGGATACAACAAGAATGTATTATCCTTTTATAGTCATAAACTATCAGAACTCGAAGTAACCTTAGGGATCTAGTCAAAATCTTCTTTAAAATATGTTAACAGTCATAAATGCATTTACTATCATTCAAGAGACAAGTCATACATGGAAATACATTAGGGAGCTTTAGCTGTAATGAGTGAATTGTTAATGAACCTTAGAAGAGAATGGTGAATGTTCACAGTAGAAAAAACTTTTCAAGTTATTAATTTTGTATCAATCAATGCAGTAGCATGAATATAGTATCTTCATTTTATGACTGGTCTTAAGGTTTCTTTATGTGATATCATTAGCCCAAGGTGAATTTTCTAAAGCTAGTCTCCCAAAGTGCCACAAATAAACACAGATGTAAATTATTTTTGACACAGCTGCAAGATTATGCTTATAGTCTTTAATTTTCCTCTTTGAAAAGGATCCAATTTAAGAATTTCTGCAGTAATCATTTCAAAGTAATGAAAATCTGATGAACAATAGAACATTTCAGCTGTGATAAGAGTAGTTTTTTGTCTCTTCTTTCCAAAGTACATTTTACCAAGATTTATTAGTAATTATAAAGAACCCACTTATCTTTCCACAAAACCAAATTCCTCCTTGCCCGCAGACCACAAACATCATAATATACCTAATTTACACAATAAACTCATTTTCTCTGAATGATATACAAAGAAAAGAAACTTTTCAAGCATTTAATGTCCAAGGAAATAATCCAAGTTGAAGAAATGCCAACAGTTCTCCTAACTTTTCGGCACTTGATCTCAACAGCCTCTTGACCTCCTGGAAGCTACAAATCAAGGAAAAGGTTCAGTATAATACTCTGGATCCATGAAAAGAAATAGAAGAGTGATTTTTCATAGAGCTTATGAATGGATAAAGGCATAAGTTCAAAGCAGGTTTAAGGTAACTTGAAGGTATAAAGGATTATTACCTGCCATCTGAAATGTTTGCAGTGGGGCCAGTCAGTACTACTCCAATTTCTCCATCTAATCAGTCAAACTCAATAACAATAGTCATGAATATCTATTGTATGTTTCTGTGGGGTGGACCAGCCTCCCACAGGGGATGGGGTCTTGGAGGTGGGACAGTGTTGGCGGAATGATGGATGGGACACAGCTTTCACATTCAACCCTCAGCACAGGTTTCACAGGATAAACTGCTCCACCTTGGCTGAGGCCTGGCTTTATTTTATACACTCATGATCACACATCTACTTGGCACATGGTTTCATTCTCAACATACATGGTTCCATGGAACATAACAACAGACAGGAAGCCTAGGGAGATAGTCAATGAAACACTGTGGCTAAATGCAGGATCAGAGGGTAGAATCAACATGACCCAGATACAGGTTAGGAAATTCAGAGCACAGATTTGCCAGAAGTTTTTATGCCTAGTAAAGAGGGTCCTATCTAAGTGGGTATATAAGAATCCTTAGGTTTAATTTTATAAGTGGGATCCCCTGGTAATATTCTGGGGGGACAGATTGGGACATCTGTATTAACCCTGCAAGCATGTTGCTCTCATCTATTTTTCCTGGGGCTAAATAAGAAGAATAATCATGACAATTCCAATAATAAGGGGATGCTAATAATGAAAGTCACTTAAGTGGATTTCAGTGGGTGTTTCCATCCTTCCTGGGAGCTGCTTTGAAGTCCCTGATTTCCACGTGGACCATGTCAAACAGGGTGGTCTTTGATGGCTCCTGGCATCTCCCACTTTTTTTGTTTTTTAATTGGAGTGACTTCAACTCATCTTGGGCTGGATGTAGGGTAGAACCTAGTTATGGATGATGACTGTTATGCATTCAATCAATCTTCTACGTATATGACATTCTACAATTTGATTGGAGATTATCAAATCACCTAAACAACATTCTTGTGATGTTACTACAACAAAGAATTCTGTGATCATTTACTATGTTTCTACAACACTCTGTGATAGATATGATTAATATGAATAAAACCATTTGTAGGTTAGTACCCCTTGACCTACTGAGAGGATCACTGTGTTTTTGGTCAGCTTTCACTATCAATCATAATTGCTTGGGAGATGAACAACAAAACATCTTTGTATCTAGGTGTGGGAACTTAAAGCAGACCAGTTTTGGGGTTTTCCTCAATTTATAATTTTTGTTTTTCTTGTGTTACTTTGAAGTGCCTAGCAATGCTGCTTGGTTTCTGTTTCAACAAATTCATTGGAGTGCAATAACTGTAAGAAAAGATTCATTATAGTACTCAAGCTTTTGGCCAGTGTTTATTATAGGGCCTTGGAGTGTGTCTTGTGCTTGAGAAAGGAGGGGTCATGGGCAGTAATCTTTGGGCTTTAATTCTGTAATTGAAATCTTTAGGGGGTAATAACCTAGAGGGCTTAAAGTAGGGTATATATATTTATTGAACCTATAAGTATTTGCTCTCATATTATTTCTCCTGTATTAGGGAGAGAATAATAATCATAACAAATTCATTAGTGGGGAAAATTTGGGGAGAGAAGTCACAGAGGGGGATAAGCAAGGGGCCCTCATTCTGGAGTCTGCTTTGCAGACCTCTTTTTCTCAGACCATGACCTTGTCAGCCAGTCGGGGTATGATGGCCTCTGGCAGTATGCGGTATCCCTGAAGCAGGCACTCAGGGAGAGGAGAGATTAGGAAGAAATAGAAAACACTCTTCTGACCTAGAGAAAAGTACAGTCTAGGCTCCAAGAAAACATTTTTAATCAACCAGCTATACCATTAAGCCCTTCAAATTCAATGACCTACAAGGTGCAAAAAATTTAGCTCTTTGTAAATACAATAAATGTATGCAAACTTTAGCTGCTAGTAAATACAGTAAAAATATGGCACAGTAAAAGAAGTATATATGTTTAAGCTAAAATTCTTATTGACTGTTGGTACCTTCTGGTATTAACTCGGGATTTTTATGACTATTTGAGTTTGTTTTATTGATGTGTCCATAATTTTCTGGGCAAACAAATCTGAGTTTTCTCTATCTGAAGGAAATGTGAACTGTGGTAACAGGTCCCTAACACATCAAATCAAATATTATGGTCATAAATACAAAAGCAATTTGGCTCAGAAGAAGATATCCTGATCTCTGAGTCCTAGACCTAGATGCTACTGCAAGATTTACCATTGATTCACTATGAAACTTTGAATTGCCACTACCCTAATCCTAAAAGAGAATAAAACACTTGACCTTCCTAACTCTGCTACCATTATTAAGGCAAAGATAAATGGGAAAGCACTTAGAATAAAAATGGGCACTAAAATCCAAAGGATACTTAATTCCTAAGGATCAGAACAGTTTGAAGTTTATTTCCAGGTTCCATCTTGCAAGTCCCTTTACCAGTGCTATGATAGTACTTGTCCTGAGATTTGTAGGTTGTCAATAATGTCTGAGGTATGCTGAATTTTTGACCACTACACCTACTGCATTAACACTTCATATTTTTCAGTGACTGGCATGTGTTATATTACTATTTTAACAATGTTTGGAACTATGATCAAAGGTAAGATTTCTGGAAATCAGTATGTTATTTCATAACTTTCCATTCCCCTGGAAGTCAAGTCAAAATATTCTCCCAGTACTTTAAAGCCCTTAAGCATCCCAGCCTATATCTCTGTGTTTATCAAGGTCATATCTTCTCCAAGCTCTTTCTATTTATTTATACTAATGAGTTGAATAATTCTCTAGTATAACATTGTATGCCTAGTATACTCTAATTTGCCACTTTACTGTCATCTTTCTCCAATCAAACAACTGTCCAAATTCCTTCTGCTGCATTTTTACCATAGCCCATGTTTCCCAAACTACTTTGGACATAAAATATCTATGGCTATTCTCCTTGACAACTATCTCAATTGGGTAGTTATCCTTTATTCAACTAAGTGCTCATCTTCTAGTTACCTTTGACTTTCATATGATATATGTTCATCTGTGCCTTTGTTTAATCTTTCTATTTTATCTATACATTATTTTGAAGTCTTAACATTACTTTTGTCCCTAAGTAAGACTTGTATAAAATGTGAATATGGCCTTTAATGAGTGTTTATTTTCCTTGTTAGCATGTTTCTTCTCTTAAAAAGAATTTTTATTTGGCCTTTCTAATCACCAATACTCAATGGACTACTCCATACACATCCAGAGATTAGCCAATAACTATTCCTGAATATTTAGAAAATCTCTTAGAGAACTAAGATTCTTAATTTTTTACTCTGAAAGGTTCAAATTCCAAGAGTTTTTCTTTAATGAAATAATTTAAAAGTTCAGCAAAATTAGGTAACATATTGAATAAGTTTGACATTATATTTAGTGTCCTACACTTACGGTACCTCACTTCTTAAAAAGACAGCGGAGGAGTCATTTCCTTGGGGCTAATTTTATTATAATTTAATTTTTAATTAATAAAAATCAACCTTCTTTCCCTCATACCTTCCTTGGTCCCAACATTGTAAATGAAAGAAAAACAAAATCTTCATTATAAATTTGTATTGTAAAGCAAAAAAAAGCTATCTGTAATGGACATGCTCAAAGAACATGTCAAATCTGAATCCTAAGTTCATTACCTCTCTGTTAGGAGGTGGGTAGAAAGTTTTATTTTAAGTCCTCTGGAATCATGGTTGCATTGGTCAGAGTTCTTAAGTCTTTAAAAGTTGCTTTTACAATGTTATTATATAAATTGTTTTCTGTTCCTGATCACTATTGTTCATCAATTCATGTGAGTCTTCCTAGGTTTCACTGATTTTTTTATAATACAATATTATTCTTTTACATTAATATCCCATAATTTGTTCAACTATTCCCCAACTGATGGGCAGTCCTTTGACACAGCTAAAAGAGCCTATAAGTTTTTTGTACATATGGGTCCTCTTCCTCTTTCTTTGGTCTATTTAAGGTATATTATGTTTCTTTCTAAAGAAAACTCAGTTTAAAGGTGCAGTTTATATTCAAATCAGCAATGTATGCCTACATATTTATGTCTGACAGCATGTCTCAAATTGTTAAGTTTCTAATAAGCAGGACAGGAAAGTCTACATATATACTTTTCACTGTATAGCACCTGGCAGAGTATGACACACAATTACGCATTTAATAAATGCTGTTGGATAATGTTAATGAGTATTTACAGCAATGAAAAGACTGCAAGCACCAGAATACTTTATTAGGCTGAGAGGAAAAAAGAAAGGAAGCTGATAGACAAATAACCAGCCCCAAAATATGAGTATTTAGGAAATAAGATACATTATGACTAAGAGGAAAGAATAATTTCCCTGCTACCACCAGCTCCTTCTCTGTATTCACAGAGGCAGTGGGGAGCTATCACCACCTAGAGGTCAGATGTAAATACAACTAAGTGTTTCCAAATCGTCAACCAGATTTTATTTTCAGCATGTGATAGAAGCCATAAGAAGTAAAAGATGTTTTTGAATCAACAAAACTGTGGCAAGAGTATCATCCAGGTCTTGTGCTCATGGCATAGTGTGTGTTTTCCCTAGAGATATTTTTAAAAGCACATGGTTGAGCTAAAGACCAAGACAGCCAGTACCTCACACTTGCTTAATATTACTTAGTGCTCCACCATGGCTCATTTCACAGTGACTATTATAAACCTCTGGAGAGTCATGAAGAAGTTCCAGGAAGATATCACTCATCTCTCTTCAGGGGATTATATAGGGGATTATATAATACAGTCTGTTAAGTGAGCTAAGCAATGGGGTATAAATGAAACTACTTTGCACTACTGTAGTCTTGGGAAAGTTGCTAAAGCTCAATTTTCTGCAAGTGGACGGAAACAGAGATAAACAAAAACTGGGCTTCTTACTGGGATTATATAGGAGAAAAATAAAAAGAAGATGAACAGACTCAAGCATCAATTCTGACACATGATCACTAAATCAAGAACTAAGTAAATATTAACCACAAATTGAAAGACTGGCTATTTTTCTGGCCTGAAAACTGACATTAGAGTAGTAGTAAATTGTGCGGCCAATTGAACCTATCTCCTGTGAGACCTTGGCTATTTCATCACCCCTCCCTACCTCCATCTTCAATACCTTATCTACTGAGATGCCTACCTATATCCCTATGTCCAGGTTCTTGTTCCTCCCATCCCCAACCCTCTTTAAAAAAATACAACAAAAAAATCTTCACATCATCCAGTCACTCCATTAAGCTTTTTTCTAAAATCTTTCCTCCATTATATAGCTAAACTCCTACAAAACTATCTACATTCATTACTCCTCCTTTGTCTCTAGATACTAACTGTAACCATTTGCAGTCTCTTAATGCTTAAGTCCAATGGCCTTTTTCAGTCCTTGCTCTTCTTTAACTCTCTATAGCTTTTAACACTGTTGACCACACCTCTCTCTTCCGCTTCTATGACACAACTTTATTTACTTATCTATCACCCTAATCTTTTTTCCTGAGTTCTAATCCGCCACCCCTAACTACCAGCTGTACATTTCTACTTATTTATTCTAGACATTACAAATTCAGCATATTTTTAAAAGGAATTCATTATCTTCACCTTTAACCACCACCAAAATTGTTACTTCTGTTGAGGATACCAACGCCCTTCCAGTCACCCAAGTTTATAACCCTAGTGGCATCTTTGACTTTTCATTTTCCATCTTCCCTAAATCCAACCAACTGACAAGTCTTTTCAATTCTATATCCACAACAACTCTCAAATTAGTACTCTTCAATTAACTCCATCCAAAGACATGGCTATTATTCCAGTTCAGGCTCTGGTTACATATCACCTAGGCTACAACACCCTTCTAATTTGTTTCTCTTAATCTAGTCTGCTCTTTCTCCAGTCCATCTTCCACATAGCTTTCAAAGTACTCTTCCCAAACCACAAGTCTGATCTAGTGATCTCTGTACTTAAGAATCTTTTGTGTTTCCCCATTGCCCCAGGACAGGAATTCTTAACATTTTTAGTGTTATGGTCTCCTTTGATCATCTGATGAAGTCTAAGGACTAAGGACCATTTTTCATAATAATGTTTTTAGGTTCACAAAATAAAATGTGTAAGATTACAAAGGAAACTAATTACAATGAAATACAATTACCAAAAAAAATTTTTTTAATGCTTTTACATTCATAGATCCCAGGTTGAGAACTCTTGTTCTAGGAAGAAATTTAAATTTCTTGGTTTGACATTTATCTCTCTCCAGACTAACTTCCCAGCCATTTCATATCATTACTCCTTTTCACACATTCTACATTCCAGCAAAACTGACCTACTGGATTTTTCTGAAGAACTCAGTAGCCTGTATTCCATCTCTGTATCTTTACATAGACCATATCTTCATGCATAACCCAAACTCTGATCCTAAAAAGGACAGATTCAAGTCCCTCCAAGCCACGGTGCAGTGTGAGATCAGGAAAATGCAAGACCGATAGTGGGAAAAAAAGGCAAAAGAAATCCAGCTCTTTGCTGACATGAAAAACTATAAACAATTTTTCAGTGCCCTCAAGACTGCCTATGGTCCATTAAAATCTGCCACCACCCCCTTACTATCATCTGACAGTGACACTCTCATAAAAGACAAAAAAGGCATCAGCAACAGGTGGAAAGAACACTTCAGCCAGCTCTTCAACCTACCCTTCTCAGTCGACCAAAGGGCCCTTGACCAGATCCCCCAAAACCGCATCATTGAGCAACTTGACATCCCTCCTTCATTAGAAGAAGTTCAAAAGGCCATTAAACAAATGAGTGCAGGCAAAGCACCCGGTAAAGAAAGGATCCCAAATGAGGTATACAAGGCCTAAAATGGAAAGGTGCTTCAGGCATTCCATATAGTGCTGACCAGCATATGGGAAGAGGAAGACATGCCCTCAGAACTCAGAGATGCCTCTATTGTAGTCCTATACAAGAACAAAGGCGCACGAGCAGCCTGTGATAACTACAGAGGAATCTCACTACTCTCCACTGCTGGAAAGATCCTCGCCTGTGTTATACTCAACAAACTCCTGTCATCGGTCTCAGAGCAGAACCTGCCTGAATCACAATGCGGCTTCTGACCAGATCGTAGCACCATTGACATGGTCTTCATGGTGAAGCAAATGCAGAAAAAATGCCTTGAGCAGAACCTGAGTTTCTACATTGTCTTCATAGACCTGACAAAGGCGTTCGACACAGTGAACAGGGATGCATTGTGGGTGATCCTCAGCAAGCTCGGTTGCCCAGCAAAAATTGGCAAACTGATCCAGCTCCTTCATGTCGACATGACAGGGGAAGTCCTATCTGGTGGAGAGACTTCCGATTGCTTCAACATCTCCAATGGCGTGAAACAAGGCTGCGTCCTTGCTCTGGTACTATTCAACCTATACTTCACCCAAGTATTACAACAGGCTGTGATGGATCTAGACCTGGGCGTCTACATCAAATACCGACTAGATGGCTCACTATTCGACCTTCGCCGTCTGACTGAAAAAACAAAGACAACAGAGAGACTCATCCTGGAAGCTCTCTTTGCAGATGACTGTGCTCTCATGGCCCACCAAGAAAATCATCTCCAAACCATTGTGGACAGGTTCTCTACAGCAACAAAACTGTTTGGCCTGACTATCAGCCTCAGCAAAACAGAGGTGCTGTTTCAACCTGCACCAGGGAGGCCAACGAACCAGAATGGCACGCAGCTTTCTAACGTCAACACTTTCAAGTACCTGGGCAGCACCATCGCCAATGACGGGTCCCTAGACCACGAGATCAATGCCAGGATCCAAAAGGCCAGCCAGGCACTCGGGCGGCTGAGCTCCAAAGTCCTCCAACACAGAGGTGTAAGCACTGCGATGAAGCTCAAAGTGTATAACGCAGTGGTCCTCAGCTCGCTCCTGTACGGCTGCGAGACATGGACACTATACCGGAAGCACATGAAATAGCTGGAGCAATTCCACCAAATCTCCCTCCGGTCAATCATGAGGATCTGATGGCAGGACCGAATCACCAATCAGGAAGTCCTCAACAGAGCCAACTCCAACAGCATCGAAGTCATGGTCCTCAAAACCCAGCTACGATGGTCTGGACACGTCATCCACATGGACCCACAGCGAATACCAAGACAGGTATTCTACGGTGAACTGTCAGCTGGACTCAGGAAACAAGGCCGACCAAAGAAAAGATTCAAGGATCAGCTAAAGTCCAACTTGAAGTGGGCTGGCATTACACCAAAGCAACTAGAACTTGCTGCCTCTGACAGAAGCAGCTGGCGAACCCACATTCACCATGCCGCCACCACCTTTGAAGATGAGCGACGTCAACGTCTTGCCGCTGCGCGTGAACGCCGACACCAGGCCACAACCACACCTCCCATAACAACTGGCGTCCCATGCCCCATGTGCCACAAACTCTGCGCCTCAGCCTTTGGACTTCAAAGCCACATGAGGGTACATCAATAGATGATAATGCACAAAGACAATCGTTATTCTGGGCTTCCAAGAGACTACTACTACTACTATCTTCATGCATTCCTTTTTCTCTCAGATTCTCTAGCTTACTTCCTTAATGATTTAATTCAGGAGTCATCTACTTTATAGTACCTTTTTAACCTCTCCCTCCACCTAGTTGTTACTCCCCACCCCCAAATTATTTTTTATTTGCTTATCTGTTAATTCCAGGAAGCTTTCTAAGGGAAGGAACTGTTTTTTTCTTGTATTTTTGTTTTTATAAATCCAGTACAAACTACATGTTTAAAAATGCTTGTTGAAGGATATCTCAAAGAAACCTGGCCCATTTTGCTAGATCTTTGGTATGTTTTAAAGACTGTAACTAGGTAGTTTCATCTTGTATTTGTCTCTCAGTTAAAGGCAAAACCTGCAGCAAACAACACAGAACCCAAATACTAACTTAGCCTTTTCTTAGGAAAGGTAGGGTTAGAGGAAAGGACTAGTATGAACATGTCAAAACTATCTCTGAATGGTCCTTAGAAGATCAAATAAATATTTACTAGTCCAACTCGTTGGGGAAATACCATTAGATGATAAAACAAAGGGAAATTAATTTAAAACTTGAAGAAATCTTAATGGTTATTTAGTCAAATATAATAATTTTATAGATGAAGAAACTGAGGTCAATTAATATTAAGAGATAGTCAAACATGTAATAAAATAAGAGATCAGTTTTGAATCCAAGTCCTCTCACTCCAAACATTGAACCATTTTCCTGTGCATTGCAGGCTTGTACTCCCAGATTTTATAATCTAATTGGAAGAAATGGGTTCTGAAAGGGAAGGACCATGAATTATTTTTCTTTGCATCTCCCCACAATAATTAGTGTAATCTTGCACATAGTACATACTTGATAAATATCTGGTGTATGAATGAATGACAAAGTGAACAAGACTTGTCAAATCAGTAGTGGTAGACAATAAATGCTAAATAACTGTGGAGTCTTCTATTGGTACATTTCATCAATGAAAATCCAACACCCTCACTATGACTTTTATTTTAAAAAGAACGGGTTGGGCATTTTAGGGGAAAGCAGCCACAATCTGGCCCTTTTACTCAACAGAGCTCCATTTTTAGCTGACAGGATGCATTTTGTGGAGTGGAAAAAATGGGTGCTTAGCAACTAATTTAAATAAATGCCACCTTCAGCCTTAAAATAATGCCTATTACTAATGAATTACCTGAGTAGTAACAAAAGAAATTGACAGCTATAGTCGGAACAAGGTGCAATTTTATTTAAAAACACAACTTTAAAAGGATAAAACTGAGATTCTGTAGGTGTGTGAAATCAACAATTCAAGTTCAAGAGTGCAATTCCTGCCAAGATTACCACCCTTATCCTTTTCTCTTTCCTCCTTACTCCCTGGTGCTAAGACATACACATACCAGGCTAGCAATGAGTTTCTATGAACATGCTGCCATAGTTTGAATTTCAACTGCACATATTTGGGCAAAGATTTGAGCAAGGTCATTCTCATTCTTAAGTGAATGAGCATAAACACAGTGCATAATAATAATAATTCTTCCCTATCCCTAAAGTAGATTTATAATTGTTACACCTTAACTTTCACTCTTCTTCTGCTTTACTTTCTTATAACAAATATAATTGAATTAGGTAGAGCTACAGTTAGTTAATTAACATGGAGGGTCAGAAGCTAACAGATTTAGAATTGAGGAAATTTACATCAAATCCAGCATTCTTTCCACTATACCACAGATAGATTAGGGTTTTTAAACTTGGTGGACAGGAAGTATTTCATTTTTATGGGAAGGAGGCCTTGCTGACTGCTCTAAATAGTACTAAGTGCTAGTGGGTCTGTATCCCAACGAGAAAAAAAAAAACATGGGAAAAGACCTGTTGGTACAAAAATATTTATAGTTGCTCTTTTTGTGGTGCTGGAAACTAAAGGGATGTCCCTCATTTGGGGAATGGCTGAACAAATTAGTATATGATGCTGATGGAATGGTGAACAGAATGATTTCAGAAAGCTCTAGAAAGATCTACATGAACTGATGCAGAGTGAAAGAAGTAGAACCAGGAAAATATTGTACACAGTAACAGCAATACTGTGGAATGATCAAATATGATAGATTTTGCTAACAGCAATACAATAATCCAGGAACTTATGAAAAAAGGATGCTATCCACTTCCAGTGAAAAGACTGTTGGGGTAGAAATGCAGATGAAAAGATGATTTGTCATGTTTGTTGGGGGTACATTTGAGGCTTTTGGTTTTATAAGATTAGTCACTTACAAAAATGAATAATATTGAAATATTTTGTGTGATAATACATGTATGACCCAGATTGAATTGCTTGCTAGCTCCAAGAGGAGGAGGAAAGAAGGGAGGGAGACAATTTGGATCATATAATTTCAGAAAACTTAAGTGGAAAGTTGTATTAAAATTAAAAACAATAATAAAATAAAAATTAGCCTGACAAAATAAATAAATAGTGAGTACTTATTTTAAATGATATGATTTTTTTCATGTTTGTCATTGTTATTTCCACTTTGTCTTAGTGACAAATGTCATAGGGTTGGGAGTTTGTGGGTGGAGAAGTTATATAGGAAGTACATAAACAAAACAGAAAAGACCTGGGCCATACTCTCACTAGAGTATCTCACTAGAGATCACCTCTCTGGTCTCTTCTATTTTTCCCTAAGTTTAAGTCTTAAATGGAAAAGAAATTTAAAATCAGAAGAGCTTGCAGGTAAATTAATTTTCTATTGTAGTGAACCTAAGCTCTTAGCATACCAAAATTATGTTTATGAGCCTAATGTCTTTTAGAGGAACTTAGTCAAGAATAATGAGACTAGAAAGTTTTTAGGAGTTGTATAGAAAGGTATCGAATGAATGCAAACTAATATTACTTTTATAGCTTTTTGATTAGTTATTAGAAATGGTTATTCCTTTTTTAGCAATAAGTAAGGTATTTCTTCAAGTCACAAACTCAGATACCCAAACCTTTTCATTTTATTGTCGGAAGTCTTCATCCTCTGTCCCAGTTTCTGCCACTATCATGGCAGAAGTGGAAGGAAGAAATAAAGGACTGTGAAATTATTTTGATTTTTCCTTTGTGCCCCAGTCTAGTCATGTCCAAGAATTGTACAGGGTAAATAGTTGAGAACTGCATGACTGAAGGGAGTACCCACACTTTATCAGTGAGAAGTCAGATCCCTTAAAAGATTGAAGAAACAAAGATCCACTTGCTGTTTCCACACAATCTTTTAAAAAATTAATCCTTTTTGAATGACAAAATATATTTGGCATAGTCATGATATGAGCCACATAGATTACATGAATCTACATGAGATAATTTTATCTTTTATATTCTGCAATTAAACACCCCTACTAAATGAGCATTTCCACCCATAAAGTAGGACAAAAAAAAGATGATCATATATGAAACTGCAAATTTCTTCTACAAATAATAGAATATACTGTACAGGTATACATAATTTTTAAAAATATTAATTCAACATGCTATTTACAAAATTGCCTGATTATCTGTCCTTCCTTATGAACTTACTTCTGTTCTTATTGGTATATTTTCTTTCAAATATTTCAATGATAATTTTCTCCTTTAAACTGACTTTATTATTGATTGGCCTTCTTCTCTTTCCATCCCCTATCCTTTCCCCCCCAAAATCCTCACCCAGTTGAAAAGGACCAAAAAAAAAAAAACCCTCTTATAACAGTTATAATATAATCCAGCAAATAAACTTGAATCCATCAAATCATGGATAGATAATTTGCTTCATCATTGCTTTTCTGGAATTCTGTTTATCATTGCAGTGATCAGTGAAAGTTCTTAAGTCTTTCTAAATTGTTTTTCTTTATAATATTGTTTTCACTGTATAAATTGTTCTGGTTCTGTTCTTTCTACTCTTTATCAGTTCATACAAATCTTCCTAGGTTTCTCCTTAACTATCCCTTTCAATATTTTTTACTACACAGTAATATTCTATTTACATAGATATACCATAAAATATTCAGCTATTCTCTGATGGGCACTGTCTTTGTTTCTAATTCTTCGCTATTACAAAAATAACTTCTACTGATATTTTTGCACATATCCATTTTTTACCTCTTTCTTTATTTCTTTAAGAGTATATGCCTAGGAGCAAGCAGTTTTTCTGGGTCAGTTTTCTGGTTTTTTTAAGGCATAATTCCAAACTTCTTTCTAGAATGGTTATACCAATTCACAGAGCTACCAGCAGTGTATTATTGTATGTCATTTTTCATAGCCCCTCCTATACTGGTGAATTTTCTTTTACATCACCTTTGTCAGTCTGATAGGTATGAGGTGTAATTAGAATTGCTTTAATTTACATTTCTTTAATTATTAGAGATTTGAAGTATTTTTTTTCATATTGTTTTTGGCAGTTTGGACTTCTTCCCTTGAGAAATGCCAGTTCATATCATTTAACCATTCATCTTTTAGAGAATGATTCTTGTTTATATCTAAATCTATACAAGTTTCTTTTATAACATGAATATCAGATCTTTTTAGAGAAACTTTCTGCAAAGATTATTTTCCATGTTAACTAGTTTCCTTATTTTAACTATATTTTGTTTGTGTAAAATGCTTTCAGTGTTAATTAATCAAAATTGTTTATTCTATTTTCTGTGATTCTTTTCCTTGTTAGTTCATAAACTCTTCCACTATTTGTAATAATTTATCTGTGATTTATCACAGAATAGGTAACCGCCTATGATGAAAAATGAAATTTTCTGGCATTACAAGTCTGTGCCTTTATAAAAAGTAATTTATAATGCCAAAATGAACATTTTTTTTGCTCTTCTAATTTGTTTATGATGTGATCTTTTTCATATAAGTCATATATCCACTGGGCATCTAGGTGAAGCAATGGATAGAGCAGTGGGCCTGGAATTAGGAAGACCTGAGTTCAAATTTGTTCTCAGACACTTCCTAGCTATATGACAAATCACTTAACCCCAATTGCCTAGTACTTACTGCTCTTGTGCCTTGGAAATGACACCTGGTATATCAATTCTAAGACAGAAGATAAGGGTTTCACTGTAAAAATTGTGTGATAAGAAATGATGATAGATGAGATGTACAATTTCAGAGGAAACTGAAAGACCTTTATGAAGCAATGCTAAACAAAGACAGTGTAACTAGGAGAACAATTTCTTCAATGATAACAACATAATAGAGAAAAATGACTTTGACAGACATTAGAATTCTTATCGAATTAATAAATCCAAAAGAATGAAGATGAATCACATCACTCATCTCCTGACAGATTGGTGAAGAACTTAAAATGCAGAGACAATACATTTTGGGTCTGGGTAACATGGGAATTTGTCTCACTGGGTAATATACCTATATATTGAAAGACTTTTTTTTTTTTGCCCTATGTATTGGTATTTTAAAATTTGCCCAGTAGGGGAGAGGATAATGAGAGGAGCAGATTAATTTTTAAAACTTGCTACTTGGAAAACAAAACAAAGCACTTTTTTTTTAAAATAAAAAAAGACAAGGACCAGTTCATCCCTTTTCCATGCATTATATGCTCAGTTCTCACAAATTGCATAGAAAAGAACTGATGTAAAACATGATTGATTTGGAGAGGAGTTCTGTATAGTTTCTATTTGTCCTTTTTCGGCTTATAATTCTCCACCGAGACCTGAGATAATCTACAATACTGAAATATTTTGTAATTATCCATACTTCTCGTTAGATCATTACAAGTATTTTCCTATATTTCCTATATTTCCTATATTTCAGATAAGAAAATTAAGATAGAGAGAATGTAAGTGATTTGCCAGTGCTCAAAGAAGTAAATATCAGATGAGGGATATGACTGCAAGTCTTCTAGTTCTTAGTCCAGTATACTTCCTATTATACTATGATGATAACAATGTGAATTAATATGTAATAGAATATTGGAATGCAGTATGTCATTCAATTCCATTTATTCATTACATTAGCTATACTGAATGAATAGAAAGAAATTATATTCAGTTCATTCAGCCACCCACCAAAAATGTGCTCTTGACCCTAAAGACCTTCTATGATGAATATGATAATGTCCAGCATGGTGTCATAACATACAGCTGGTACTTAATATATATCTATTGACTTTATCATTTTTAACAACTTGATTACAGTGAAAAGTAAAGAATTAAGAAGCAACAAATGCTTAGCATCTTAACAAACAAGTCAGATTTTCAGCATTCAAAACACAGATAAGAGTCACGTTCTCATATTATACATTTATATGGAAATTAGGCACAGTGTGCATGCATAGAAAAGATACAAAGTCTACCTATCTTTACATCCTAGAGAGGCAAAATGTATTTGTCACTCTTGACATCTGCCATCATAAAAGTAAGTAGTTCCCTAGGAGATGGTATGGCACAATGGAATAAGAATTATTTTAGAATTTAGGTGACCTAAGTTCATGTTCCCACTCTGCAACTAAGTCACTACATGTTTTTGAACCACTATTCAAAGACTCAGTTTCTATTTGGAGTTTCAAGGTTAAGTGGGAATGAGTTATATAACCAGGTTGAGTCTGCAATTTTAAAAAGTACTAAGGATGAAATAATAAGCAATATCCACTTGTTCTCCATAACTGTAAGACAAGAGAGGTTCTAGCAGGTACCTAACTCCAACACTGCATTCTTAATATCACGTGGTAACAACCCTCATAAATTTATTGAAGAGGAATGACAAACCCAGATGGGTAACAATTACTATAGGATAGAGGTGAAGAGGAATTATTTGGGATGCGATAGCAGATGTGATATGGGCAGGGGAAGGGTAGGAAATGAGTTCCTATGAAGTCTTTAGTTGCTTTGAGTTGTTCATGGAGATTCAAGGTCCATTGTTGTTTCTTTTATTTGCTAGTTGTCAGTTAAATAATGTTCATCGTTGAAATAATTATTACTCCCATTTCAAAGTTACCGGGCATCTCACAGATCAAGATGAGAGGGAGACAAAGCATAGTTCCTTCATCTACCAAATGATTTGGTTAAACTAGATGACATTTAAGGCCCCTTCTAAGATTTGTGTCTTGTGGTCTGAAAGAGTGGACACAACTTTCAAAAGAACTTAACTCAGTCTTAAAAATTTTTTTTGAACTTGTTGTTCCCCTATTTTACAAGCATAGGGCTCCTATATATCTAACAGAGCCAGAATTACCTAGCAACAAATTTAAATGAAATATCAAACACCAAAAAAAAAAAGGATCCAATAGTCACTCATCACTCTTCTGTTCTCCTCACCCTATGTATCCATTCAGTAGACAAGACTTGTCAAGTCTACTTACACATCTCTTGCTCTCTATCTGGCCACTTCTTCATTCAGAACCTCATTACCCCTTCCTGCACTGTTGTTAAAAGCCTCATAAATTGTTTCTCTGCTTCCAGCATCTTCCTTCTTCTATACAATTTCCACACAGTTGCCAAGATAATTTTCCTAAAGCATACAAGTCTATGTCAGTTCCCTGCTCAAAAAACATTAGTGGTTTTCCACTGCCTTCAAGAAAAAGCACTTTTGAAAGTCCTCAATAATCTGGCTACAATCTTGATATTTTGGTCAAACGAAACTACTGATTATTCCCCACAATCAACAATCCATTTCAAAAATCTGTCTTTGTGCAGACTATGTTTCACATTAGGAATGTGTTCTTTCTTCCACTCTGTCTTCCTCTGAGGCACAGCTTAGGTAACATCTAATGAAGTCTTTCTTCATCTACCAAAGGTTTTAGTACTTTTTCTTTTTTTCCAAATACCTTGTACTTACTTGATTATACATTTATGTTGTATATCTCCAGTAGAAGGTAAACTCCTCATAGATAAGAACTTTCTTGTTTTAATATTTGTATTCTGAATGCCTATTACAGTGCCTTACATAAAGGAGATGCTTTATAAATTAAAAGTTTATCTCATCAAAAAACCTTTGGTGATTTCTAGAGGTTAAGAAAAAACATTATATCCATTCCTATAGACATACACACATATACATATGTGTATATATGTATATATGCACATAAAATCCAAAATATTATATCCAGAAGTACTATTTAATATTTTCCATAAAGTTCTTGGTTTATTCATTTTCTTTCTCCATGATAATAAAGGTGTAGATGATACAGTGGCTAGACAGGCCTGACATCAGGAAGACTCCTATTTCTGAGTTAAATCTCTCTTCAGGTACTTACTAGTTGTGTGATCCTAGACAAGTCATTTACCTTGTTTGTCTGTTTCCTCATCTGTAAATTAAGCTGAAGAAGGAAACTGCAAACCATTATTTTCCAAGAAAAAAAGTCAGATATAACTGAAAAACAAAATAATGAAAAATTGACCAAATGAGAAATTTTAGGATATTAACCACCACTCCCTTTTCCCTTTTCTACCATTTGGGTTACATCTAATTAATGTCTTTCCCTGACTTGATGAAAAAAAAATCTCTTTGTTCATTTTTAGTATTTCCTATCAGATAGCAATGGCACTCTCTTGCAATTGGCCCAAGGTAATAATCTAGGTTGGAATACTTATTTTCCTTCCTCCCTCTCTCCCTCCCTTCCTCCCCCACCCTCTCTCATATGTAATAAAGATTTTTAACATATATTTTCCCAAATTATAAGATCCAAATTATCTCCCTTCCTTCTCCCCTCTCAGAGACAGTAAGCAATTTGATCTGGGTTATACATATATTATCATTCTGATAATATCAGACTGACCAATCACACTGGTCATTGTTGTAAGAGAATACTCATATAAAATCAAAGGTGATTTTTTTTTTTTACTATCTACAAGTCATCACAAACAGATAACTACCTCTAATGCTCTCGGTCCAGGAAAGATTATTTATGTAGTCTCTGAAATCATCATCTTGCATAAATAAAGGTGACAGATTTTTTTTAAATTAGTGCCAAATGACACATTCCTGGACACACAGATGCTGAAGTAAGACTATCAACAACTGAACCTTTGATCATAGGAAAAAGAATTACTTCTGCAACCTACACATTGTAAAATAAAGCCTCCAATGTTTCTGAATTTTCTTCTGGTAAACAAACATTTTAGGAAATACTATAAATGAACAAAGTTAATTTTCTCATTAAGTCAAGGGAAGATACTATTAATTAGAAGTAATCCAAATAGTAGAAAAGGGTATGGGTATGTGTTAATATCTTAAAATTCCTCATTAGGCCACTTATCATTAAGGAGAGAAACAAATAAATAAACCATGCATTTTACAGAAAATATTAAATGAAAATTCTAGACCTAAAAAAAGAATTTCACAATAAAGTTAATTGAAGTTCGATCTGCTATATTATAATGTGTGATAAAATTCTACAGTCATAACTTCTCAGTTAACAACAAAGTAATATAGAAGCATTTATGTGAAAACAAATGTCCATACACTAAATTATCTAATATATTTTCATAAACATACTCTGAATAAATATAGACACCTTTTATTTTACATAATAGTTCATAGCATCATAGAATTAGGGCTCAAAGGATTGTTAGAAATCATCTATGTTCAATCTCACTTTTTAGATGAAAAAATTGAAGCCCAGAAGGTTGCTAAAAGTCATATATTAAAAGAAATAAAAGGAGAAAGAAATAAACATATTATATCACTATGTGCCAGATGCTTTACAAATATTATCTCATTTGATCCTTATGACAATTTTGGAAGGTATGTATTATTATCCCTATTTTACATTTGAGGAGACTGAGGTGGACAGAGTTTAACTGATTTGCCCAAGGTAAACATAACTAGTAAGTGATTGAGGCTAAATTTGAACTCATCTTCGTGACTTCAGGCCCAGCACTCTATTCCCTATTACACCTAGCTCTCTAAAATGAAGAATGAAATTAAAATTCAGATCTTGATTCCAATTACACACTTTTTCCTTGTATAGTATGCAACATACATAGAACAACTGCAGAGAAACCCAAAGTTCATCACCAATTAAAGGTAAATTCCTGAAACAAGGATGCCCATTATCACCTCTATTATTTAACATTGTTCTAGAAACACTAGCAGTAACAATTAGAGAAGAAAAAGAACTTGAAGGTATTAAAATAGGCAACTAAAAGACCAAGCAGATGATATGATGGTGTAGAATCCTAGAGAATCAACTAACAAACTAGTAGAAATAATCAACAACTTTAGCAAAGTTGCAGGATACAAAATAAACCCATGTAAGTCATCAGCATTTCTATATATATCCAAAACATCTCAGCAACAAGAATTAGAAAGAGAAATTCCATTTAAAATCACGCAGTTATTGTAACAAGAAATAGTTTCCACACAGATTATATTTTCTTTTACAATTGGCACCTCAAAGTTGAATGAACCCCACAATCCTTTTTACAAGCAGGATAGTAAAGGAAGAAAGACAGAATGTTCAGACAAGTTGTTTTTTTTGAGTCTACCACATCTTATATAGCAAACTTACCCATATGGTGGTGGAAACTGGATTATGTTGGCAACAAAACAATGTCTGTTTTGCAGTTGCCATTCCAAAATGAACTGGTACTCTGGAAAGTTATGGGTCAGGTGTATGTGATCTTTATGGCTGTCCTTCAGACTCTGACTCAAGTGAAAAAGATCTTTAGATTTGTGGTTCCCCTTAAGGCAGAGAAGATTATGGCTGTTGATACCAACCTAGAAGGCATGATTAAGGCTTTGTTTGAAAAATTGATTAAGGAAAAACGTCTAGATCTGGTTATGGGCAAGGACAATAGGCAAACAGAGAATGAACCTCAGGAAAATGAAGGTGGCAATGATAACAAGGCTGCTAGTGAACCTGAGAAAATCTGTCCTTTGAAAGAGGTCACTAGGCTAGCTAGTAATGCTGATGTGATACATTCCAAAGCTCATAGACAATTCTCTCCACAGGAACTGGAATCCATAAAGCACTGTTTCCCTAAATTTGTAAAGAATCCCTTCAAATCACAGAAGGAGCTTAAATGGGCTTTCAGGATCTTTGATCTGGATTTCGAAGATATAGAGTTCCTATTGTCTGAACTGTTCAGCCCCCATGAACAGAGACAATTGCTGGAGAAAACTAGATCTGAAAGCAATTTAACTAGCTGGTCAACTGTAGAGCAAAAGGTAGATATGCACTTTGCTAATCCCACCTGCATGTCCTACCTTAGAAGGTGCAGGGAGGAATTGCTACAGGCCATAAAACTATGCTGTTCGAAACCCAATGCATGGGCTACATTTGACAAGATCATGCAGGATAAAGGGGAACATCCTGCCACATACATAGACCGTCTGTCAGAGATGGCAGATTCAATTTTAGGTCTAGAAGTTGAAAGTGAAGAATCTGCAAGTCACGTCCATAGGCAATTTCTAAGGGGATGCACACCTAATTTGAAAACATTCTTCAAAAACTATTTCCCTAAATATTACTCAGTTTCTCTGATTGAATTGAGAGACATAGTAAGTTACTTGTTTGAAAATAATTCAGATGAAAGTAAACAAGTTAAAGACCTGAAGGAAAAGTTAGAGAGGACTGAAAACGATCTTAAAAGGATATTGATGAAATAAAAATTCTGAACACAGTTAGGACTTACACGAAATATGGTTACCAGAAATCTAGTTACAAGGGAAGACCAGTGCAGAAAGAGACTAGGGAATGTTTCTTTTGCCACAAAAAAAGGTCACTTGATTAGAAATCGCTTTTTGAAGAAGAAACATGAGAGTAATAACAAAGACAAACAAAATGTACAAAGTAGGCATAAGAAGTCCACTTGTTCACATTGCAAGTTAAAGTCCTCACAGCAAGCTCGGGACATGAATGAAATGCAACTGGCCATAAAAACTGGAGCTAAGCCTCGGTACTCTGATATGGTTAGGAAAGAGTTATGAAGCCAGGCCCATGAGTTATTTAGTGTGATAATTGAAGACAGAAGGAATAGTGAGACTGAGGCTGAGGTTAAAGATAATAGTAAAAATTTGGGAAATGGTGAAAATTCTGTGCAAAGAAGTGAATCTGTGAGTGATAGCCATTGTAATGAAGTAAGAAAAAAGATGAGACATTAAAGAAAAGGAGGCAGAAATTAAGGAAATAACACCTCACATGGTAAATGAGATGAAAGACATTGAAATGACTTGTACAGTAACTAAACAGGAGAAGTCTATAAAGGAAATAAAATCATTCCTATTGTGAATCTTAAAATTTCTCAGAGTTGTGAATTTTAAAAATTCTCAGAATCTACTTTAGAACATTTTTGGTTAAGGCTGCTATCCCCTTATTTTTCAATGAGAGTACTTAGTCAGGAATGTAGGTAGGAACTCTAACATTACTCCACCCATACTTAGATATACTTTAGGGGAAGATAAAGTTGTAAACTCCTGATTGAACAATGAAAATTCCCCAACCCATACTTAAAGTGAAGCAAGAACCCTTAAGCAAGGTCTATTTTTAGATCTAATACAACAGAGTGCTAAGTACCTATGAAGATCAAATTAATCAGGCAACTGGCAAAGGACAAGATTAGTCTACTCAGGTGTGAATTAAGAATGGTCAGTCCTTTGGAAAACATCTACTGTGATTGGTAGATGTAGAAATTTAGGGGAGATGACATAGGAGAAAATTTTCTTTAAAAGGAAGGGGTTTAGGCCTCTGAGGAAATTCAGCTTTGGAGCTGAATTGGAGGTCAGGAGTCAGAGGAGGCTGATGGGGCTCTGAACTGAGTGCAGCTTCCTGAGCTAAACCAGAGGGTCTCTCTGAACCTAGAGCTTTGCTTGGAATGATCTTGTGGTGAATGATTAAAGACTGACTTAGTTTTCACTATTAAAAAAGAAAAGGCCTCGGCCATTGGCCTAGGCCCTAGCCTTCATATGATTTCCACTTACTCTATCTCTTTCTCTTTTCTTGAATTCCTTTACTTGTATTAATTAAAATCTCCATAAAACCCAGCTAACTTGGGTATGCTTAATATGTGGGAAATTTCCCATGGCGACCAATTTATTTTTAATATAAAATCAAGACAATAAAAATTATCTTTACAGTTTAAGACAACCACTCTTTTGTCTGCAACACTAGAGAACTTTTTCCAGTGCAAAGAAGATAATGGGATTGAATTATGCAAAAGAAAAAGAAAGAATAAGTCACAAGAACTTAAGCAAAAGTTTGTGACTGATACAAAGACACATAATTTCAATTCCCTAAAGGTTACTGTTGCTAAAGATGACAATGCTTTAAAAACATTCACAGGGCTCAACTGAAAGAAAGAAGGCAGGAGTAGCAATCATGATATCTGACAAAGCCAAAGCAAAAATAGACCTGATCAAAAGGGATAGGGAAGGTAAATATATCCTGATAAAAAGGAGTATAGACAACGAGGAAATATCACTAATCAACATGTATGCACCAAATGGTATAGCACCCAAATTTCTAATGGAGAAACTAGGAGAATTGAAGGAGGAAATAGATAATAAAACTATACTAGTGGGAGATGTGAACCAACCACTATCAAATTTAGACAAATCAAATCAAAAAATAAATAAAAAAGAGGTAAAAGAGGTGAATGAAATCCTAGAAAAATTAGAGTTAATAGATATATGGAGAAAAATAAAGAGGGACAAAAAGGAATACACCTTCTTTTCAGCAGCACATGGCACATTCACAAAGATTGACCATACACTAGGTAATAAAAACATGGCATACAAATGCAGAAAAGCAGAAATAATTAATGTAACCTTTTCAGATCATAAGGCAAAAAAATAATGATCAGTAAAGGTACATGGAAAACCAAATCAAAAATCAATTGGAAATTAAATAATATGATGCTTCAAAATTGGTAAGAGAAAAAATCAAAGAAACAATTAATAATTTCATTAAAGAAAATGACAATGGTGAGACATCCTTTCCAAACTTATGGGATGCAGCCAAAGCAGTACTCAAAGGAAAATTTATATCCCTGAGTGCATATATTAACAAATTAGGGAGGGCAGAGATCAATGAATTGGACATGCAAATCAAAAAACTTGAAAGCAAACAAATTAAAAACCCCCAGAGGAAAACCAAATTAGAAATCCTAAAAATTAAGGGAGAAATCAATAAAATTGAAAGTGAAAGAATTATTGAACTAATAAATAAGATAAGAAGCTGGTACTTTGAAAAAATAAACAAAATAGACAAAGTACTGGTCAATCTAATTAAAAAAAGGAGAGAAGAAAAGCAAATTAAGAGTATCATAGTTGAAAAGGGGGACCTTACCTACAATGAAGAGGAAATTAAGGTGATCATTAAAAACTTCTTTGCCCAATTATATGGTAATAAATATGCCAATCTAGCGATATGGACGAATACCTACAAAAATACAAATTGCCTAGACAAACAGAAGAAGAAATAGAATTCTTAAATAATCCCATATCAGAAAAAGAAATCCAACAGGCCATCAAAGAACTCCCTAAGAAAAAATCCCCAGGGCCAGATGGATGCACAAGTGAATTCTATCAAACATTCAAAGAACAGCTAATCCCAATACTATACAAACTATTTGACATAATAAGCAAAGAGGGAGTTCTACCAAATTCCTTTTATGATGTAAACATGGTACTGATTCCAAAACTAGACAGGTCAAAAACAGAGAAAGAAAACTATAGACCAATCTCCCTAATGAACATAGATGTAAAAATCTTAAACGGGATACTAGCAAAAAGACTTCAGCAAGTGATCAGGAGGCTCATTCACTATGATCAAGTAGATTTTATACCAGGAATGCAGTGCTGGTTCAATATTAGGAAAACCATCCACATAATTGACCATATCAACAAGCAAATGAACAAAAACCACATGATTATCTCAATAGACGCAGAAAAAGCCTTTGATAAAATACAACACCCATTCCTATTAAAAACACTAGAAAGCATAGGAATAGAAGGGTCTTTCCTAAAAATAATAAACAGTATATATCTAAAACCATCAGCAAACATCATCTTCAATGGGGATAAACTAGATGCAATTCCTAATAAGATTAGGAGTGAAACAAGGATGCCCATTATCATCACCTCTATTATTTAACATTGTACTAGAAACACTAGCAGTAGCAATTAGAGAAGAAAAAGAAATTGAAGGCATTAAAATAGGCAAGGAGGAGACCAAGTTATCACTCTTTGTGGATGATATGATGGTCTACTTAAAGAATCCTAGACAATCAATCAAAAAGGTAGTTGAAATAATCAACTAACTTTCCTAAAGTTGTTGGATACAAAATAAATCCACATAAGTCATGAGCATTTCTATATATTTCCAACACATCTCAGTTGCAAGAATTAGAAAGAGAAATCCCATTCAAAATCACCTTAGACAATATAAAATACTTAGGAATCTATCTCCTGAGACAAATACAGGAACTATATGAACACAAACAAAACACTCTCCACACAACTAAAACTAGACTTGAGCAATTGGAAAAACATTAACTACTCATGGGTAGGATGAGCCAATATAATAAAAATGACCATCCTACCCAAACGTATCTATTTAGTGCCATACCCACTGAACTTCCAAAATTTTTTTTTACTGAATTAGAAAAAACCATAACAAAGTTCATTTGGAAGAATAAAGGGTCAAGGATATCCAGGGAAATAATGGAAAAAAAATACAAAGAAAAGTGGCCTTGCAATCCCAGATGTCAAACTATATTATTAAGCAGTGGTCATCAAAACAATTTGGTACTGGCTAAGAGACAGAAAGGAGGATCAGTGGAATAGACTTGGGGTAAGTAACCTCAGCAAGATAGTCAATGACAAACCCAAAGACCCCAGCTTTTGGGACAAAAAATCCACTATTTGACAAAAACTGCTGGGAAAACTGGAAGACAATGTGGGAGAGATTAGGTTTGGATCAACACCTCACACCCTACACTAAGATAAACTCAGAATGGGTGAATGACTTGAACATAAAGAAGGAAACTTTAAGTAAACTAGGTAAACACAGAATAGTATACATGTTAGACCTGTGGAAAGGGAAAGACTTCCAAGAAAACTTCCAAGAAGACTTCCAAAGAAGTCTTGGTTGCAAGACATAGAAAGAGTCACAAAATGTAAAATAAACAATTTTGATTACCAGAATATAAAATAAATAAAAAAAAAACAATTTTGATTATCAGAATGGGTGAATGACTTAAAAATAAAGAAGGAAACTACAAGTAAATTAGGTGAACATAGAATAGTTTAACTGTCAGATCTATGAGAAATATTTTAAGACCAAGCAAGAGATTATTACAAAATGTAAAATGTATAATTTTGATTACATTAAATTAAAAGGATTTTGTGCAAACAAAACCAAATGCAACCAAAATTAGAAGGGAAGCAACAAATTGGGAAAAAATCTTAACAAAAACCTCTGATAAAGGTCTACTTACTCAAATTTATAAAGAACTAAATCAATTGTACAAAAAACCAAGCCATTCTCCAACTGATAAATGGGCAAGGGTCATGAATAGGCAGTTTTCAGCCAAAGAAATCAAAACTCTTAATAAGCACATGAAAAAGTGCTCTAAATCTCTGATAATCAGAGAGATACAAATCAATACAACTCTGAGGTATCACCTCACACCTAGCAGATTGGCTAACATGACAGCAGAGAAAAGTAGTGAATGCTGGAGGATATGTGGCAAAGTTGGGACATTAATGCATTGTTGGTGGAGTTATGAATTGATCCAACCATTCTGGAGGGCAATTTGGAACTATGCCCAAAGGGTGATAAAAGACTGTCTGCCCTTTGATCCAGCCATAGCACTGCTGGATTTGTACCCCAAAGAGATAATAAGGAAAAAGACTTGTACAAGAATATTCATAGCTGTGCTCTTTGTGGTGGCCAAAAATTGGAAAATGAGGGGATGCCCTTCAATTGGGGAATGGCTGAACAAATTATGGTATATGTTGGTGATGGAATTCTATTGTGCTAAAAGGAATAACGAAGTGGAGGAATTCCATGGAGATTGGAACAAGCTCCAGGAAGTGATGCAGAGTGAAAGGAGCAGAGCCAGGAGAACATTGTACACAGAGACAGATATGCTGTGGTACAATAGAAAGTAATGGACTTCTCCATTAGTGGCAATGCAATGTCCCTGGACAATCCTCAGGGATCAAGGAGAAAAAAACACTACCCTCAAACAGAGGACAAAAGGTGGGAGTAAAAACGCCGAGGAAAGGCTTGACTACAGGGGTGGAGGGGATATGACTGAGGAGAGACTCTAAATGAACACCTTAATAAAAATACCAACAACATGGAAAAGAGTTCAGACCGAGGACACATGTGATACCCAGAGGAATCATGCATCACCATTGGGAGGGGTGGGTGGGAGAAAAAGAAAATGATTTTTGTTCTAATGAATAATGTTTGAAAATGACCAAATAAAATAATGTTTAAAAGGAAAAACAAACTAACAAAAAAAATTCACAGATGAAGTCCCACCAAACTTAGTTAATTCTATAAATAGTTTTATGGCACAGGTACCCATAGAAAATACATCTAATTTGAATCCAGAAGCTGAAACCTTCCATCCAGCAATGAGTGAGAAAAATTAACTGAAAATGAAGCTAAAATTGCTTTTGAACACAATAATCATATTCAAAGAAGTGGAGAAGTGGAGGTAACATTTCAGTTAAATTTGGATATGGGGATGGAATGGAATTCTTACCAAGTAGAAAAACTACCATGGATTCAAAAGACAGGCTTGAATCCAACATTCTAAGGAGCACATGGGAATCTAGCCAAAGCAACTGCTGTGATTTAGGTTCATGTTCCATAGGGATTGAATCAAATCAAGGAGAATTAACTGGGTTACATATGTACCTGGCAGAGAGTAGCAAGGACATGAACACTGAGTCAGTGGGTATGAACATATTAGCTACAAAGCCAGAAACAGATATATGTTGTAGTGGGGGAACAATATGGAAGCACACATCTTGATGATGATGCAGGGGGACATGACAACTTAGTACCAGTAGGAAATAACAGAATAGAGGGAAAGATTCCTATCTCTACACAGTCAAAAGAGAATGGAGATGAACATAAACCTCAGGCCTATGGTAGAGTAGGATCTACAATTTTTTTTTAAATAAAACCCTTACCTTCCGTCTTGGAGTCAATACTGTGTATTGGCAGGAGAGGCAGAAGAGTGGTAAGGGCTAGGCAATGGGGGGTAAGTGACTTGCCCAGGGTCACACAGATGGGAAGTTTCTGAGGCCCAATTTGAACCTAGGACCTCCCATCTCTAGGCCTGACTCTCAATCCACTAAGCCACCCAGCTGCCTCCAGGATCTATGATTTTTAACAGTAGAGAAGATCTGCAAAAAGAAGCTAACCCTATACCATCAAGTTTACCAATTCAAAATGGAAATTCTAAAGCTTAGTACTGACAAACTACCTGAAACTGATTTGAGAAACACAGAAGCTGGTGACTTAGGCTTAGATCACAATACAAGGCCAGAGTTACCAACATCTGACATAAGTTTACATATGATTGAGCAAAATCCAAAGAACATAGTGATTGGATTCAGTGATTCTGATTCAGATACTGATTATGAAGGAATACCAGAAGGCATGATAATAATGAATGAAGATGATTTAAAACAAATGCCTTATCAGTTTTATAAGTTTTATGAAGAGGTAGACAAAGAAGGGGATGTGTGGGACACTAGTGAGAAGACAGAGTACCTGGAACCAGTGCAAACAAACTCTTACCAAGACAATTATGAGGAGTTATTCTTTGGGCACAGAACAAGTTGCATACCATTAGAAGAAATTTATGCAAGCTTAGGGGTTGATAATGAAGATGATTTTATAGAGAATTTGAATTACATGTCTTATGCAGATACAGATTTTGAATCGGAAAGAGAATATCAAGAAACATATTGAGAAGTGGAGGAGGAGAGATAGATACACAATTTCAATTCTATTCTCTAACTCAAACATATGACTAATACCATTCATGCTGTAACAGTGTGTAACTATGACTTTTGTAGTTCCATAGGGTAACATACTACACATAACCTTATGTGAATGAAGACTAGTCTTGGGGTAGCAAAAAAAAAAAAAGGTCATTTTAGCAAGAGAAGATCTAGTAATTCAACAACAAGAACACTCCTAACCTTGTAGCATAAAGTTCCAACTTCATAACTGGGACAGACACAAACATCTAGAATGCTAGAGAAGCATGGATTCACATTGGTTCAATTTGTTATCTAGACTTTAACATCAAGTTGTCGTTGAGACCTGAAAGAAGAAGGTTATCCATATCTCTCAACCTTCATCCTACAATAGTCTCTACTGGAGGAAGGAAGAGAAAGAGGGTATACCATGAAGATGTTACTTCAGAGTTTCAGTAATCTCTCTAGACACAACAATATGATCGTGCCATCAATGAAGATATATACAAATGACTTATGAAAAAAAAAGTCCTAGTCATGAACTGCAACATGAATAGCACAAGAAGATAACAATAACAGTCTTGTGAATGAAAGCCTACCAAAAAGAGAGAATATGTTGAAATGATAAAAGGAGAGCACCCCTGAAGTAAATAGTACAGTTCCTGAAGAAATACAGTCAGTAAAGCAAAAGGAAGAATGCATTTGAAAGTTTAGCAGCCATATAGAAGCCTCTATATAATTTTTATACATAGCCTTTGCCTGTCACAAAGTAACAAAACAGAAAGAAACAATGTTGTTATGAATGAAAATATTATTCTCTAAATTCTATCTCCAAGATACAGAACTAAAGTAAATATACAATAAATCTCCTAGTGAAAAATGAAACAAGAATTAGCAAATTTCAAATCACTATTCTTATACATAATGTTCGCACCCATCCATGGCAAAACACATGTACACCTTACTTGCAGGCACGTACATATGTAAACCTTACCCCCATGCATGAAGAAAACACATGTGATCTTATTTGCAGACATGAAGAATGATTGATAAACTCTTACATTCATGAAGATTTCAACTTATTTCCATGCAAATGTACTTTTCACTCTTATTTGCACAAACACATAAAAATCTCGATTTTACCAATGGATCCTGATTTGAAGAATATGTCTTTGATCAAGATTGGAAGATGAAGAGTGGTATGCTGACCAGAGAGGAAGACAGAATTCTACAAGCAGCATAAAAGGACATGGAAGAACTTTGGAACTTTGGAATTTGGGGACTTTGGATCGTGAGGATATGTAAGAATGCGTCGCACATGTGAACATCACATATATGCATGCACATCCTACATAGCAAGGGAAGATATCTCATGGATTGGACAAGTATACAGCATGCATAGTTGCATAACAAAAGGCACACTGATGAAAATTTCTATGGAAAATTCAAACAGTTAAAGATATTTCTTTTCTGCATGAGTTTGCACAGAAATTTAGAATGATGTACATATGCAAATCTGTACTGAGTACAACCTATGTACACATGTAAATACTAGATTGACTAACAAACTAATTTTTAGAGTGACTTATTAATATTCTAACTACTAATGATAGTGATTGCCTAGTGAATTTGTTCAAGTCATAGAAAATAGACATAGAAGTTCTGAAGTATAGAAGTATCATAATGCATCATAATGGAGGATTAGCATTTTTTAGCATTAGATTTTACTCAGTGAATATGTAGACATTAGGAAATAGGACATCTGCATGTTCAATATATTAGTGAAATTGTTAAAATGACTTGAAAATTGTCACATGGTTTGTTTTGTAAAGCTATGTTCATGTAAATTCCTTACCTAAACCATTATCCTATAACACATTCTTAGCTTAGCATCTAGGTAGATAGAATAGCTAAGATAAGTTTAAGATTTTGTTATTTGGGGGGAATAAGAGAATATTTAAGATAGCACAGGGTGACGAATAGTATAGTAGTAGTCTCTTGGTAACCGAGGATGACAATTGTCTTTGTGCGTTTTCATCTATGATAGATGAGTGTGCACAAAGACACTTATGCGTGAAGGAGATTTAAGTGGAAAAGTCGATGCACAGAGATAGTCCCACTCTCTCGGCGTTGGAAGCCTGGGTCCATTGGCACGAAAAGTTGTTACACCTGGAGACTTCCTCAGCTGCATTGGATGGCTGTGTTGTCTTTTGTGCTCCAACACGCCCTAAGCACTCTACAGTGTTTTGCTGCGTCGCCATCTCAGCCGTTGAACCTTCTTATAGATAGAATAATAATAAAGGTAAGAATCATTGAAAAATGCAAGTTGCATTTTTTTGAGAATAAAAGGGGGGATTGTGGAAGAGTCATGAAGGGAGAGAGGATTTGCAGGACAACCCAGGCAGGCAGACCAAGGTGAAGGACCTGTCTGTCAATCAAGGAGAAGATTCCAAATGGAATGTTCCCAGGAATTGGCAGTTGGGGAGCCTAGTCAGAGAGAGGAGAAATGGGGACTTTGGCTCTCTCTCTGGGGGTGACTGACCAAGAAAGGAGAAATCTCTTCTTTGGGTTTTCCTGATCAAGAGAGACTGACTTTTTCCTGAGCTAGGTTTTTTTTTGACAGAGTCTGGTCTTGAATTACTCAAGCAGAGATTATCTGACTGAAGAAAGAAGAAAAGAAGAAAATTTCTTGTCCTCCATCTCTCAGACTGTTTCTGAGTCACATTTGTTACTATACTAACATTTTCCATAATTCCTCTTATCTTTCAGTACAGATTAGGGAAACCCTCATCCCTCTCACCCTCAATCCCCATTCTGTTTGTTACCAATAAACCCCTTGCCTGAGAAAGGAAAAGAAAGGAGTTTTTCCTCATAAATCCCATATTCTACTCAGGGGGGGAAGGAGGAAGCCACAGGCTTCAGAAGAAACTGGGAGAGTATGGAAGAAGGGAGGGAGTGAGGGATGAAGGGTGATTGGCCATTAGTGATCAATAGACAGCTCCAGAGCACCCCTCTAGCAGGAACTATCTCTCCAGCATCATCTCTCATCTATCCCTATTTTAAATAGGCAGCCCTCAGGTGTCCCCTAGTAGCAGCTATCTCCAGTCAGCCAGAGTATCCAGTTACAACAATCAGAAATAGTCACTCGGATTATCATTTCTATTATAATAGATAATATAAAATACTTAGGAATCTATCTGCCAAGACAAACAAACACAGGAACTATATGAACACAACTACAAAACACTCTCCACACAATTAAAACTAGATCTAAACAAAAGGAAAAACATCAATTGCTCATGGGTAGGATAAGCTAACATAATAAAAATGACAATCCTACCCAAATTAATTTACTTATTTAATGCCATACCCATTGAACTACCATAAAACTTTTTTACTGAATTAGAAAAAATCATAACAAATTTCATTTAGAAGAACAAAAAAATCAAGAATATCAAGGGAAATATTTTAAAAAATGTGAAGGAAGGTGGCCTACCAGTACCAGACATCAAACTCTAATATAAAGCAGTGGTCATCAAAACAATGTGGTACTGGCTAAGAGACAGAAGTGAGGATCAGTGGAATAGACTTGGGGTAAATGAGCTGAGCAAGTTAGTGTATGATAAACCCAAAGAGCCCAGATTTGGGGACCAAACCCCACTATTTCGGAAAAAAACTCCTGGGAAAACTGGAAAACAGTATGGGAGAGATTAGGTTTAGATCAACATCTCACACCCTACAACAAGATAAATTCAGAATGGGTGAGTGACTTAAAAATAAAGAAAGAAACTACAAGTAAATTAGGTGAACATAGAATAGTTTAACTGTCAGATCTATGAGAAAGATTTTAAGACCAAGCAAGAGATAGAGATTATTACAAAATGTAAAATGAATAATTTTGATTACATTAAATTAAAAGGATTTTGTGCAAACAAAACCAAATGCAACCAAAATTAGAAGGGAAGCAACAAATTGGGAAAAAATCTTAATAACAAAAACCTCTGATAAAGGTCTACTTACTCAAATTTTAAGAAGCTAAATCAATTGTACAAAAATCAAGCCATTCTCCAATTGATAGACAGGCAAGGGACATGAATAGACATTTTTCAGATAAAGAAATCAAAACTATCAATAAGTACATGAAAAAGTGTTCTAATCTCTTATAATCAGAGAAATGCAAATCAAAACAACTCAGATACCACTTCACACCTAGCAGGCAAAGGAAATGACAGCAAAGGAAAGTAATAAATGTTGGAGGGAATGTGGCAAAACTTGGACACTAATGCACTGCTGGTGGAGTTGTGAATTGATACAACCATTCTGGAAGGCAATTTGGAACTATGCCCAAGGGGCATTAAAAGACTGCCTACTCTTTGATCCAGTCATAGCACTGCTAGGTTTATGCCCCAAAGAGATAATAAGGAAAAGGATTTGTAAAAAAATATTTATAGCTGTACTTTGTGGTGGCAAAAAATTAGAAAATGAGGGGATGCCTTTCAATTGGGGAATGACTGAACAAATTGTGGTATCTGTTGGTGATGGAATATTATTGTGCTTAAAGGAATAATAAACTGGAGGATTTCTATGTGAACTGCAACAACCTCCAGGAATTGATGCAGAGGGAAAGGAACAAAACCAAGAGAACCTTATACATAGAGATGAATACACTGTGGCACAATCGATTGTAAAGGAGACTTCTCTTCTAGCAGCAATGCAATGATACAGGACATTTCTGAGGGACTTATGAGAAAAAATGCTGTTGAAATTCAGAGGAAGAACTGTGGGATTAGAAACACAGAAGAAAAACAACTGCTTGATCACATGGTTTGATGGGAATATAACTGGGTGGGGATTTAGACTCTAAATGAACACCCTAGTGCAAATACTAATAATATGGAAATAGGTCTTGATCAATGACACATGTAAAGCCCAGTGGAATTGCATGTCAACTACAGAAGTGGGGTGGTTAGAGGGGAAGGAAATAACATGATTCATGTAACCATAGAAAAATATCTTAAATTAATTAAGTAAATAAATGAGCTTTTTAAAAAAGGTAAATACCAAGACAGATGAACAATCTAGTTCATTTTTACAGGTTTGACATGAGGCAGTATATTTACATACTATGTAAATGACCATGTAAAAATGGCAAGAGACATTGTTAGTACAAAGAAAATATTGCAACTTTGTGCCTTGTCAGAAAGGTCAATTGGTGTCTGCCATTTCCTAATTGGAAAAGTACTTTAATGGGAACAGTAATATGTGAAATACTATTTTACAGGGTTTACTCTAAGGATTATATGAGATAGCATATGTAAAGTAATAAGTAAATAGTAAAACATTATACAAACAGCTGCTACTGCTGCTGCTAAACAATAAAAAAAAAATTGGGGGAAACATTTCCATCTAAGGAGCCGTGTTAAGGGTTTCCTAGAAAAGATGAAAACTTGCTCAGAAAAAAAAAAAAACAACTGTTTACTCTGTTTAAGGACATCTTATCAGCAGAAGTTAACAATGTATGCTAAAGGTCTTAAAAGGAAAGGCTTTTCAAAAGGCTAAGGCTAAAAGTCTGTGTCAATAACAGAGAAATTCTGAAATATGTCAGATGAGCAAGATGACAGGAGAAAGGAATGTTATCTAGGTAGCTACAGAAATCATCTTTTAGTCAGTGAAATGAAATGCTGAACAATAATTAGTCACAACAGGAAAATAACACCAATGGAGAGCCTTTTTAAATAATACATGGGGTTTATGGCCTTGTCAACATTAACCTCAATCTAATCTCTAGTTGGAGGGTTTTAAAAATGCATCCAATTAGATATTTCAGTCAAATGGTTTCTATGGTCTCTACTGCAATAGCAGAAGAGCACTGATTTTGCTTAAGGAATTAAGGGATCTTAAATTCACTGTTTTAGAGCTAAAGGCACATCCTCTGAATGTTACTGTGAATCTTAAAACTACTCAGACTCTACTTTAGAAGATTTGATTAAGCTATTCCTCATTTTTAACAATGAAGATACTTAATCAGGAATGTATTGAGAACTTTTAAAATTACTCCACCCTACTCAGACAGTGCCTTAGGGGGAGATAAAGTTGTAAACTCCTGATAGAACAATGAAAAGTCCCCAACTCATACCTTATAGTAAAGCTAGAACCTTAAACTAGGTGGTCTATTTTTAGATCTAATATAAAAAGGTTCTAAGTACCTATAAAGCTTAAATTAGTACCTAAAAGGTCAAGCAACTTACAAAAGGCAAGCTTAACAAAGAGGTGTGAAGTACTCAAAGGATTTCATCTAACCAGAGAAGGTGAGAACAAAAGAAGATGAGAACTAAGAATGAGCAGTTCTAGGGGGAAAAAAGCGTCTACTGTGATGGGTAGACATGAAAATTTCGGGAAGGTGACATAAAAGGATATTTCTTTAAAAGGAAGGGGTAAAAGGTAATTGAGGAGTTGGAGTTCTGAGTTGAAGTGAGGACATTTTGAAAGGAGTTCGCAATTGAATTCAGTTTGGAGGCTAATTTCATTTTGGAGTGGAGGACTGGAGCTTTCTTGGAGACAATCTTGTGGTGAGTGATAAAGACTGACTCGCTCTCCCTTAGGCTTTTTGGTCTAGGCCCTTTTCTACTGCTTGGCTATTTCTCTCTCTCTCTGTCTCTGTCTCTCTCTGTCTCTCTCTGTCTCTCTCTGTCTCTCTCTGTCTCTCTCTCTGTGTCTCTCTCTCTCCTTCCCTTAATTCCTTCATTTATATTAATTAAAATCTCCATAAATCTCCAGCTGACTTGGGTATTTTTCATATTTGGGAATTTCTCATGGTGATCACTTATTTTAGATTTTAAGTCAAAACACTAAAAATTATCCTTACAGTTTGGCCAAAACCTTTATAGATTTTGGCATTTACAGTTTTTAACATTCACAGTTACAGGTGAGAAAATTGGCCCAGAGAAACAAAATGACCTGCCTAAAGTCATATAAGTAATAAATGTCAAGGTCAAGTGTCAAATCCAAATGAGTTGAGTTCAAATCAGGTGTTCTTCCCACTGTCTGCCACATATTTATGTATTACTTTGTATGCATTATTTATGCACTACCATATGTAAAAATGGAGACTTGAACCCCAGACTCCAATCCCCAGAAGTCCTTGCTCTGGTTCCCAGGATGCTTTGTAGCCTCACCTGAATTCTCACCTGGTCAAGATCACAAATTATTATTTAAAGGAGCTCTCCGCCTACTGAGCCCTCTTTCCTGTTTCCACTTCCAAGCAGACGCGTCTCTCATGATGTAGGTGAGGTTGAATGGGCCTCTTGGCCCACCTAGGCACCTGCTTTCTCACTTGTATTTTCTTAAGTTCTTAATCTTTAATAAACCTCATAAAATATAATACTTCTAGCAGAGAGAAACTATTTTTTACTGTTACACATACATGTTACAAATTCCATGTGGTAAAACCTTCAGACTTTTTATTCCAAAGTAATTTATACTTGCTTTATTCTAATACTAAGAATTTTGGTGATCCTATCCTGTGTTCAAGTCTGACAGCACCAAAGATTTTGATGGCAAGAACAGCCCTTTCTAGGGTTTCAGTAGCTGTGTCTAGCTATGTCTAGAGCACATGCAGGAAGAGTTGTCAGCTACATCTCCACTGCTATTGTGGTTGATGGCCTTGGGCCAGAAGCAATGTAATTCCCAAGATCTTGGTTTTATAGAGTCTTGGGCTAGCTCCATCAGGGTTTGAAAGGAGATGGTGGTTGGACGTGCTTGGCAAATACTGTCTCTCATCTCTCCTTTAGGATGCCATATTGTTTTAGCAAAGCTAGTTTGCCTGCCCTGAATGTGGCAGTTGGTTATCAGAGAGGATGGCTACTTCTCTAGGGGATAAATGTTTGGGCTAGAATAAGCTGCCACTGCCAGAGCTCCTGGACCTATCTCCCTGCTGGGGTCCACAGCTGTTGCTTGCAGTGAAATAGCCCCTCCAGAGATTTTTCCTCTCAGTGACTCTGAGAGCCAGGTGAAAAGAGGTCTAATGGGTTTTACAGCAGTTCTCTTCCTAAGGCTTTTAGGCTCAGGTTCCCAGGATAACTCCATCAGGTTCTTAGGAGAGATTGGTGTATTATAGCATAATCACCAAGTAATGAGAATTTGTATACCAGTTTATGCAGATACAGGTAAGATATAACTTCCAGATTGGGTAGTATGATAAACTAAAGGCACAGCAGAAATTGCATTTAGGCAGCAAAAAGGAAATCGCCACTAATGATCCACATAGACTAACCCCAAAATCAGGCAGGTCTGTCAATTAACATGAGATATTTGGTATTCGTCAATGTATAAGAAAATCACTACCAGCCCCATATCTTGAGAAGCCAATAGTTTTAATTTAATGGACAAATGAAGTTGGATATAGTCATCAAATAAGCATCATAGTCACATCTCAAGTAGGTATTTTTTGCACTTCTGGTGCATGTCTACTAACTAGTACATACCATCCTCCTAAATATTTTTTCCCTCTCTGGATTTTAATGATTCCATCTGTTTCTCCTCCTACCTATCTGGCCCTTCTGAGTGTCCTTTGCTAGATCATCATCCATATCCCTGTAGGTATACCCCAAGGCTGTGTCCTGGGCCCTCTTTTGTCTCTAAACTCTTTTAGGGAACTCTAAGATTCAATTTCAATCTCTATATAAATGATTCATGCTTCTATATATATCTAGTCATACTCACTTCCATGAGCTCCAGACCATATCGCTAACTGCCTGTTTGGCAGTTAAAAGTGTTCTTTAGTCAGTTTGAACTCAATATATACAAACAGAACTCATCTCCTCCACCACTCCCAAAATCAATCCTGAACTTCCTCATGCTCTATTTTGTCCTAGGTGTCCTATTAGATTTATGAAGATCTACCTAACACTCTTTCCACTTTGTTCCTTTAAGTGCAAACACCCAGCCCAACTCAATTAAACAAAATGTTTCCTCATATCTCCAAACAGGGAATTTGTAATCATGTCTGTATATCTACATATGAAATAAAATACAGTAAAACACTCAAGGTTTTGTTGACCAACACATTTCATAGCCTTAGAAGCTTAAAAGTGAACATTTAGGTTTCTAAATCTTCAGCTGCCCTGTGCAAACAGAAAGAATAGAACAATGGGGAATAGAAAGCAAAAGAATTAACTAAGACCAGAGAAATTAATTTTTCCCTTGAATGAAAAAGGAGGAAGGATAAAAAGGAAAGGATAGATTATTTCACCATATCTCCTACTAATTGACATAAGTGTGGAATATCTTGGTCTCTATTTTTAGCTAACAGCTCTAGAGGGTGATTTCTGCTTAATTCCTTCTTTTGGTCCAGGATAGAGACAAAGTCTCTACAATGGTCTTCAAGTGACCTTCCTGCTTGGTTAACTACATCTTCCTCCCTCCTATAAGCTCTTTAATATCAATGACAAGGTGAGGGCTGTGTCTAGAATATAGGAGAAATTGTTAGATAAGTCCACCTAAGCCAGTACAGTATGGACCCACTACTGAATTAATATTGCCATGGAGAGATAGACAGACAGACAGAGACAGAGGGAGAGAGAGAGAGGATTGGAGAAAGAGGTAGAGGGAGATGGAGAGAGAAAAGGGAAAAATAAAGAGAGGAAGAGGGAGAGGGGGAAAAGAGGGAGATGAGAACCATCCTCACAAAGAATTGTCACCCAATGTACAGGAAGTTTCCTCCTTGGTTCCCAATATGAAGGGACCTCTGGAACACTCTAGCTATTCCCCTGTCATACCACATTCTCCCTAAATGACCAGCCCATCTTCTTTTTTTTTTCCATGCAATTATGTAAAAGTATCTTTTATTCCTGTTCTTCTTCAGAGTTCTTCATTGGTTAAATGTTGGAGTCTGCTTACACCACCTATCTTTCCTCTTCCTTCAAATGGCAATTTCCTCATCCTTGATATGGCAATTAATTTATATTAGTTTAATTCCTGCGTGAAATTATGTCACTGACATCAGAAAATGTTAGCAACAATTCCCTGTACCAATGAAATCAAAGGTCTAGTCCATACCCTTCCATAAATACATATATATTTTATACATATATATATATACATACACAAACATGTGTGTACATATAAAACACATGTGTGTTTGTACTTATTAGATTGTAAGTTCCTGAGGGTAAAAACTATGTGGACCCCTCCAACCCATGTAATTCTTCACAGTAATTATTATATGTTTATTTATAAACAACTTTCCTCTTCCTTATAATGTCTCTCAGGCTTGAATGATAAGGAAGAAAAACAATTTTATGTTTGGGCCAATCCTTCTTTCTTCTGAATTTATTCCCAAAGTATCAAGTTTCAAAATTCAGACAAAAACTAAATTCTCAAGGAAAGAAAAAGCCAGAATATTCCAAGTATTTTCCAAAAGAAAATATCAGTAACTTATTCTCTAAAAATGACTAAAGGTCAAGAAGTATGAATAAGAAGTTTGAATGCCAAGAAGTTTGTATGCCAAGAAGTCTTATGGGGAATCCCTTGCACAGAGCCAACTCCTTCCAATCAAAGTAGAACAACATTTACAAGGATTTCCTATTGAATGGAAAAGTAAATAATATAATTCCCTTCTCTTATCTTTTTAGGGTAGGAAATACAATGTTACCCCTCTCTAAGCAACAGAAGATCAAACCAAAAGCATCATTTTAAACAAGGAAAAATGTATTAAATTTGCTATGTAGTAATTAAAAATAATTTAATTAAGCTTTTTCCGGTCTTAACTGCCTTAAAATAAATGGAAAGAGGAAAAGAAGCTTTATAAATTTTCCTAGGTTATAAGTGATTCCTTCTTATGGAATGAGAAATGTGTGATGAAATCCAAGAAGGAATTCTTAAACCAGAGGTTACCCTAGCTAGAAAAATTAAAATTCATTGACAAGGTGAAAAAACTAAAACTAAAATTAGGGTAGAAGGAGCATATTAAACATTGAAAGTTAGGGGGGGAAAAGGCTACAAAATTAATTACAGAATTATTAGAATATTTCTATATTCTATTAGATTATAGAATTAGATATATTAGAATATAGAAATAGAAGAAATATTAGAATAATTTCTTACCACTAAATTCAGAGATTAAAACAGATATAAAGACATTTTTAAATGTATTCTTTTCAAGATGTTCCCCCCTAAGCAAGGCAATATATTAAAAGAGGTAGATTTCAAATTGTTATATATTTATAATTTTATACTATCAAAGACATTTCCAAGCCTACTGCAATTTAAACTTAATATTGAAAACTAAACTGAACTAAACTTAAACTGAATAGTGAGAGCAGAACTTCCAAGGCTCTCAGTGCATATCAGGACATCTATCTCTCTATAGGACAGTGGGAAGGCACGCAGAAGTGAATCAGGAGGATGACTAAAACAACCTTATGAGCTAGGTGGCTGACAGTGTGATGTGGTTTGAGAGGGCACTAATTTATATCAGTCTTTCTCCCCACAAACCAGACCTCTTCCTAATTTCCTGATTTCTCCCAAGGGTAGAGATCCATTCTTCATGCCTCATATCTAATAATTTGCCAAATCTTGTCAATTCTATTTTCACCTTATCACTTATAACTAACTTCTTTCTACTAACACTAACACATCTAAGTTCAAGCCTTCATAATTTTTTTAAACTTTTACTTTTTGTCTTAGAATCAATACTGTATATTTAGTTCCAAGGCAAAAGAGCAGAAAGTAAGGGCAAGGCAATGGGAGTTAAGTAACTTGCCTAATGTCACACAGCTAGAAATGTCTGGGGCCAGATTTTAACCCAGGGCCTCTCAGCCTGGCTCTCAACCCCCTGAATCACCTCATTACTTCTTGATTGGACTATTATAACTTCTTCTAAATTGGTCTTCCTGCCTACAATCTTTCGACTCTCCAATTATGGCCTCCACACAACACACACACACACACACACACACACACACACACACACACACACCCCTCTATATCTATATCACAAGCCGGATCATGTCATTCCCCTACTCAAAATGGCATCTAGGATGCCTTATTTTCAGTACAAAAAAAGCCCTCAATAACCTATTGCCAATGTTGCTTTCCAGGCTTACTGCACATTACTCTACTTCAAGCATTCTACTTCCAGTCAAAATGGCCTGATTATTACTCAGACATGACATTCCATCTCCCATTTTTATGTCTTTGTATAGACTGACGTCCATATCTGAAAGCATATTATATTCACCTCTTAAGATCTCTCTAGTCCCATACCGCCCCGTCTCTCTCTGTCTCTCAAAAATCAGGTCAAGCAATACCTCTTACATGAAGCTTTATCTAAAATCGTTCTACTAGTATCACCTCCACAAATAATTATTTGTAATAGTTTATACATATTTTATATAGATTTATATGTGTACATATTATCGCCTAATAAAATATAAACTACTTGAGAGTAGTAAATGTGTTAATTTTTTGCCTTTATATGACAAAAACTCATGGAAATTTTTTATCAAATAAACTTAATTAATTAAATTAATATAAATACTCTTAAATACAAATACTTGATTGGGGTACCAAAAGTGAATGCCATGTAAACAAAGAGATGGAGTATAGATGAGGAAATTTCATGAACTTAGCCCATATCTGATGAAAGATTAAAAAATATATAGTAACATCAGTAAAAAAAAAAACAAGGCACCGAGCTAGAACAGTGAAGGGAAAGATGAATGTTTGAATTTTAAGGGGACAAAAAAAATAATTACCTCAAGAAAAACAAAGATATACTGATTACAAAGTAAACTCGTAAATGAGGAGGAGACACATGATCTATTGGATTTGGTGAGAAAGGGAAAGAATGGTATCTAACTGATACTGATATACAATATATACTTCAAATAGTGTTGATTTTCTTAGAAGAAAGAGAATTATGACAAAAGAATTTGATTGAAAATAAACTTGCTAAAACTGTTAATTGTATGAATGTACTCATTAAATAGAGGCTAGTAGCAAAATGAATTAGAAAGCAAAATCCAACAATCTGCTGAATGCAAGAAATATACTACATGATCAATCAGTAAATAAACAAGCATTTATTAAATATTATGTGCTAAGACTATGATAAGTGCTAGGGATACAAAGACAAAAATAAAAAAAACTCCTTGGCCTAAAAGAATTTCATTCATTCAAAAGTGCTTGGTTATTAGTTCAAATCCTACCTCAGAGATTTATTAGTATTGTGACTTTGGGCAAGTCATTTAACCTTTCTTGACTTCAGATTCTAATAAATAAAATGAGGGGGTTCAAGGTAGCCTTTAAGACCCTTGTTAAATCCAAGTTTGCTATCCTATGATGTAAACATATACATCTATACAAACTATATACAATATAAATACAAAGTAACTCAGGGAAAGAAGCACTAGGAAGCGGAGGATTAGAGAATCAGAAAAGTTTCATGATGGGAGCAAAGACCATCGGTGAACATACTTTTCCTTTTTTCAAAATTTGTTTGATAGTAATGATTGGAGGCTCACTGAACAAAGTTATTTCTGTGTTAAATCTTTTAAGACTATTTCATATTTTTGATAAGCATGGAAGACCCCTTGTTAATAGAGAGCCTTTAAAGTGGTGTTTTCGCTCTACCAAATAAAATAGTTTTTGTGTTCAAAATCACAAATTTGTGTTCAAATTTGAACACAAAATTGTGTTCAAAAATCACAATGGAATTTTGTATTTTCTTTATCTTTCCATTAGTTATATGATTTTAAAGATGGCTAGAGCTTCAAATATCACTTCTGAAAACTTCCTGGTTTTTTCTCATATTTTCATCAAAGATGTCCTTGATACACGTATATCTTAGTTTTATATAAGGGGTATTGTAGGGCTAAGAAAAGAGACGTATGGGTTTGTAGAATATGGTATTCTCTGTCATCTTTTAAATTCATATTAAGGCCCAATACTTTTCAATGCATTTGGAATTCTTCCATATCTCTCAATTGTCTTGAAAGTTCTGCTTTCATTGATTTCAAAATCTTTTTCTCTAGCAGATCTCCTAAATGTAATCTTGTTATAAAGCATTCCTTTAAGCTTTCTTTAGTGTCATTTTCACTTCCTCATGAAGCACATCTGTGGCAGTGAGGTTAGAATCTAAATGTAAAGGTTCCACTGGCTTCGATTTTGAAAATACTTTGTTACAAAAAAAACTTTAGATCTGTACTACTTTTTTTTTTCAGTTTGTTGTCCTCCTTCCAGTTTTCATCCTTAAAAACCTTTAGGATGATTTTGCTTAAATTGGTCCTACAACAACCTTCACTTTTACATTTTCATTTTTTTGGTTCCATTGTTACCGTTTTATGAAACAATGGTATTTACAATCTTCCATTAGTCTTCCCCATAAGATTTTTATGGACAAGTTTCTATTTTAAATTGATGCTGCCCTCTGAAACTATATATCCTTAACTGACAAGGAGAGTATTTTTTTCAAAGAAAATAATGGGGAAAAGTAATGAAGGGAATATGGCACTACCAGAATTAAAACTGTACCAGAAAATAATACTCTTTATTATTTTTTTTTAATTCTTAATTTCTATCTTAGAACCGGTGGTTCTAAGGCAGAAGAGTGGTAAGTGCCAGGCAATGGGGGATTAAGTGAATTGCTCAAGGTCACACAGCTAAGAAGTGTCTAAGGTTGGATTTGAACCCAGGACCTCCTGTCTCTAGGCCTGGCTCTCAATTCACTGAGCCACCCAGATTTCCTCAAGAATTCCCTCAAGAAAACACACACACACACACACACACACACACACACACACACACACACACACACACACACAGCAACTATAAAAACTGCCAAGAAAACTAGAAAGCAGTGAGGGAGAAATTAAATTTAATCCAACATCTCACAACTTACCACAATAAATTCCAAAAGAAAACATTATCTAAATATTAATGGTCATATCATAAACAAAAAAGAGGCAAAGGAAGTAAGTTTCAAAAGGAGAGATGGGGAAACAATTCTTAACTAATCAAGGAACAAAGACAATCACAGAAGATATAATGGACAAATTCAATTATATAAAATTGAAAAGCTTCTTAATAAGCAAATTCAGTGCAGTTGGAATTAGAAGAGAAGCAATCAATAAAGGAAAAATATTCAGAGCAAATTTCTCTTAGAATGGTCTCAGATCAAGGACACTATATAGGAACAAGAGCTACCTCCCAATAGAAAGTTAAGCTATCAGCAAATATATGAATGAAAAAATGCTCCAAATCACTAACAACAAAATAAACTAAAAATAAAAAAATGCTACCTCACACATAAAAGACTGGTAAAGATAGCAAAAGAGAAAAATAACAATTGTTGGGACAGTTTGTGAAAGGTCAGGATACTAATACATTGCTATCGCCTCACTGTACATTCACAAAATTACCAACTATTTTGGAAAGTAATTTGCATCCATACTCAAAAAAGGCAGTAAACTGTGCATACTCTTTCACACAATGAAACCACCACTAGTCATATATCCCAAAGACAAAGGAAAAGGATCACTATGTACAAATGCATTTATAACCGCACTATTTGTTGTGGCAAAGAATGGGGGTAAGGGGAAGTGTTTGTATCAACTGGAAAATAAATGAACAACTTATAATATATAATAGAATGGAATATTATTGTGCTCTAACAGAGGCTGAATATGACATATTAAGAGAGAATTGGAAACACTTGCATGTATTAATGCAAAATGAAGTAACAAGAACAAATTATACATTGAAGATACTAATATAAAGGAAAACTTCGAAAGATAGCTTTGATCAAAGCAGAGATCCATCATGACTTCAAAAGACTGATGATTAAGTATACTTTCCACATGCTGGAAGGGAATTGATGGGCATGATGTATAGAATTAGACATACATTTTCAGACACTGTCAATATGCTGATGTCTTTTACTTAAACATAGTGACTTATTAAAAGGGAGAGCTTCAATTTGGGAGATGGGGGTATGTGAATTAGTGGACAGTGAAATTTAAGATGTATAATGATTATAATTTAGAAAAGAAATAATGGTGTTAAATATTTTTAAATGCACAGGAGTGAGAAGAAAAAAGTTCTAAAGTAGATACAGATAAGAAGGGTATTTTTAATATACATTTAAACACTATAAAAAGTTGCTAGTTTTAAATACACTCTGTATGTTCATATGCTAAAATGTTCATATTTATTAATTTTATGATCCTGGTTTTTTAAAATTTATTTTTTAAAAAATAAATATTTATTGTTGGCTGAAGCAGTTTCTAAGGATTGGTTTGGGGTTTTTTTTGTTTGTTTGGTTGGGGGGTTTTTTTTGGTCTCCTTGTTATAGTAATTGATCTACATTGCTTAAAGTTTTAAAGAAATAGTCATAAGCTGTGTCAATGTTCATTGCTGCTTTCAGGCCCATGATTTCATTGCCATAGTAAATTCCAAATAAGAAACTCCTTCCATCTATAGATTTCAGAAAGTGCTCGGCAACTTGTGGTCTTAGAGTTTTCTGGGGCACAGAAAGGTTAAATTGTCCAGGATTACATGTGTCAGAGGTAAGATTCAAATGGAGGTCTTCTTGACATCACACTGCTTTTCAGAAGCCATTTAAAATAAGTCACATAGCAGGCTTGCTTAACTGAATGGCAGATCTTTTCTGAGGCTTATGTTTTTCTTATAGTTCTGCATTAACTTTGATCTTTGCTCTAACAATTTGCTATATTCTCTCTTCAAACTCTCTCCCAGTAGTTCACGTGAATTTAATTATAATTTTTGTGCTGATGGCTCCTACACCAGTCTATTATATATTCCTATTTTCTATCCTGGACTCCAGTCCCCTTTCACTAACTCTGATGTTTCAGTTAAATGATCTATAAGCTTTGAAGCTCAACATGTCCATAACCGAAATCATTAACTTTTCCTCAGATCCATCTTTCTCTCAAACGTCTATATTTCTCTCTAGGACACAACCATCAATTCAATCACTCAAGCAAGCAATCCTAGTTTTCATTTGAATGATTTTCTTTCAACCCACAGATCCAACCAGTTGCCACATTCTGTCATTTCTGCTTCTACAATTTCTCTCACATCCCTTTTCATCTTTCCTCTTATATAATAGCCTCAACTTTAGTTCAGTCTTTCTTCTTACTTGTTTGGACAACAGCCTCCTAATGGATCTTCTTGTCCAAGTCCTCCCACTCCAACCTGTCATCATCATCACTGCCAAAGTAATTTTCCTAAAGCACATATATGACAATATCACTCTTCTGTTTAATAAACTCTAAAGGCTCCCTATTATCTATATTCTACCTCTATACTTATATATTGGCTGTTCCTCACATTTGGAAAGCATCTCTTTCTAACCTCTTATCATCCTTAGTTTCTGTCAAAGCTCAATTCAAACATCACTTACTAGAAGAAGAATTGTAACAAAAATTAGAAAACAGACTGATAAAAAATAGGTTTAGGGCGAATTACATACCATATGCCACAATAAGTTTCAAATGAATAAATAATCGATATATAAATATTTACCCAATTATAAATTAGAAGATAATGGAAGGTTATAACTTTCATAATTATGGATAGAAATTTCATAACAAAATAAGGGATAAAAGAGAACAGAAAAGAAAACATATAATTTATACAAGATATAAAGACTTGCACAAATAAAAGCAATGCAACTAAAAAAATCAGAAGATTTTTGGATTTGGAAAATTATTTATCAGATAAGAAAAGATAAAAATATTTATTAAGAATCTGGCACACAAAATCTATAGAAAACTGACAGAGACATACAATTGGATTATTTCAGAATAAACAAAGGGCCAAGTTTTTTCAAAAGAAATACAAACCTTCCAGAAACATACAACAATGTTAAAGATAATTAATAATAATATAAGAGAAAGCTAAAAGAAACCTCAAGAATTATTTTACACTCTTCGAGTTAGCAAAAATGCTCAAAGATAGCACAACTTAGGCTGTGAAAAGTACATATTCATCATTGGTTGAATTATCTGATTCAATTATTCTGAAAAATTCTTTGGAATTATATGAGTACCATTTTATCTAAAGATCTCATCACTAGTACTTCAACTGAAGAA